>NC_142778.1:32560071-33160071 GCF_988280905.1 Pimephales promelas
CCAGGAATAACGTGTATATTACGTCATTGACAGGCAACAATTGAACATGGACGGGCACTTTTTAAAATTGTGAATATGTCTGAATTTACACATTTAGGATAATGGAATTATACAATTGATAGAAATATATAACACGGTGCAAGTAGTTCTTAAAAATTGTGATACAAAGTTCTTACCTGTAAGTATAATAATATAAAAAAAAAATTATATATTTCCATTACTGTAATGCATAATAAATAAATTGATAAAAATACATTACATGTTACTTTGCTCTTTATTTTATTAAAAACACTGCCCTACAATAGTTCATAAAAATATTACTTACTGGAATCATCATTGAGAATAATAAGAAAAAACAAAAAAAAAAACAACAACACATTACAATAATGACATATTTTGGGGAAAATGTGCTCAGTTGTCATGAATAAATAATGTGGCAATGCAGAAATGTCCTAATAATAGGCCTCATTTTCTTTATGCAAAATATTACGTTTTTCTATTATGGGATGAAATCTGATCTAGACATGATTTTGTGAGATTCACTCTACCACTTTGGCTTGACCCATAAGAAAAGATGCCGGTGGCACCACTTTATCATCTCTCGGCTCAGGAGATACTAAAACATTTTTTAGTGAACTGCTCCTTAAAGCATCATATATTTTGGTAGTGGCTGTCAATCAAAATATTAGCAAGAGGAAAGATTATGCAAAAAAAAGCACACACAGAAGTATTGTGGAAAGTGGAAAACACATGTACACATTCACGCACGCACACACACACACAAACTAAGACCTACTGAGCTCCAAAAAAACAAATTTTAGGCATGCACTAACTGATCGAAACTTCACACACTCATACACAAATCCTCAATCACTCCAGCTCTCACCTCCAAGTCCTCACGGTGCGAGCGATCCCTGTCCTCAAAATCACGAGTCCTTCTGCGGGCTTCCTCAAAGGCTGCTTGGGCTAGAGCATCCTCCTGCTGTATAAACACAGGAAGCCAGACGGCGGTCAGTCATTTCTGATGCACGCAAGGAAACGAGAGGCATTTTGACAGCACAAGGTGGTTTATCTGTACCTGTGCTCTCTCATCATCATATTCCAGACAACCCATCCCATCCAGACGCTGAAGATCAATCCATCCTTTCCAGATCACACACACTCCATTCAGGATCATAGGAGCCTTCAGGTACACCTGCACACACGCACACACACTTCGTTATTATGGGTATTATGACATACACACACCAGCACAATAACAACAACAATAATAAAAAGAAAAATGAGATGGAATCTGTAGAAAGTGTTGCATTTTCTGAGCAGATTTAGAAGAGAAATTGGAAGAATTTTGGGAAAATGTCCTAATTGCCGAGTGACATCTCAATTCTCAAGAGGGAAAACATATTGAGCAGTATGGCACAATGTTTTGTTATTTATTATCCCCCCACCCAAACACAATACAGATATTTTATTCAAATATCATAAAAAAATAGGGCTGTCAAACGATTAATCGCATCCAAAATACAATTTTGTGTTTATATAATATATGTGGGTGCACTGTGTATATTTATTGTATATATATATATATATATATATATAAATACACACACATGCTTGTATATATTTAAGAAATATTTTCATGTATATACTATAGGGCTGTCAAACAATTAATTGCGATTAATCGCATACAAAATAAAAGTTTGTGTTTACATAATATATGTGGGTGCACTGTGTATAATTATTTTATATATATTTATAAAATACACACACATGCATGTATATTTAAGAAAAAAATATCATTTATATGTAAAATATTTATATTTACATATCATATAAATTAAATATAAATCTATGTACAGTAAATACATGAAAATATTTCTTAAATATATACAAGCATGTGTGTGTATTTATACTGTATATATAAAATAATAATACACAGTGCACCCACATATATTATGTAAACACAAACTTTTATTTTGGATGTGATAAATCGCGATTAATCGTTTGACAGCCCTAATATATAATTTATATTATATATAAATATACATATTTTATATATAAATAATATTTTTTTCTGAAATGCATGTGTCTGTGTGTATATATATTATATACATATATATGTATACACAAACTTTTTATAAACACAAACTTTTATTTTGGATGTGATTAATTGCGATTAATCGTTTGACAGCCCTAATAAGGATGAATTGAAAAAAGAACATGGAAAAAGCAAACATATAGGAGAATAAACCAAACAGACAATGACTGTCATTTCAAAGTTTATTTGACATTTGACAGAGCATTTACCCCCGAAAACACACAAACAAACAATAACATAATTTATGTGTGATAAACAAATACTTGTATTTCGTATACTTGTATTATCAAGGTGTAAGGATTTATGCTTACATTTTCAGGATCATTAAATGTAAACTTGTTAAAAAAATGGAAATTGGCGCATGCATTTTAAACTTCTCTTTTTGAGTCACTGATTTATCTAACAACTACAAGACACTACAGATAAACTCTCCAGTAAATCCATCTTCTCCACCTACACAGACACAACAAGCGCTTGGAACAGGTGAAATGCTATAACCACCCAATACTCCACAGTTGTATCCGCTTATGAAAACCTCCTCTCAACGTCACACCTGGCTGTTTTGAATTGTGAAGCACTTTGTGAGCTGTTCAGTGGAAGTCACTGCCTCAAAACTGGACCATTACAATTTTTTCTGTCCTATCTCAGTCTCAGCCCAGCCAATGTCTGTAGGGCCTCCAATGTTTGCTTCCTGCGATGAGAGTGTTTATTTATAGAGGCCAGCGTAGTAGAGAGTAAGGGTACACCGATGCAGAGACAGGCAAAGCCTGTCTGAATTTATTTATACTGAGCATGGCCAGCGAGTGCACACGGCAGCGCATGATTGCATCCGTGTGTGAGACTCGGATGATGGGTGGGACTATGAATAAGACAAGGTGGACAAAGAGTGAGAGAGATGTTGAGAATGTGGAGACAGGGGTATATGACTGTCTGTCTGGCTCAGAGCCACAGGAATATCACATCTCTGCCACTGAGGAATCCAGGCTGAGACAAAAGTGTGCAGTCTGTCGGCCTGTGGGTGCTGTTTATTTCTGTAACTGCAGTGAAAGAGGCCAGCTATAAATGCATACACATATGCACGTATCCACAGCGTTACCCGCCAAAACCAAATAAGAGCGAAAAAAGGCGAGAAACGCAGGAACACTGCGGTGTGTTGTTGGACACACTGGGCGCTGGTGACTGCTGGAGCGACCTGCCAGACAAACACACTCCGCCAAAGCAGACACAACATGAGCTTTGTCTGACTTTACTGCCGTCCTTTAAGCATCTGTGTGTGTGGAGGAACTGCTTTTGGAGTCAGTTCAGAGGGGAAACTGCTGTCTGCCCTGGTTTCATACCCACTAAATTCACCACATCGATGTGAATGTCGTCTGGCATAAATATAGCTCACCAATTCATTTATCAAACACTAACTTTCCTATTCGAGGAAAAAAAAGGTACATGTTTTAATACATAATACACTACACAAAGAAGTCTCCAATGATCACCAATGCTGCATTTATATGATCAAAACTACAATAAAAACAATAATACTTTTTGTAAATTATTCTTAAAATAACGGTGTATTTTGTTTTCAAATCGATTAATGGCGTAATCGTGTGGCGCTGGTATAAGTCTAGCAATCGCGCCCTGCTTCACACCAGTCATGTTACAAACATCAGTGTATTCACTCATCCATAAAAGATCCATCAGCTTGACGGCAAGGTCCATAATATACGTCATCAATATACGCCTTAGTTATTGTAAGAGGTTAGCGACCCCTGGTGGCGAAAAAAATCTTGCATATTGTACCTTTAAGTAGCTTTTATGAACGAGCCTTAGAACAAAAAAAACATTACTGGTGTGCCATATTTTAAGATATATGCATTTTAATCTGGGACTAGGCTTAAGCCTTGTCTGTGAAACCGGGCATCAATCTTTTTAAAAGTATTTCCATGTGTATATCCACCTCAGATGTAAAAACATCGGTCCAAAAAAAAAGTGATATGAAAAAACATGCGAGTATTTTCACACCTGAGGAAACGGCTGCTTTCCTGTCAGCAGTGAAGGGCTTTTCTGACTATGTTCCCTTTCTAAAAACCTCACTGGAACCGTGTGCCTCGTCCACCCCCACCTGCCCTCCTGAAACTCCTTCCCCATGTTTCCTTACAGGATGTGCCATCGGCTGTGATCTGTGTCCCCCTCAGCAGTAAAACACAGGTAGGAAAAATAAAGCCTGCTCAGTTCTGCAGGGTTTATCTAAACATCAGTGAAGGCCATGAGTCAACGGTCTGACTGAAATCATATCCTTAGCCACACTGTGATTTTAACTTAAAAGATGCAGGGTCATGAATACTCATGTAGAGATAATGCTAGGACGTGTTTACAGTGTAATTAAAGAGAAAATTTAAAGCAAAGTGCCGAGGAATCAAAAAAGCATAATATTCCTAACATAGCTGAAATATATGGAAGAGGATTAGGGCCAAGCATTAATACAGAAAAAATAAAACCATCTCGAGATTAAAGTCGACTTTCTTCTGGATATTTAATGAGTTTATTCTCAAGATTGCATTTCGTCTTTTTTCTCAAAATTTAATGAGTTTTTTTCTCGAAACAACGACTGTATTCTCAATATTTAATGAGTTTATTCTCAAAATTGTATTTCGACTTTTTTCTCAAAATTTAATGTGTTTTTTCTCAAAGCACAACGACTTTATTCTCGATATTTAATGAGTTTATTCTCAAGATTGCATTTCGTCTTTTTTCTCAAAATTTAATGAGTTTTTTCTCGAAAAACAGCGACTTTATTCTCGATATTTAATGAGTTTATTCTCAAGATTGTATTTTGACTTTTTTCTCAAAATTTAACGATTTTTTTTTCAAAATACGACTTTATTTTCGATATTTAATGAGTTTATTCTCAAAATTGTATTTCGACTTTTTTCTCGAAATTTAACGAGTTTTTTCTCGAAACACAACAACTTTATTCTCAATATTTAATGAGTTTATTCTCAAGATTGTATTTCGACTTTTTTCTCAAAATTTAATGAGTTTTTTTTCTCGAAACACAGAGACTTTATTCTCGATATTTAATGAGTTTTTTCTCAAGATTGTATTTCGACTTTTTTCTCAAAATTTAACGAGTTTTTTCTCGAAACAACGACTTTATTCTCAATATTTAATGAGTTTATTCTCAAGATTGTATTTCGACTTTTTTCTCAAAATTTAATGTGTTTTTTTCTCAAAGCACAACGACTTTATTCTCGATATTTAATGAGTTTATTCTCAAGATTGTATTTCGACTTTTTTCTCAATTTAACGTGTTTTTTCTCGAAACACAACGACTTTATTCTCGATATTTAATAAGTTTATTCTCAAGATTGTATTTAGACTTTTTTTCTTAAAATTTAACGAGTTTCTTGATATTTAATGAGTTTTATTTTGCATTAGAATGACTTTAATCTCGAGGTGGTTTTATTTTTTTTTCTTCCATAGAAATATAATATCTCAGAGGGACGACAGAAAAATAATCCATTTCTGAGAAGCGCGGTACAATGGCCCATACATCTGAAATAAATGCTGAATATGAATCTGAACCTACATGTATTTTTATCATTTCGGATTCTTTTTTTTTCTCATCACTCCAACTCAAACAGTTTCTTCTCCCAACAAATACAGGCCTTATAGCCATTAAAAACATATTTAAAAAGACTTCCTGGGCTTCATCCAGAAAGAACATTCATAACTCCATCAGCCTAAACACACAGTTTTCATTGGAGCCAAACCAACAATGCAAACATATGAGAAAAGCAGTTCTCTAGCTCTCTTCCTCTGCTGTTTTTCATTGGGTATTTCTAGGAGGTGATGAGTTGTCAAGCTACCCCCTGAGGATCAGTGAAGACCCAGGTAAAAGAGCTGGGATGAATGGGTAGGTACACTCAGGTCATGGTTCACATGTGTGTGTGTGTGTGTATGTGAACTGTTTATGTGTTAGGGATGTTTTTGTCTTTAAGTAGTTCCCCCAGGAAGACTGCAGATCTTTCATTCATAGCTAAAGTCAACATGAATTGCCATTTGCAACCTATTTTACTTTTGTAATGTGATGTATTTTCATTGTGATGTACTGTATGTTGGGTGGGACTTGACTTTTATCCATCGGGAATTGATTAGATTGGGAAAAGTGGGAGATACATACCAGATTGGAGCCAGACCGAAAGAAAGATTGCAGCAGAAACATCGATTCAGAAATAGAGCAAGGGATTTTTTTATTTAAATATATGTAAATGTTCATACCCTATCTTTCAAAAGTTTGGGGTTGGAAAGATTTGTAATGTTTTTGAAAGAAGTCTCTAATGCCCACCAAGGCTGCAATTGTCTGATAAAAAGTACAGTAAAAACAGTGTTTTTCTTTCGTAATATATTTTAAATGTAATTTATTCCTGTGATGCCAAAGCTGAATTTTCAGGAGCCATTACTCTGGTCTTTAGTGCTGCTTAATATTTTTGTATAAACCGTGATGCATTTTTTGCAGGATTTTTTGATGAACGGTAAGCTTAAAAGAATGGCACTTATTCACAAATAGATAATTTTTTAACTCTTTCACTTTTTGCTTTTTAAAATCTTATTAACCCCAAACTTTACAGTACATCTTTCAAAGTTTCATGTTGCGCAAAAACTAAAATTTTATTTTCATAAAACATCCCATTATAGTCAAAAATTTCCTCAAATCTATGAATATGAAGAGTCGCAACATACAAATAAACAAAACTATTTTTTTTTACACTAAGACCAGGAATATGAAAAAACGGCAGCTGTGATATCCAGAACTTTACCGTCAAAAATACGGTAGCAGCGGTATTGGTTTTACAGACTTAACTTAAAATTTACAGTAATAAACCGTATTTCATTATCTGATATAATGTTAATTTACCAATCCAATGAAGTATTGATATCTGTTTTGTACCATTGTAATTCACTGACAACCAACAATCATCACAGCATAGATGAGAGTCACGTGATCCATCAAAGCTCATCACAAGCAGCTCTTCCATATAAAAAAGGTTAAAACTTACATAAAGAAGCTGCACAATGTCATTCACACAAACATTAAACACCATCATGATAAAAAAAATGCAATAAACATTAAATAACAACATTAGATTTAACACAAAACCCACACTAAAAAATGCTGGGTTGTTTTAACCCAATTTTGGGTCAAATATGGACGAACTCATACATTGGGTTAAAAAAGTAATTTAAAAATGTAACCCTATGGCTGTGTTTGTCCATATTTGACCCAAATTTGGGTTAAAACAACCCAGCATTTTTTGGAGTGTACAAATAAAAACAAGGAAATTATGAGGAACCATAGTTATTTCAACAAAAATTCATAAATAGGAAGTGTCACACAGGGAATTGTGGTTGAAATGTCAATTTACGTTTTTTCATTGTAAATTAAAAAATGAGTTGTTCTTTTTCAGTTTGAAAAACTGTAAATTTTACAGTATTTTACAGTAAAATTACATTAAAGGTGCCATGAGATCTATCACAGTTATTTACCGTAAATAGTACGGAAACTTTCTGTTAACCAACTATCAGTTTTGCACCCTAGCATTTTTACAGTCTTTTACTGTTAAAATTACGGTTATTTTTCACAGTGTAAGTAAATGGGGTACATTTTTAGTTCAGGAAACACTACAACCACCTTCTAAAGTCTACAATCTGTGCTCCCCGAACACCATGGGCCACATTTAACAAATACACGTGTGAGAAATATCAAAGACTGGAGGTATACAGTAGACGACGGCGCTGGGTGGGGCTGCTGTGAGGATAAGACACAGAGGATCTGTGTGTGTTTGTGGAGCTGAGTGGAGGCGGGAGGGGGTGCGAGAGAGCGAGTAAACACTGGGATTGAATTTAGCCACGGAGGCTTTTGATTCAGACAGCCAAAACAATCCCGGGACCTGCAACACAGCCTATAGGCCCCAGACAAGACAGACGGGTTTACATGCATCTGTTCACCAACCTCTTTCTCTACTGCCCTCTAAATCGCTCTCTTTTCCTTATGTGTCTGCCTCTCTTTGCAAATCTTAGATTAAGTAAACAGCCTCGTACCTGTAGTGCTTTAAAAATGTGGGTCTTTTGTCTGAGTCAGAGAGACATCAAAGTCTTTCTCTTTCTTACAAACACAATAGCGCAGTCAGAGAGAGCGGTCTGAACATGTTCTTCCCCCTGAGTTTACATGTGCATATCAGTGTGTTGAGACATTAAGGAGATATGCACAATGCACAGCAAATTAAACTTTACTAACTACAAATACACACACTTCTAGCAAAATCTTTAAGTAGCGAGTGGCTGTGTGAACTGATTTCTCCAATGTGTTTATCATACCTATGATATTAAGGTTAGTTAGTCGAGTGTTCAGTCACTCCCAGCAGATGAGCGTGGCATCGTCCAGCATTCAAATATAATAACGTTTTTGCACATTTATCCACTCATTATTATTGGTTGCCACATATCGTGAGCTTAGAATTATAAGGTTCTATCTCCGTTTAGGGTACTTCTGAGATATTGAGCATCAAAGTTTTTACATCCCAGCTGGCAAAACTGTTATGTAGTATAATCTTCTATTATAGCTTTATTTATTTATTTATTTTTACAAAAATAACACCACATAGGCATTATTAAACACCTAATGGATCAGATTATGTCAAAAACTCAATTTCGACCAAAGGTGGAGATAGAACCTTATAATTCTAAGCTCACGATATGGTAATTTTGAAAGTGGATAAAACAGGAAACAAAGTGACCAAGACCAGGAATAGGAATTAAACAAAGTTTAAAGTAGCAGTTTACTTTTAAATAAAACTTTTGCTGATGATTCACTCACCCCCATGTCATCCAAGATGTCCACGTCTTTCTTTCTTCAGTCGAAAAGGAATTAAGGTTTTTGATGAAAACATGGCAGCATTTTTCTCCATATAATGGACTTCAATGGGAACCAAACGGTTCAAGGTCCAAAAGATACTTTCAGTACAAACTGTTCAAAGGGCTTTAAACGATTTCAGACGATGAATGAGGGTCTTATCAAGCGAAACGATCGCTCATTTAAAAAAAAAGTTTAAGTTTAATAAGGTCAAATGGTCACCTTGCTCTGTTCTGTGATGCACGTTCGTCATTTGTGTCATTTGGTTCATTCAACGAACGAAATGAACGAATTGACTCGGAAAAAGATTCGTTCATTTTGATAAATGAGTTCGAACAGGAGAGTCACGAACGCTCATCGCAGTACAGAGCAAGGTGAGCATTTGAGCTTATAAAACTTAAATTTTGTTATTTTTTTTAATGAGCGATCATTTCGCTTGATAAGATCCTTATTCGTCGTCTGGAATCGTTTAAAGCCCTTTGAACAGTTTGCAGTTTGCACTGAACTGTCTTTTGGACCTTGAACTGTTTGGTTCCCATTGAAGTCCATTATATGGAGAAAAATCCTGGAATGTTTTCATCAAAAACCTTAATTTCTTTTCGACTGAAGAAAGATGGAAATCTTGGATGACATGGGGGTGAGTAAATTATCTGCAAAAGTTTTTTTTTTTTTTTTTTAAGTGAACTACTCATTTAAGTGCTCTAGTAATGTTTATTTATCAACAAAAAAAAGTATTGCTGTCAGAAATATACAAAAATTTGTTTAGTAGACCTACTGCAAACAAAATAGCTTCAACATATGGAGTTTAAACCAAAAGTTCTGAAGATGTCAACCAACACAAAAATATAGAACAAACTGTTCTTATTCGCGTGACTGTTTCTTCGCCATCCCCCAACCACTCCATCTCCACCTTTATTTTGAATTTTGACTACATATCAACCAACTTTAAGTATCCTGGAGGTTATGTAGAGGCATGCAGCAAATTCATTTGTGATTTCACAGCCAAATATCTGCATGCTGACTCATATAAAACCTGTCAGCAGGGAACAACTGACAGACAAGGCTTGTAATGTGGGTCTAAAATTATATAGAGAGTGTGTCCTGGTTATCACTGACTGCTTTTGCCGAATGTGACATCAACCCAGCAGGGATAGCTCTACCTGCAGGAGGTTTAATCACTGTGGGAGTCTGCATTAAACAGGTCATTAAAAGACAAAATTAGACTCAATGATAAGACAAAAACACAGATATAGAAACTGAGAAAACAGGAAGTGCAAAGTCGAGACATGCCACCTAGTGGGTGACATCCTGTTTCCCACCATGCACCTCTCCAGGGAGCAAGGGCTTATGAGGAGGAAGAGGAGGACAAAGACGCAGAGGGGGAGGGACACATCAGTGGCAGATGTGCAGCCAACAACCATGTGGAAATGATCAATGCCACCAATTAGAGGCACACACAGCACTCCTCAATGTAGTGTGCATGCGAGTGCGTACGCTCGTGCACTACTTAGGCAACACCAGCCAGTAGAGTTCTGTCTTTCCCACTCAAAAGTATTTCTGCAGAGGTAAACAAACAATCCAGAATAAATTAGAAAATGAAAACAGGAGCTGAAAGGCGTTGTCAGATGTGGGGCGAGTTTGTTTTTCTGCTAGATACATAAGCGGTCCCACGTTCTTGCAGTTTTGCAGGGCTATTTCTAGCCTGACTAGCACAGGGGTTTCATTTACGAGCAGGCCAAACCCAAGGCCTTCCCAGGGTGCTTTGGGGCAAGGGGAGGCTTCTGCACGCTCTCATATGGACCTGAATCCCACGCTTCACAAACAAAGCCCTGCCTCCCACACACAAACTCTCCTCTAAAATGATTTCCACATCTGTAGAGACGGCCAGTTTTTTTTTTTTTTTTTTTTTTTTAAGTGCAGCTACATGGAGAAGGAAAAAAAGTGGAGGGGAGCGTAGAAAACGGTTTGACCACAGACTTCCTCCTCAAAAATGAAACGTCAGCTCCCACATCCCCTACACCCTGGCGTACGACGCTCAAAAACGCACGCACTGCCAGCCTGATGTACGCATTCATAGTTTACGAATAATACAAATGATTGGAACATAGCATGGCAAGCTAAAATTAGATTTTGAAGTGAATAAACAAACTCACTAATTCTTCCCAGCATAAGATTTTAATATTATGATACTAAACTCACATAGTGCTACTGATTCATGTCCTCACATCTATGCAGGAAATTAGATGAAACCAGCAGAACGTTACTTGCGCAGCAGCCAATAGTGGCAGCCAAGAACCTTCTTCTCTTCAGAGAGAAAAAGAAAGTCAAATGGATAGAGAGAAGTGTGGCCTACACTTCTTCATTAGAAGTAGGCCACACACAGCACAGCATCAGATCTACTGGGACTATTCAAGCACACACACACACTGCTGGTAGGTCTAAACAAATGCTTTTAATTGGAAGGCACTAATTGAAAGGAGAGTTTTAAAGAACTTTGAAGAGAAAACCCCTGATTGGGAATTTGTTTACCACAACTACAGTACAGCTTCTTCTGTAGACCAAAAAGAAACGTATTGAGAGTTATAGTACAGACAGGGAACTGCCAACACACACAAACAAGACAAACTCTCTTCTATTAGTTCCACTTTCATATTTTCTCATCAATTTTAAAGACAGATTACAGATTCAGTTGTGACTCGTATCCATCTAAACTAAATTGGATTTGAAATTAAATTAATTAAAATGGATCTGAAAGTGAGAGTTTTGATTAATTAAAATAATATGAACTGGGCACTGAATTGAATAACCCAGTGCTGTGTTAAGGCCATTGCACACCGAGCACGAAATATTCGTATGCGTATTTTCGTGTTCGTCAGCTTAAAAATTCGTCACGCATAGAAACCTTGCACACCGAGTCCGTTGCGTATTTCTTAAACCTTTGCGGGAAAAAACGCAAAAATACCAAATGGATTCGTCAAGCAGTGAGGATGATTTTTGCCCTCTCTCTTATTGAAAAGGGAAGAAAGAAAAAAAATATTACGTCCATCCAATCCTGAAATTGCGCCGAGAGGAAGGAGAGTTCCTTATCAAGGAGTTGCGAATTTATCCCGAGCGATTCAAAATTTACCTCAGAATGTCTGTGGGACAGTTCGATGCTTTGCTAGCGATTCTGGAGCCACATATTAAAAACAAGACCACCAATTTCCGTGAACCAATCGATTCTGAACGGAGACTGGCAGTGTGTCTGAAATGGACCAGGTATGGACACACACACACACGGACAAACACACACCCGCGCGCGGCCCGTTGGAAGCGCTGGGCAGACAGAACAGGCTGTTATTGTGTATGTATTGTGTATTGTGCCCAAATAATACATTAGTTATCGAATAGGCTGCTCAATCACACCTTATTCGATCCTAAATTTCAATCTGATTGAAAGGGGAGGTTTATTAATTTCATAATCCAATATAGAGAAGAGAACATAAACACTTGATCGAATTGAAAACCGAAACTGAAAGCACGGCGCATATGCAATGATTTGAGGACGAGCTCCCCCCGGCCCTAAATTGTCAAAAGACCTCTCAAAATGCTGGCTCTGGATGCGAAAAACGCAGAAAATCGAACCCGATCCGATTAATTTTATGACGGACGAAAGTTTCGGAGGCGGTGTGCAAGCGTGACTGACATAACGTGAGGTCGAATTTTTTTTTTAACGTGCGAAAATTTCGGATGCGAATTTCGGACTCGGTGTGCAATGGCCTTTAAAGCAGTAGTTCACTTTTCAAGAAACTTTTGCTGATAATTTACTCACCCCCATGTCATCCAAGATGTCCATGTCTATCTTTCTTCAGTCGAAAAGAAATTAAGGATTTTGATGGAAACATTCCAGCATTTTTCTCCATATAATGCAACCAAACGGTTCAAGGTCCAAAAGAGTTGAACTGTTCAAAGGGTTTTAAACGATTCCAGACGATGAATAAGGGTCTTATCAAGCGAAACGATCGCTCATTAAAAAAAAAAAAAATCATGAAATGCACGTCCATGACTCTCTTGTTCGAACTCGTTCATCAAAATGAACGAATCTTTTACTGAGTCAATTCGTTCATTTCGTTCGTTGAATAAACCAAATGACTCGGAAAAAGATTCGTTCATTTTGATGAACAAGTTCGAACAGGAGAGTCACAGAACCGAGCAAGGCGAGCATTTGAGCTTATAAAACTTAAACTTTGTTATTTATTTATTAAATGAGCGATCGTTTCGCTTGATAAGACCCTTATTCATCGTCTGGAATCGTTTAAAGCCCTTTGAACAGTTTGCACTGAAACTCTCATTTGGACCTTGAACCGTTTGGTTCCCATTGAAGTCCATTATATGGAGAAAAATCCTGGAATGTTTTCATCAAAAACCTTAATTTCTTTTCGACTGAAGAAAGAAAGACATGGACATCTTGGATGACATGGGGGTGAGTAAATTATCAGCAAAAGTTTTTTCAAAAGTGAACTACTCCTTTAAGGTGTATTACTGGCGCACTGGCAGGCTGATCCTCATTCAGACACGTGCCAGGACATCATCAGCAGATTTGCAACATGCGAGGGACAAGAAAACCAGCAGAGGAGCGTTTGAAGCCAAGAGAGGAGGAAGCCGGTTTTGTATGAGGGGGGCAGAACACACACACACACTTACACGAATACTGACAGAGGAGCATTGTGTCCCCACACCTCATGACTGGAGCTTTTTGTGAGGAATAGAGTGTGTGTTTGTGTGTGATCCCACATGAGTGCTAATTATGCGGCAGTTGCTGATCACTGGATTATTCACACATACTGACATAATGCGTCTGACAAAACTGCGTGTGTGTGTGTGTGCGCGCGCATTTCTCAGGCATCTCTATATGTGTGAGTCAGTGCCCTCAAAAAGCCTTTCCTGGACTTTCCCTGTTTTTATTCAGTAAAAGAGAAAGACGGCCCACGAGAGCGTAATTTCACATGTCACAGTAAGTGCTGTATCAGCTCTGTGACTCAAATATGATTTGTCACAGAACAGTGGTAAAAAAACAAAGACAAGTTGTTACTGTGACCCACTGCCCGTATCGTATCTAATGTTCTAGATGTATTTGTCCTTCTCAGCTCATCCTGTGACAGTCGGACACATTGCCCATGTCTTTAGTCAAGTCAAGTCAAGTCAAATATATTTATATAGCGCTTTTCACAATACAGATTGTATCAAAGCTGCTTCACAGTATCAATCTAGAACTAACCCAATTCCATGTCAAATGGCCCAAACATGATCAAAATGTCACCATTTCTGTCACCAACCTGCACATTTATATACGAGCATGAATATCTATTCTATAGTGGTCCAGGCTGGGTGGTACCTAGCTAGATGGTGGACCAGTTTAATTTAGTTTTATGCATCCAGTATATCCTCATTTCCATATATTTTGTTCCAATGTCTCAAGGCCTACTGAGTTTTTCATGATTCTTTAGTTCTTTTGTAGCGTGGGTTTGGTGAAGTGTAATAAAAATCGTCAAGTGTACCTTACTTCTTCTCACCGCCGCTTCCTGCTGGTTTAGAGGACAATTACTCCAAGTCGCCCCCTGTCGTTTCAAAGAACAAGCGCGTCAAGTATAAACGCTTCGTTCGTTTGGGGAGGAGCGTGCGCAGTTAGCGGTGCAGAGCCAGGCGGAAGCATAAACAAGGCTTAAGAGCCCTTCTGCTGTCCATCCTAGTTGTCATAAACTTGCATGACTCATGGCCCTGAAATCAGGATCCTCCTCCTCAACAAAGACATGACATACGACTCTTCATGCACTCAGAGAGACAGCCATATCTGTGTGTGTATGAGTAAGAGCAAAAGGCAGCTGTCCTTTCAATAAAGAGATACTAAACGACCCCAAGGACACACAAACAGATACACAGCAGAGCTACAACACGTAGAAAAGAGAAGGAGTGAAGGTTAACATCTAAGTGGGAGGTGTAGCTACAATCCTGATATCTTACAAAACTGACACACAAATCCATCCTATTCTCACTCAATACATGTCCATCCACATATCCATCTGTTAGCAACTGTGTTCACTTTAAAGGAGTCGTTCACTTTTAAAAAGACTTTTGCTGATAATTTACTCACCCCCATGTCATCCAAGATGTCCATGTCGTTCTCTCTTCAGTCGAAACGAAATTAAGGATTTTGATGAAAACATTCCAGGATTTTTCTCCATATAATGGACTTCAATGGGAACCAAACGGTTCAAGGTCCAAAAGACAGATTCAGTGCAAACTGCAAACTGTTCAAAGGGCTTTAAACGATTTCAGATGATGAATAAGGGTCTTATCAAACGAAACGTTCACTCATTTAAAAAAAAAAGACAAAGTTTAAGTTTTATAAGCTCAAATGGTCGCCTTGGTCTGTTCTGTGATGCATGTTCGTGACTCTCCTGTTCGAACTCGTTCATCAAAATGAACGAATCTTTTCCAGAGTCAACTCGTTCATTTCGTTCATTTCACGTTCATTTCGTTCACGTTCATTTCGTTCGTTGAATGAACCAAATGACACAAAAAAAGATTTGTTCATTTTGATAAACAAGTTCGAACAGGAGAGTCACAGAACAGAGCAAGGTGAGCATTTGAGCTTATAAAACTTAAACCTTTTCATTTATTTATTAAATGAGCGATCGTTTCGCTTGATAAGACCCTTATTCATCGTCTGGAATCGTTTAAAGCCCTTTGAACAGTTTGCAGTTTGCACTGAAACTGTCTTTTGGACCTTGAACCGTTTGGTTCCCATTGAAGTCCATTATATGGAGAAAAATCCTGGAATGTTTTCATCAAAAACCTTAATTTCTTTTCAACTGAAGAAAGAATGACATGGACATCTTGGATATCATGGGGGTGAGTAAATTATATAAAGTGAACTACTCCTTTAAAGTTTTCCTAGGTGACACAGACAGACACAAACATGCTGAAAGTGTCTGTGAAGTTGCAGTTGAGCTCCTACACACACACACACACACAAAACAGGTGCGGCCCGGTGCAGGTGTTGAGCACGCCTAGGCAAAGCAGCCTGAGAGATAGAGCATGCTTTTCTGTGTAATCAGAGAAGGGCAGAAACTAAACGTTTGCAGTATTGTTTCAGCGACACACGCTCCAGACACTCCCACACGCACATATCCAAATTAACCGACAAAAGCCCTCTTTTGTTAATGAACTCGCACAGAGGAAGGCCTGAAGTTCTCTGCCTACGCCACCTGCCACAAACACAAAGACAGAGGGGTGTCCATCCATTAGGGTCGTTCTGGCTCTCTGTCTCCACCCACAAATCCCTACAACCTACAATTAGGCTACACCTTTCTTCATCAGGATAACCCCCCTTTGGCTAGCTCTGATACATACTGTACCACACACAAACACAACTGTTTTAGCAAACATAAGCATACATACAAAATATTTTCATGATTTGTAATCACAACATTTTTTCTTTTGACAAATCAACTTAATTTATTTAGTTCAGATAACATATTATTTTGAGTTTCTGATGATTAAATCAATCTCCTTCATTGCATTAACTCACTTTTTCCATTTCATTTAAACTTAAAATTTTAAGGCAACCAGGTTAATTTTTTAAGTTAAACCAAAAACATTTTTTTACAGTGTAATTATAGGCTCATTTAAAGGGTTAGTTCACCCAAAAATGAAAATTAAGTCATTAATTACTCACCCCCATGCTGTACCAACCCCGTAAGACCTTCGTTCGTCTTCGGAACACAAATGAAGATATTTTTGATTAAATTTGAGAGCTGTATAACTACCACATTGGCTCCTAAGGGACTGCCTCTTGACGGCCCAGAAAGTCAATGAAGAAAATGTTTAAATATCCCAAGTGACTACCGTGGCTCAACTATATGTTTATCAAGCGACAAGAATACTTTTTGTGCGAAAAAACAAACAAAAATAACGAGTTTATTCGACTATTTCTTTTCTTCCTTGTAGGCCAGAACGAGACTTCCTTAGATTTCCACGACGCATGCGCGAGAATTGCGATCTGAAGTAGTGTAAGCTGGTGTAAGCAGATCGCAAATCTCGCGCATGTGTCGTGGAAATCTAAGGAATTCTCGTTCTGGCCTACAAGGAAGAAAAGAAATAGTCGAATAAACTCGTTATTTTTGTTTGTTTTTTCGCACAAAAAGTATTCTTGTCGCTTGATAAACATATAGTTGAGCCACGGTAGTCACTTGGGACATTTAAACATTTTCTTCATTGACTTTCTGGGCCGTCAAGAGGCAGTCCCTTAGGAGCCAATGTGGTAGTTATACAGCTCTCAAATTTAATCAAAAATATCTTCATTTGTGTTCCGAAGACGAACGAAGGTCTTACGGGGTTGGTACAGCATGGGGCTGAGTAATTAATGACTTAATTTTCATTTTTGGGTGAACTAACCCTTTAAGGGATTAATGTTTATTCGGACATACATTTTCAGCAGCTATAAAGTGTCACATGAATCATTCTATGATCATTCTAATTTGCTTATTTGCTGATCAAGAGACATTTATTATAATTGATGTTGAAAACAGTTGTGCTTAATACTTTTGTGATAGCTTTTATCAAGATTCTTTGATGAACAGAAAGTTCAAATAAACTATAGAAATATACTTCAACAATGTAAAATAAAAAGTATTATTTTAAAAAAAAGTATTGTATATTTAGATTAAAGCAGAAATATAGAATAAAATCTATAAAATATAGAAAAAAAATCAACTTTGCGGGACATTGTCCACGTAACTGCTTTAAAATGACACTTGGGAATCAAATGGTGGCTGGCTTTGTCTGCTCAAGTCTCCAAACAATACAGTTTCTGCTGACACTGATGGTCGTGATTGTAAAAGTGAATCTTGGAAAGAAAAGGCCAGACTTTGGCAACGTGTCCCAGCCACACTGTCTCTGTCTGTGCTTTATTTTCTGTCCTCTCAAACTAAAGAGTTTTGAGATTGAATTTAACTTTAGAAATGGATTTACGGATTGGACAGATGCATTTGTTTCCAAATATCTATATGATCTATGTGAATCTTAATACAGTCTGATAGATGTAGATATTGAATGGAACACAAATTGGACTCAAGATGCAGGACATTTTATTCTAATCATATACTGCCATGGCCTATGATTAAAAGCTATGTAAGCACCAAAACCAATTTTCTAAATCATTTCATTGTTGATGAAAAAAAAAAAAAACTGCATAAAGTGTGTCCACTTGGGTGAAACATGCAAACTCACAAATGCAACCAGAAATAAGTATGCACATCACAACATGAGAGCAGAGAGATGTGCCCACCTGTGTCCTGAGAGGTGGCTCGTTCCTGGAATCAGCCAACAGGAATGAAAAACCACACAGAGCTGCTGTATTTCTCACCTGGACCCTTCTACAAGTGCAGAATAAAATACCCTCAACCCCAAAAAAAGATCTGGCCCAGTCAACAGCACTGTCAAAGACAGAGTCAAGAACAAAAGGCTCGAGGTACCGCCAACACTTGGACCATACACTCTAACATTCAATCCTTTCATATACTACAAAAACTATGATTCCTTCTTTGGTTGTTCATCTATCTTTTCTCAATTCTTGTTGTTGCATGCCTAAAAATCTATATATGTCATGGATAATCCATGGGTAGGTGTGCATTACACAATTTGAATGCATGGCGTAGATGCAAAGAACCACCTGATGCAAAAATTATACCACTTATACCATAGTTACTTTCCACCACTGACAAGGTAAAGTTGTCACTTGACAGAAAGGGTTAAAATGATGGTTATTTTCATCAGGTACAACTTCTTAGATCTAGAATTCTGGACATTGACAACAAGTTTCTATACTTCTAAATGTTTTTTTTTTTGTGTGTGTGTGTGTTTGTGTGCGCAGTAATAATCTCCCATTTGAGCGTGTGTGTGCTGTGCATTAATAATGGTGATTAAACAACGCATTCTCATCCCAAGGCGTCATATATGACACTTTTGCCAATGCTTAGACATCCAACGCACATGGCGTCAATATAACACGCTTTGGTTATGGGTAGGTTTAGGTCTGGGGTAGGGTTAGGGTTAGACCACTAGGAGGCGCCTTCTGGCCCATATATATCTGTGTCTCATTTGACGCTAAAGGGTGCCATGTGCGTTGGATGTCTACGCTTTGGCAAAAGTGTTGTATATGACGCCTTGGGATGAGAACGGGCTGGATTAAACTGACTGGAACTAGCTGTGAACTAGCCAATCAGATTGAAGTATTCCAACAGAGCATGTATAAATATATATAATAGGCTATATTTTGCTCTAGATAATCTCTAGATAATTACTGCAATTCATCTCAATGGGGCACATTTTGGATAGTGTCATGAAAGCAAATCTTTTGCAAGAGGAATGGCGAAAAAAAAAGCCCGCATCATCACCAGGAAAAATAACCAATTTTGCTTTACATCCAGAAATGGGAAAATCTTTTTTTCTCTCTCTCTGGCTCTCTCTCCTTCTCACTTTCCTACAATGATCCAACCCAAACAGCGAAACTGGGTTTCTGAGCAGACCTCCATGTTTCCGAAGGAAAAGAGATGGACCGTGTTCAAAGAATAACAAAACAGACGAGTTCTACCGCACACACCTCAGTAGTAACAAATTATCTATATAGCAGTTGAAAAGGTCACTCAGAAATGTAACAAGCCTGTAAAAACCTCTGTACCATACACTTCCAACTTTCAAGACGACAAAAACTGTGATATATCACACAGTTCAGAGCTGTCAGACAATTACGAGAACTCTGGATGTCGTAGATTTAATGCGAACATATATGCAAAGCGAAGCAAATATTGTGATTAGGGCTGTCAAACGATTAATCGCAATTAATCGCATCCAAAATTAAAGTTTGTGTTTCCATAATATATGTGGGTGCACTGTGTATAATTATTTTATATATGAAAATACACACACATGCTTGTATATATTTAAGAAATATTTTCATGTATACACTGTATATAGATTTATATATAGTTTATATTATATATAAATATTTTATATATAAATAAATTTTTTTTCTTAAATATACACGCATGTGTGTGTATTTATATATATATATACAAAATAATTATACACAGTGCACCCACATATATTATGTAAACACAAACTTTTATTTTGGATGTGATTAATCACGATTAATCGTTTGACAGCCCTAATTGTGATGTAACGTGTTAGGGGTAATTAGATATTTGGTCACTTGCTATCAGCATGTTACTACTGATCTTGCATCATTAAATCATCAAAAACCTTGCTGTTTTAAGCAATTACTCAAAAATGGTGCAAATGTTAAGAGTTAAATTGCCTGTCTGCTTGGTTGAAGACTGAAAATGTTTAGTTGTGTGACACTGTGCTACAACAGTGAGTGTGATACGTGAGCAGAACAGAGGGAATCTGCCACACTAAATGGGTACAGAGAGAACAACGTGATGATGATGATGATGATGTGAAGTCTTCCTGCAGAGCTTATTGATCATAGGGGTGTGACTGGAAGGCCGAGAGATGGGCCTGAGAAATCCGAGCTGGGCACTATAATTGAATCCCTATGGGGAAAGGCAAGAATATGATGGACAAAGCGTCCACCCTCTGATTGCATCCCTCTCTGCATCTCCTCTCAATCTGTTCAGAGTTTTGCTACTGGCTTTCCATGAAGATCTTACTTAAGAGAATGTTGCATGGCCAAACACAAAGGGGCCATTTTTCCCTCCAACTTCAAACAAACTGGGATCAGATCAGAGGCACGTGAGATGGAAGCAGCAGGAATCAATTAGTGCACACGCTTTGATGATGTCATTGACAAGCAATCGGTGAACAGACCAGCTTCCGTTTGAGATGGCAGGAAACATGAGCCTCCACCGCAACCCTCCACATTTTTACGGAAACCATAGTTTATTATCCTGCGTGTGTCTACAAACTCAGGTCAGATCGCACAAAAGCCTCATTATGATTAACCAAAGTTTAACTAGCAAGATAGTTCCTGAGTCCTGACATAGTTGAACTGAAAAGCATAATTGACAAGCATGAAAACCGAAGACCGAGTCCATGCAGGAGGAGTGGAGATGTGTGGAGAAGCCCATTTCTACCTCTATTCCGTTACCATCCTGATCACTGTACTAAACTCTAGGACACAAATTTCACAATTCGATTCGATTTTCAATTCACAAGCTTGCAATTCGATTCGATAATGATTTGAATAGATTCGATATTGATTATTTTGGATATCAGTTACAATATATGGCAAATTTTCTCGAGGAAATCAAATCTCTTAACTAATGCTGTAAACTATGGGAGTCTATTTGTAGCCTATAGACTTCATTAGCCTAATATGAAGGTAATAATGAAATGTTTTGTAGCTATACAAACACTTGAATTACACTTTTATTTATTTTTATAATATAAGATTATATGAAATATAAACATTTAAATGGTGGCTGTCATAAAAACTTGCCAGATTTATATGCATTAAATATTGAAGAACATTAAGATTATAATGCATATGGTGTATAGATTTAGCAAAATGTTCCTCTCTAGAGTTATTTTTTCTAGCTGACTAACGAGTTTATGTGGGTTTTCTGAGGTAAATATGACGATATTGAGGTAAATATGACGATATTTACCTCAATATCGATATTTTCTGAGGTAAATATGACGATAAATATGACATTGATTAATTTACAAGCTGTTTAACTGACGTCTTTCCACGGTTGAAATGCTGATTGAGCGAATCAATGTGACATGATACGGATTTCGATAAGTTGTACTCTATCTTTTAACACATGTTCAGATGCTCATTCATGTTTATTTCGCGCTGTTCTGGTATTATTAAGCCGGAAGAGAGATCAGCGCTGCTGCTTCTCTTGTGCTGCGCCAGAGCGATCTCACGTCACAGCGCCAAAACGTTATTTATGTTTTTGAATTTCTAAAGAAAATGGACGTAATTTGAAAATTGAGACTTTGTTTCATATCAATAGTAACAAAGGACAAAAGATTATTGCGATTTCTTGGATGTGCGCAGCCGCGAAACAACGTTCCATTCATTCAAATGAAACAGGATGACTAATCAATTCTTGAGATTTAAGAATCGATATCGGTTCGTAAAAATGAGAATTGATTAATATCAAGAAATCGATATTTATTACCCAGCCCTACTAAACACAGATAAATCTATGCTAACTTGAAGCTATCCTAACTGTACTATGCTACTAACTGTACTATATAATAACTATATAAATGCTATGCTAAATAATAATGCTACAAAACTCTATCCTGATCGTTTTCAAAACTCGTAATTCCAACTCTAGACTTGCAGTGGTTTTGACAAAACAAGATGATTTTTAAACTGCCGAGGGCGTGGTAGTCTCAGCCTCAGACGTCACGCCCACGGAACGTTGGCTAAACGTCTGATGCATATGGTACACTTAACTGGAAACACTTCAAGAATGTCGAAGTCGTCATCTGATTGGTTGAATTTTATCGGATTTCCGGGGGGCGTCAGTGTCGCGTTTATTTTCGGTCCGCCGGGAAACAAAGCGCAGATGTGTGATTGCGGAAGAAAAACTTATATGAGTGGCCTATGTGAGTGACAATGAGCATTTCTCAAGATCAGCTAAACGTAGTTGTATGTCCCCTCCAATCTATTATGGAAGATCAAGTGAAGTACTTAATTGCGAAGGGTATTCAGCTGCGTTTGTGGACAAACATGAAACAGACGCTGACATCGCAGCTGGCCGATTCAGTATTCATATATAGGTCGCGCACACTGGATTATAAGGCACATAAGATACTGCAGAGTCAAACGTTTGACTGGGTTTGCGTTATGCATCCACTAGATGTGCTAAAGGCTAAAGGGAATGTAGCGAGTGCGCGGCGCCGGAGGTGAGGCGTTTATTTAGTAGGCGTGAGCGCACTGGGGCGGGGACGTAACTTACATTCGTGTGACAAAGCGGACATAAGATGGACATGAGCGAGTTCGTGGGTGAATTTAATAACACGGAGCGTTGTTAGCGCCTCCGGTGACTGCTGACTGACTTGTTGCACACCGGTCTGTTGTTGTGGGGACATTTCCACGCCCCGAAAGATGACGCTGAACGAAACGAACTGTAATTGGTTGTTTGACATGTCGGTCTAACGGCCTTATGGGCGGGCCTTGACCAAAGAAAGCTGCTATGAATTCCAGACCTTCAGCCGTCAGTCTGAAGGTCTGGCTACGCGAGACTAAGGGCGTGGTAACTCGTACCAAGGGCGTGGCGAGCTGAAACCTGCGTACTTCATAAAGAACCGCAAACAACCAATAGGAAAATTCAACTGCAGTAGCCACCGTTCAACCTGAAGAGGGCAGCACTAAGACGTTTTTACATCATATATTGTAGAATTAAAACACTTTATACCCAAATGTCAAAAAAGTTACTCAAATCAATGATCAGCATTAAAAAGCCCCATTTTTACTAAAAAAAAAAGTTGGTTTAGGGATAAGACTGGAAAATTACCAATAAGGAACGCTCCACCTCAGCTGATGGACTAAGGAGAGATAAAGATGACAGACCTTCGTCTGCTCCTCGTTTGATTCCTCCAGCAGTGAGCATCGGCGGCTGTGTGTGGCTCCACGAGTGTGACCACCACCCCCATGTGCTCGGCCTTGGAGTTAACTGTCAAACTGGCGCCACGCAGCTCCACAACATGTTCCGTGGTACATGAATAGTCATGAATATGGAGATGCGCTTGCTAAGCGTAGCATGTAAACATGCACACATATAGGAAAATGTATGAAAACAGACACTCATACAGATTAATGAATAGTCCCCAAACCCACATAAACACACAATAATACAAAAAGGACTGCAGAATTAAGCATACACCCACAACGAATGTGAGTCAGAGTCGGCATCTCGATACACACACTCACATCAGATTTGGAAACATGCTTAATAGTTTTGGAAACGCAAAACTATTAAAACACCAATTCCTGTGGTGAGGCCTCAGACTGCAACCCCTTTCATAATGGAGTCATTTAGTCCGATTCTTCCTCGTGCTATCTGCCCCCGAGCGAACATTTTTACACACACAGACATGCAGAAGATTTATAATGTCTGAGAGAGAAACACCACGCCTCAGTGTGGCTCCGACGCAGGGGCCTGCACACTGCCACCGCATCAGAGACACACTCGTACTGTTGCATTTTACATCACATTAATACATGACAAACAAGTTCTTCCTTTGTGCTTTTCAAATAGACTCATAAGCATACAATCACAGATTCCTTCAAAGTCACAGCTCTTTATGTCATTGATTGAGTAATTGTTCTGCACCAGATATTTTGACGGAAAATGGAAGGAAAATGTTTGCTGATAATTTACTCACCCCCATGTCATCCAAGATGTCCATGTCTTTCTTTCTTCAGTCGAAAAGAAATGAAGGTTTTTGATTAAAAAACATTCCAGGATTTTCTCCATATAATGGTCTTCAATGGGAACCAAATGGTTCAAGGTCCAAATTAGAGTTTCAGTGCAGCTTTAAAGGGCTTTAAACGACACCAGACGATGAATAAGGGTCTTACCTAGGACCCATCGAGTCATGACTCGAAAAAAGATTTGTTCATTTTGATGGACGAGTTTGAACAGGAGAGTCACAAACGCTCATCACAGAACAGAGCAAGGCGAGCATTTGTGCTTATAAAACTTAAACTTTTTTATTTATTTTTTAAATGAGCGATTGTTTCGCACGATAAGACCCGTATTCATCGTCTGGAATCGTTTAAAGTCCCTTGAAGCTGCACTGAAACTCTTATTTGGACCTTGAACCATTTGGTTCCCATTGAAGTCCATTATATGGAGAAAAATCCTGGAATGTTTTCATCAAAAAAATGGATCTTGGATGACATGTGGGTGAGTAAATTATCAGCAAAAGTTTTTGTTTTCGAAATAAAAGCAAAGGTTGTTCGAAAATTTTGAACTGAGTTCGTAAATTTGACAAAAAATTTCAAATATGTCTTTCTTTTTTTAATTGATTCATTGTTTTTATGTGTTAGTGTTATCAACACATACAAGTGACCCAAATTTGAGAGAAAAAATATTATAAAATACATTGAAATGCCCATCCCAACTTAAAATGTGTGCATGATACGCCATATTTGTGTTTCATTCGATCACTCGAAGTTCTGATAGCCCACCAACCAGTGCTCTGTGGAGGGTCTTGGGCCAAAGCTGGCTGCTGTTGGACTCTTTTTGGCCAATCAGTTTACTACTCTCTCGCTGCTCTCCCTCTCGAAGTGGAATGACAAACAAAAGCCTCTTGGCATGGGCTGAGCAGACGGACCCAATTTCTGCTTTGCATAAAAAAAGTCAAAAAACCACACACGAGCACTACGAATGAACAGAGGAAAGAAGGAGGAGAGGAGGAAGCAGCGCCAAGCATCAGATCTCCTTAAAGCCTTACAGCTGAAGCCTCCATCTCAGAGGAGATCACATTTCAACAAGATTGAGTTTAAGTGGTGGAGACAGAAGCTGCATGAAAGGGAGGGAGGGAGAGAGTTTCTTGCTCTAGTAATAGTAGTGCAGGAAAAATGGCACAATATAGTTTACAGAGCCAAAAGCTTCTAGACTAAACTCTAGTGTTGAGCACTGCTCAAATGAACCATTTGCATCAAAGAAAAAAGCTAATCCCCATAAGCTTAATAAAGTTTCCTTCAATGAAGCATGGTTAATGATCCTCAAGATTCCCATTTGCCTTCTGAGGGACCGTGCATCATATTGTATCTTGTCATATGGTCAATAAAGTACTTATTTGGGCTATTTTGGGCTGATGGAATACCTGACGAAAGGTTGTTGCACAGGGAACGCTGCTGTCGGAGCTTCTGAGGAGCTCTGGCTGGGACAGGGTTAAGATCTCCTCCCTGGGGCTGTGCTTGCTACCGCTAAAATTAAACCTCCCCCACAGCTGGTTCCCATTAGCCTGCAGTGACACTAGGAGCCTGTACTTAAGCTGTGCTGCGGGGGCTCCGCCGCCCCACTCAGATAATACTGTCCCCTGCCACAGGCCAAGTTTAAACTGGCAACGACTGTGTTTTCAAACCAGGAGAAAAGAAGAGGAGAGAAAGGTGAGAGTTATGGAGGGAGAACACAGCATGTATCGGTATCATATCAGTTAGTTAGAAGGGTTTTGTTGTCAGTGGATATTTCATTTTACATGCTAATTCCATCATCTAATGCTCACTTAAAGGAGTAGTTCAACTACCAAGATGTCCACGTCTTTCTTTCTTCAGCATAAAAGAAATGATGAAAACGTTTCAGGATTTTCTCCATATTCAATGGGAACCAAACGGTTCAAGGTCCAAATGAGAGTTTCAGTGCAGCTTCAAAGGGCTTTAAACAACACCAGACGATGAATAAGGGTCTTATCTAGTGAAACGATCGCTCATTTAAAAAATAAATAAAAAAGTTTAAGTTTTATAAGCACAAATGCTCGCCTTGCTGTTCTGTGATGAGAGTTCGTGACTCTCCTGTTCGAACTCGTTCATTAAAATTAACAAATCTTTTTTCGAGTCATGACTCGAAGGGTCCTAGATAAGACCCTTATTCATCGTCTGGTGCCGTTTAAAGCCCTTTGAAGCTGCACTGAAACTCTCATTTGGACCGTTTGGTTCCCATTAAAGTGCATTATATGGAGAAAATCCTGGAATGTTTTCATCAAAAACCTTAATTTCTTTTCGACTGAGGAAAGAAAGACATGGACAACTTGGATGACATGGGGGTGAGTAAATTATCAGCAAAAGTTTTTTAAAAGTGAACTACTCCTTTAAAGTTAATTTTTAAAAAATGTATTAATTTAATAACACTGTTTACCGATGTCATTTTTAGCAAAGCTCAAAATGAATGTTCATTTTTAATTCCGTATATATGTCCAAATTCACTTGTTGCATTTAAGACAATTAATTGTAGTGTTTTATTTTTCATTGATAGGCTATATGCACAATAGTATAGAAGTTTACTACATAAATTGGTTATTGGTGATAACATTTTTAACAACTTTTCGTATATCTGCCAGAATTTTAACATGCCTACAAATAAAAGGTATGTGGTCCTCTAAAATAATACCTGTGAGTTAATAACTAAATCTCAACAACAAAATGCCTAGTGACACATTTCAAAGTGTATATAATGATTTATTTTCTTTTTATCAGGCATATCATCAGGCGGCTGCTTGTGGAGCTATACATTATATTTAAGGTGCTCTTGCCTCGCTGTTTTTCCCATATTCTTTACAAGTCTGCTTTTACAGTTTGGGAGTCTGGCAGCAAAACAAAGCGCTCGGCATTGTGAGCAACAAATGAGACGTTGATGACTGATTTATGTCGTGAGAAATAAACCAATCGGCAGTCTTGTAAGGACACCTCAGCCAATAGGCAGACAGTGATCGCACATTCCTGACAGGCAGCACATATCTCACATGGATTTGCATGTTAGGATCAACTGCGAGTCTGAGCGCTTTCCGGTTAGGGTAATATTTTAGCTGTAGTCTATTAAAGCCATAGCTCTTTAGAGGGATCTGTTTGTAGAAAAGGTTAACAATCAGTTTAATTAGGAGCAGAGGCTGGGGCGCACGCATGAACTCTCCCGGTCTGACACGCACCGCTCTACAGGGAATTCACCATGACAGACGTTCACTGTGTGTGTGTGTGTGTAGATGGGAAAAAGAGAGAGAAAATTAAAGGATGAAAGAAAAACAGAGGGCATGTAAGTGAAGAGGAGGAACAAAGTAAGAAATGAAGGGAGGATAGACCTTATCAGCAAAGTTAGTCCATTCAGGATTTCCTTCCAAACAAAAGAGAAAGGAAACTCCAACTCTCAAACGTGTTACATGGATATAAATCTGTCAAGAGCACTAGTTAAGATCATTGTTGGTTTTTTCAAGCTTTTTCCAACAATTTCTTGAGGTGATTTAAAACAAAGACTATGCACAAGACATAAATTCCAGTTTGCTGCAACAACATTAGGTGAAAATGTGTTTCCTTAGATAGATAGATAGATAGATAGATAGATAGATAGATAGATAGATAGATAGATAGATAGATAGATAGATAGATAGATAGATAGATAGATAGATAGATAGATAGATAGATAGATAGATAGATAGATAGATAGATAGATAGATAGATAGATAGATAGATAGATAGATACACTCTAAACAATGCTGAGTTGTTTCAACCCAAATTTGGGTCAAATATGGACATACCCGAATGTTGGGTTAAAAATGCAATATATATTTTTTTTAATTTAAAAAAGAAATTACATATTTTACCCAAATTTGGGTTCAAAAACAACTCGGCATTGTTTAGAGCAAATTTGAACCCAAATTTGGGTACAATATGGACAAACCCAAATGTTGGGTTAAAATGTCATTTCAAATTTTAACACAACTTCAACTTTCACTTTCAACTGTACATTTTTATTGCATTTTTAACCCAACATTTGGGTTTGTCCATATTTGAACCAAATTCTGGTTGCAACAACAAGACTCTAAACAATGCTGAGTTGTTTGAGTTGAGTTGTTTGAAGTTGTTGAATATGGACAAACCCAAATGTTGGGTTAAAAATATAATTTCTTTTTTAAATTAAAAAAATATATATATTTAATTTTTAACCCAACATTTGGGTATGTCCATATTTGACCCAAATTTGGGTTCAAACAACTTAGCATTGTTTAGAGTGTAGATATATATGATACAGACAGACAGACAGACAGACAGACAGACAGACAGACAGACAGACAGACAGACAGACAGACAGACAGACAGACAGACAGACAGATAGATAGATAGATAGATAGATAGATAGATAGATAGATAGATAGATAGATAGATAGATAGATAGATAGATAGATAGATAGATAGATAGATAGATAGATAGATAGATAGATAATATATTGGTAATCACCATCTGATACCATCAAATTGCCAGCACATTACTTTATTGTAAACAAAACCAAATGGCCAAAGCATAAAATGACCCAATTTACAAGCACTCTAGAAATGCTGGGTTGATTTAACCCAACTTTGGGTAAAATATATACAAACCCAAGCATTTGGTTAAAAATGTAAATTAAAAAATGTAATCCAATGGCTGGGTTTGTCCATATTCGACCCAAAGTTTGGGTTAAAACAACCCAGCATTTTTTAGAGTGTGCCTTCCAACTCAAACAGAATAAAAATGGCAAGATATTGCCTTCTAAAGCATGTAAATAGTACAAAACAGGTAGTCGCAACAATCTAACAAGCAGTGCTATGAGTTTGTGTGTCAGGTAGGTAACTAGAAAGTGTAGGGGTGTGTATCGTGTGGGCTGTATTTTGAAGGCAGACGGTGTGAGGCTCATTAAAGCTGCATGGATCTGAGTTCTGGCAGAGGTGACAGACAGGTGGATAGGATTACCAGCGAGCCCATCAGGCTCAGAAACGCGCATGCTCGGCGGCCTGTCAGCACGGGGATCGACGCACACACCCTTTACACCTTTTTAAATAATTAACAGCCAAAGATTAGTCCGTCAGCCTCGGGGCCAAAAGGTCCATTGATTTCTTACGGATGCATTTTTAATGAGCGCATCTCAGTGAGGCAGTGTCCGTGAAGAGAGGCTTCCTTGTCCAACACGGCACAAGAAACACCAGCATCTTTGCAATGCGCTTGTGGTAAAAACACAAACAAAGCCAGTAAGTGCCTCTCTAATGTCTCGCACTAACGTTCTCCTACACAAAGGCTTGAAGGGAAAGGCCTCAGGGGTGACCTTAAAAGAACCTATGGCAAAATGCTATTTAATCCGGCCCAAGCTTTTCCTTTAATTGGTCTTGTGCGACCATCCATAAAGCTGTTGTGCCGACGGCATACTTCCTAATCAGCCTTTATGAACTGTAAACATCTCGGCACCAGACTCTTTAAAGTGTTAGAAGCCTTGAATTAAATTTGTATCGCATTTGGTAAGCGTGACAGACACACTAAGAAAGTGATCGCTGCCTCTGCGGACAACGCGGCTGACAGAGTGACTGACGGTGTCAATTACGTATTTCCCTTTCTTCGCAGTGTAAAGTATCACAAGAGAGGGACACATCAACCTGAGAATCTGATTTAAAACTGTCATCATTCACTCACCCTTAAGACCCCACTTGTATGGACAAATTAAAACACTGACATTTTTTTTAAGTATCTCCTTTTGTGTTTCATAAAAGAAAGTCATACAGGTTTAGAACAACATGAGGATGAACTATCCCTTTAATGTCACAGCATTTCAGACAGAGTGTGCTGAATGAATGCCCTTTTTAAAAGTGACCTTACAATGGTGACATTTGGTAGAACTTATGGTTATAGGCCTCTGACAGGCACGGACAGCCTTGACTAGAATAACAGAAATAAATACGGAGTTTAATAGTGCTTATAAATGGAACGAAGACAGTGCAGTGAGTATGGTTTTATTTTACGTTCTTATTGGTTTAGGGAGGCTGTGCATTCCTTAAATCCAGAGAAACAAGAGGGAGTTGTTGAATAACCAATTCAAAAATCTAAAACCGATGAGCGTGTCTGAAATAATACTGCTACAGAAATAAAAATGGAAACCCGTGCCATGTTTCATTCAAGAGCGACTGTTTTTCTTGCTGTCTGCAGGGTAATATTTCAAGGGTTCATTTTTCCTTGAGATGTGTGAGAGGGAAACGTATCATTATGGAAAATCAAGGCGTTTGCCCATCTAACCCATGGATACGTCTGGTTTGAAAAAGCGACACACTTCCGAAAGAGAAAAAGACGAAAGAAAAACAGAAATGACTTCTTCGATCATTCCTCAGATTTAATCAATCATGCATGTGGTTACTATTATCGCAACACACCTTTACACATTTGAATGAGAGTGTATGCACTGTAAAAAAAAAAAGTCTTTTTTTTGTCAAATCAACTTAAATAATTTATTTAGCTCAGATAACTTATTATTTTGAGTTTCTGATGATTAAATCAATCTCCTTCATTGTATTAACTCACTTTTTCCATTTCAATCCACTTACAATTTTAAGGCAACCAGGTTACTTCATTTTTGAAGTTAAACCAACATTATTTTTTTTTACAGTGTGTTTATGATCCGATTTGTTTTTGAAGGTGGAGGTGAGAGGAGCAAGTGAGAGTTTACATAAGAGTGTCAGGACTACCTTTCCCGTCTCCCGCTCGAAGTCCACATATTCTCGGGTGGGCGCCTGCCGCTGGTCCCCATGAAGGTTGGCTGGGAAGAACTGCAGCGAGAGGTTGGTGCCGGTCGCCACAAAAGCCTTTTAGAGGGAAATCAATACAAACAGGATAAGAAAGCCAGGCCCGAGCATAAATTATGCAGCCCGTCATTTCTGTTTTCACATCAGAGAGGAGAGGAGAATGCCTGGAGCCAAGGCCAGCGCTCAAAACATCAGGAAAAAAAAGGGAGGAGGGGATGAATGGTGAAAGAAAAGAAGAAAAAAAACCTAACCAAGTCATCATTTTCTCTATTTGAGGCATTGAGTTACACACATCTGATTCTATTTTACCAACGCTCATTGCTGGCAAACTGGTCTGCACCAAACTGAGTTTGAGAGAAGGCAGAATACAGGAGCGAAGAGAGTGATGGACAGATAACAGAGAAAGGGAGGAGTAAAATCAATAATTGTTTTAAATGCAGCCCCTCACTTACATTAATAGCAGCAGGACTGCTGTAAAGGTTTTGAATTATGGGGCAATAATTCAATCACGTTCTCAAGGAACATAAGCAAAAAGTGGGATTGTATACCAGAATTGTCTGGCGTTTCTAAAAATATATATTAATATATCTGATTCACTCTCACTCATATGCTCAGACATACATCAACAATAATTTTATAAATACTCAGCATCATTGCAATGGGATACAAATACATAAAGAGATGAGGAAAGTTGCTCTCGCTTTGTAATAGATCTGTTTGCCTATCAAAATTGAATCTACTGTTGATGTTAGGGGTAAATAAGGCCGAACATGATGACCACATCTCACTGATTAAAGAACTAAAGTGCACATCATGCATGTCACAACACAGCAAAACTGCATAGGACAGCATGGTGAGAAAACAAAACACTTGTAAATTATACAAGCACAGTGAAATAATTTAATTTTCAGTGTCCTTGTTATTTATGTATGTTACATGACTTACCATAGTAATAACAGTAAAGTACATGCAACTAACCCTTATTATATATATATATATATAATTACACTGTAACAATGACACCTTAAAATAAAGTGAAACCTAATTCCCATTTTATATTAGAAATGCTTAATGTTTTTCATTACTACTTCTCAGTAAACTATCACTAGATAAGGTTTTGTAAATTGATGCTTATGATTAAATTTTGCCTTTAAAATTTAATTAAATAGAAAAAACATTACATCAAACAGAAAATGTATTGTTTATCTGGTCTGTGATTTTATAATAAACAGAATTTGTGTAAAAAAAAAAAAAAAAATCTATTCTTGGAAATATTAGGGTAGCTAAATCTATCTCAAACAGCCCTGTATAGACATGAGATAGCCTACAAATAAAAAGATAAGTTATCAAACCAGTCCAAAGAAAAAGGTACGACACAAAGCCAATCTAGTGCAAAACAACTTTAAATAGGCCAATATATGTTAATGAAATAAAATTTTAAATAATAAAAAATAATACAGGAAATAATGACATGCAGTCTCGAGGTATTTTTTAAAGAGACTGCGAATTAGACACGTCCGGGTTCCTCAGCCCCCGTGAGACGCGCTTCTGATAGTAATTAAACGAAGCCGAAAGGCACTCTGTTTCAGCATTGTTTAATTATTTGTAGTTGTAATAATTAAGTGAATTACATACAGCACTTTACCGATAGGTCAGTAAAACAGGATATGGTTCATAAATATTCTCTGCAGTGTTTGGCGCTCATTATGAGGAAGTATTTTGAACATAGTTATGGTGATGTCGTGACAGTTCCTAATCACGTTATGTGTTTGAATATTGAGTAATCAGCAATGATGCGAGGGTCAGTGGGAAGTGACCGGTGCGTGTACTCACTATCTCTGAGCGGCCGTCACGGCACGCGTTCTGGAAGCGCGCCTGCCTCTCCTCGTGCGGCCGGTCACGGAAACCGGTGTATTTAATCTGTGAACAGGGGTGAAAGAATAACAAAAGAAACAGTCTTGTTATTAAGATCTTAATCAGAGTACAGCGTAAAATATTTTCATCTTTAACATCTTTATCTTCCTCCATTTAACTTGGCACAATCATTAATTTAGCCTAATTTATGGTTTTTCAACGCGAATTTGTCCTTATATGAATTGTATTCTTGCAGGATTTGACTGATTCCACTTTGAATCGTCATTTACTTTTAGTGGGTTGGATTGCTATGTCCTGGGTGAAAAAAAATGTTGAGATTATACCCAAAAATGAACTTTGCAATATGTTGGAGGGGGGAAAAAAGAACAAAATTCGCACATTTGAAATGCAAATTGCCTGGTGGTATTTTTCAATTTGCATTAGAAGTAAACAAACCTAACTATTAGGCGTATTAGGCTAGAGTCAAAAGGTGAAGTGCAAAGGTGCGTCTTTCTTTCAGATATTACGCTACATCTTTCTTTTTCTTGATAGAGATGCTTGCAATAGTCTAACGTAATTTTGTAAGGTTAAAACTTTCCTCAGCAGTGAGCATTGTTCTCTACACAGAGGCTGTTAAAGAAAGAAACGATGACACGCTTGTTTTAATGTCACACACGAGAGGTGCAACTTTGTTTCCGCCACTTTATCAAATGTCTCGGATGAATCGCGCTCACCTCGCACTCGCGACTGAGTTTCCTGAAGAACTCCTCGTTCTCGAACTTGCTCCTCTGATCCGGGACCACCCGAGGCATCTTGAACGCGTTTTGATCAATTTTGTTAATTGTATTTGTCTAAACTTGCAAAGAGAGGGAGTGAAGCGTTGCCTTGAAACTCGCCAGTCCCGCTCTTATTTCCTTCCGTCTTTTTTCTTCTTCTAATGATGGAGTGTGTTGCAGTGAGCTTCGTGTTCTTTTAAAAGATAAAACCTTCTTCGGATTCCGCCTCTTGTGAGGTGTGTGTGATCTGTGCTGCACTAGATTTGGCAGTAGCCTAGTTTGCCGTTGGCTTCTTGTTGTTCTTCCTCACTCTCGCGCGTGTGATCTCCGACTGCTGACAACAGACGCTCGCTCGCGCTACTTTACCCGTCGCATGAGCTGCATGGCTCACATTTACTTCCTGGCTCCTCTGAGTCCGACTTATGACTGTACACCCAAAATACTCCCCCCATTCACAATTCTCTCCACTACGGACCGTGTGTGCGCAGGCGTTAAATACACCACAACTTCACTGCGCGAGATGCTCGGTCGTTTTCTTTCTCGTTTTCTTAAAGTTGTTACCTGTGACAGAGATGGTGCAGCGACATCGTGTTAAGTGATTTTCTCAGAAGCAAAATGACATGTGCTCTCACTAGACAGGATGTTCACACTGTTATACAGATGTAAATTATATTACATTATAATATTACAAGCCGCTATTTTAATATAAATCAATTTAGAGACATCCTCCACTGTTCGTACTACCAGAAACAAATAAGCACTGAAAGACAAAAATACTATTCTAATAAATTATCTTCTCATTTTATAGATAAAAAGAAAGACAGATACACGATAGACAGACAGACAGAGCGATACATGGGTAGATAAGCAGACGAACAAGATAGATAGATAGATAGATAGATAGATAGATAGATAGATAGATAGATAGATAGATAGATAGATAGATAGATAGATAGATAGATAGATAGATAGATAGATAGACAGACTTTATAATGATTTTATGATCTTGCGAAGATGAGTGTATTACAACATCTGTGGTAAATATTTGTGTGTTGAGACATATCTTTCTTTATCAAGCATGTTTTGAAGCTGTAGCTTCCCTCAGGACAGAGGCGGAAGATGAGAAAAGAGACTGAGAATGGGGAAGTGAACACATCAGAAACATCCAAAGGCCTCCATGCCCTGTCAGATCTAGCAGACGGATTGCATCACTTTAGTGCGGCTTACCACAGCTATAGTGTGCGACTTTCAAAAATCTTTTAAGCGCTTCAACTGTCAGAATATCACGGCACATATGACATTACAGTTAAAAGTAGTTAAGCTATAGGATGCTGAGCAGAGGATCTTCTATCTTCACAGGGCAAAGAATGTGTAGCTTGTTCATTTTGAACTCAGCCTGGATTCTATACTTCCTACATTGTTTATTTCTTTCTCATTAAACACACCCATCTGTTTTGGGTAACCACATTAAAGATGATGGTTATGTGCTCTCAGTAATTGTGGAAAATCTGTCTATGGAAATATATTGGTATAACCCCGCCTATTTTACCTCAAATTTAATTGTATTGACATATACTTTAAGAAAAAAACACCCCACTTATAATTGTAAAGTAAATGTACACTCTGTGCGTAAGTGTGTAAAGGCCAATTAAAAAGCTATACGGCCTCAGACTACAGGAGTCTTTAAAAGAAAATTGTCAGCAAAATTAACAACTACTACTGTTAACTATAGCTAAAAAAAAAACTAAAATATTGACTCAGGGCTTAACACTAAGGATTTTATAGAGATATTCACTCGCACTGCCACAACATTCACTGACCCTGCCTAAATAAATAAATAAATAAAGAGATTACTTTTGTTATTTTTGACCTAAGTTACTTTTTAGATTTCGCAAAATCACTAAGCGGTAGTTTCAATTTTGATATTTTTAGGTCAAACCGTTCTTGTCTATCAGTCATATAATGGAGGTCTATGGTCACCACCTCAAAGAGCATGCACAGAGAAGTCCAAATATAACATGATTTAATGACTCGTAAATGTAAGTACACATTGATGACCTAAGACACGAAAACGAGCGGTTTGTGTGAGAAAACGAACAGTATTTATATCGTTTTTAGCTCTTGTAACCACAGCCACGTCCAAGTGATCTGAGGGCGCGGGTGCTTTGTGGCTGTGATAACAAGAGGTAAAAATGATATAAACACTGTATAAACACACGTGTCTTAGGCCATCAGTGTGTACTTACATTTACGAGTCATTAAATCATGTTTGATTTGGACTTCTCAGTGCATGCTCTTTGAGGTGGTGACCATAGACCTCCAATATATGACTGATAGACAAGACCGGTTTGACTTAAAATTATAAAAATTGAAACTACTGCAGAAACAAAGACACCTACATCTTGGATGCCCTTGAGGTAAGCTAAAACATACCAAAAATTAATTTCAAAGTGAGCTATCCCTTTAAGAAATGATTAGTTTAGCAACCATTAGCGGCAACTCCCATGGCACATTCTCATATTAACACTCCTGTTGTGTTGTAGACCTGCATTAGTGCCATTAGTGTTGAACAACATTGCGTTATCTAATCTCACTCTAAAAATGTTTAGCATATTTTGACCAGGACCATAATAGAGTATTTGATGGGATTTTGTGTTCCGGGACTCCTTGTATGCATGTGATGAGTTTTAGCTTGTCTCTGTTTTTCTCTCGTTCTCTTCCTCATGCATCAGATTGAGATCTGCGGTGAGTTAATGTGTTAAAAGGCTGTGCTTTGGGCCAAATGGGGCGTGTGAGTGCTTTAATAGCACCACATAACGCTCATTAATTAATGAAATATTCTGTGGTTACCGTCTGAGACCCATTTTGACAGAGTGCTCGCAGTCTAGAGGCTAGGTGTCTGTTCCAATAGGTTTCAACTGAATGGACACAGAAGGTTTTACCACTAAAGATCCACTTAGGGGTCACTCTAACTTTGGTAGAAACATTGGTTTTTTTTTGTATAGAGCAAAAGTTTTTGTTTGTGTAGTTCTCAGCAGTTTTGCACCTCATTGTTTCTAAATTGTTTGCCGCTCACTGCGCTGATAGAATGCATAAACAACAGATCAAGAAATCCCCCAGATTTGTACGTCTTCAACCCATGCAGTATTGCAAGTGATGCGTTGATTTGAGAATGTAAGTAGGGTAATCTTTTGTTCAGGTATGATATTAAATATTAAATTGCATCAGGCAAACAAGTCAGACACATAATAGCTCTGCTGACTATACAACTTTGGCTTTGTTGGTGTGTGTGTGTGTGTGTGTGTGTGTCTGCACTCTGAATGAAGCTCAGGTGCTGTCGAGATAATGATGTGATTTAAAAGCCTACCAGACATTTAGTGAAGAACCTAAACATAGCTCTGGAAGTCTGACACACACACTCTGCTACTGGAAAAAATAACAATAAATAAAAACATGACCTTATAAACCATTTAAGAGGTCTGGGATGTAACTGACATTTAGCTGATTGTTGTTGTGAATAGAAGCTCTATGGACAGAAAAATCTATCTAGGGCCTATCTATCTATCTATCTATCTATCTATCTATCTATCTATCTATCTATCTATCTATCTATCTATCTATCTAAAATCTCTTTTGTTTCACAGCTGTGTCCCAACTTTTTTTGTAAACACTAATTAGATCATATCAAAGTTGGTCAGTCGCCATCTTGAAGATTATTTTTTCCATATTTCACCTGCTTGAAGTTAAACAATAATAATAAGGTAAAGCTTTACAGAATTTTTCTTTTGTTAACAGTGTAGTGGTTTTAATGAACTAATGAAAAACATTTAGTAAAACATCTTTAAATATCTTTTTTCAAAAAGTTGCATGCTAACATAATTTAATGGACCTGCGGTAACTAGAAATTAAGAGTTGTTTTTATTAACTATAGAATTTACAAAGATTAATAAATAGTCTGGGGTACTGTAACAAATGGATTGCTCATTGTTAGTGCATTAACTAACATTAGGTAATGAGACGATATTGTACACTCTAAAAAATGCTGGGTTGTTCAAACCAAAATTTGGGTCAAATGTGGACAAACCCAATTGTTGGGTTAAAAATGTAGGCTAATTTAAAAAAAAAAAATACCATAGAAAGTGAGAGTTGGGTTAAACTTTTAAATGACATTTTTAACCCAACATTTGGGTTTGTCCATATAGTTGACCCAAATTTGGGTTAAAACAACCCAGCATTGTTTAGAGTGTAAAATGTTACCAATGATACTAGGCTATCAGGCCTATTTTCTGTCAAAACAGCTCCAGCACTACCACAAAAACTCAATTTTGATAATGTCCTTCCACATATAAATTATATTATTAGGCCTACATATAAATAATATGGTAGGCTATAGGCTATATTTATAAGATGGTGTTGGTGGTCCATAGGTCTATTGAGTGATAGGTAAGGAAAACGTGCTCTAAAAACCTCTGAACATGATTAATGTATCCTATTTAATTTCTTGAAAGCCTCGATGAACTTCGATGTACTTATTATCCTGTTTTGTCCTAGAAGTCTATTTAAGAATCAGTGTTGTCTATCTGTGGGAGTTCACGTGGGTGTGCCGTATTTACACACACTAGTTATTAGGCTGCTCTCAGAAGGCGACGTCAGTGACTGTGAATCAACAGCAGTTTGAGCGCGAGATGATTAACGCTGTTACCGAATCCCCGCGGCTCTCCCGGTTCTCACGCGCAGGTGACAGTTGTCGCTGCTGTAGGCTACTCTTGCACCGAGGAACTCGAAGGGGTGCCGCAAGGTCAGACGGCGAGACTTCCCGGGTTTGGCACGGGTGTCCGTCAGTCAGTCTGCCCGACTCGCTCATTGAGACAAAGCTAAATAACTACAGTTGAAGTCACTCTCAGATTTCAGGCGGGAGCATTTCTCCCGCCTGAAATATGAGCGTCTGTTCTTCAGTCAGTGTTGTCGCGAAATTCATCAGCGTGAAGAGGTGTGTGTGATGATACGTGAGGCTGTTTATTTTAGAGTGGCATAATAAAAACTTACTTCACGTCACGTTTGTTGTCTAAAGAGGCCAAATGATTCATCTGACATTTACAAAAGACTAACCCCATCGGCAAGCATTTTAACGTGCTTTTTATAGTGACTTGTGAATTCTGCAGACTTCAGTCTTCTTTTTATAACCAGGTATATTTGGGAGGGGAAATTGGTAGAAAATAAAATGTCACTGTGTCGGCGAGGTCGAGTGGCCTGGACTGTTTCAGTTCCGATTCTGTCCACCAGAGAGCGCGCTTACTCGCGTGTTTGCTTCTATTGATCGACCTTATTTAGAGCAGCGCCATGACGGATATGAAAGCGAGGCTATGAGGGATAGACTTACCTCCGTGGTAAAAAGCTGAAGCTACTATAACTTAGCTATGACTTTCCACAGCTCATGTTGTCTGGAGTTTTATTTTTGTGTAACTGAAATGTCTTGGAAAGTGTTTCTTCAGGAGAACAATGAAAAAACACATTAGACCTGCTGACCCATAAGAGCCTCACTTTCATTCCTGTTAAAAATCAAACAATGCGTTGCTGTGAATAAGGTTTATTGTGTTGTCTACTAACATTTTATTACCAAAAACCAATTAATTAAATTCATTTAGTTAAATTAAAAACTAATTTTCGCATCGCTCTCGGTTAGTTGACAAATGGGGAGAGAGGGGCACAACGTAACGTGGGGTTAGTTCTAACACACTTGTTTTAAATACTTCCACTATGCTAGCATGACAAAATTAGTTGCCAAATAAAAAAAATGCGCCAAAACTCAGAAATCTTTGGAAGATATCACTGAAAAGCAGCAGTTGAAACACTGGTAGCCTATAGTTGTATTTTTGTAGGCTAATGCATCAACGCTTTTTTGTGTGTTATTGGGTGTGTTTTAAAAATTGGACCCTCATCTGTAATAAAGTTTGGTTGATTGAACATTAATTTAACCATAGAAAAAGTACATTTCTTACTTAAATTAATTTTTCATCTATATATTTTTTTGTTTATTTAAAATTAGACACATCTGATATTATTTTAATCTCCAATATGTTATTTAACAGTTGATATAGTTCTTTAATGCTTCGCTAACTAGCAGAAGAATCCCAGTTGTGCAGGCAGGGCATGTTGTAACACTGCAGTACAATGTGCCCCTGGAATGCTATGATATTCTATACTTGTATTAATTCTATTGAGAAAACAAGAGAAAAGGGTGAATAAAGACTGAGAGTCAATGTTCAGAAATTATTCATTATTGTGTTTTTAACTATTCTGTAGCTGTGTTTTCCCGTGTTCATTGTCAAACTCAAAAATTACTTTATTTTTAATTATTTACAAAAATTCCATTATATATATATATATATATATATATATATATATATATATATATGATAGCATTTTAAGCTGTCATGTTACATGTCCCCCACACATTGGGGCATGTTGTCACATTTCACTTCCATTCTTTCAGGGTATATCAAGAAAAAACTATACACTGAAAACAAATCCCAGAGCGAGTTGTCACATAATTCATGGTACATGTTGCAGACACACTTTATGAAATAAGATGTCAAAATAGCCTGCCATTTTCCATTAAATTCAAAGAGTAAAACAATCGTGAAACAAAACATTTGAACTTTTAACTTATGGAACCTTAGATTAATTACTGAGATAAAACTTACAGTTTGTGACGACTTTCCATTTATGAATGTCCTCTTTTCAAGGACGTACTTCAAGGGTTTTGGTCCAGGTGTCAGTTTTCGGGAGTGATTGCGAGAGGAACAGGTATATTGCACTGCATCATTCCATCAGTGCGAGGACACAGGAGTAAACATGCAGTTTCCATGGCAACAGCGACTTTGGGGTCTTGACCTTTAATTGTGGCATAAATTTAATCAGCATTTTCTGCTGGCCTTCTCATTGCTCACCATCACCACAAACACACATACTGTAGCCTACACCACCTCTCGCTCTCTTCAGCTCAATGTCCATTATTATCCTGCAGGGTGTCGGCTTGATGCATAATGTGTTTAGAACAGAAGAACAAAATTACTCTATTGTGGCAATGCAGAGATGGATTTATGCAGTGTGAAATAACAAATTCACACTATAAAATTTGTGACAAAATACATAGCAGTGATAAAAGCATTAAGTATTGCATGCTGAGGAAATCTGCACCAGGCTGTCTCCTAGCAACAGACAGACTATAGGGCTGCACTATAAATATCCTTTGTGTGTGTGTGTGTGTGTAGAAAAATAGCTGACAGGGACAAGGTCCTGGGATTGAATTTTAGGACATACCAAGACACTACACTGACTCGTCATTGTGTGGTTAAAAGATGAAATACTTCAGCATCAGAGCAAACAATGTCAGCTACTAGTGATGGTCAGGTGATCAAACAGAATCCAGTCGTTTTATCTTACAGTTACTCACAGTGTTCATGTAATCATATTAAAGACTTAGTGAATGATTGTGTGCAGCAGAATGTTGGTGGAGATATAATATATGCTATATTTATTTAAACATAATTATCCTAAAATCTTCATAGGGTTCATTTAGTAGTTCTGCACTAGACCTGTTGGTGGCACCCATGAGCCTGGCACCATCTAAGCCTGTAGACTTGACATTGTGCTTATAGGTGTAAAAGAGACTACCTATCACCACCAGAAGAGGGGGAAGGACAATTTCCTTATAGCTATATAAGCCTCTGTGTTGATTGGGGTGGACTGAGTCAATAGCAATTACCTCTGCAGTTTCCCATCATTATCTAAACACACACAAACTCTTCCTCTCGTTTTCCTTCTCTCGCTATCCATATGTGAATCTCTCATTGCAATTACCATCCAATCAGACTGGCACAAAGCGGTGCTTCCTCTTTTGAAGCTGTGGTGTAGAGTGATCTCCTTCTTTCTCCAGGACCGTCTGTCTGAAGACACACTTAAAGAGGCACAGAAACATAATTATGTCCTTTGGGATTCAACCACACTTCCTCCATGTTGCCTATATTGCATATTAAGACGCCAACAGTTTTGTTTATAGTATACTTATAGTTCTTTATACTGATCTAAGGAGTCTTGCACAACAATGGAAAAAGAGGTAAAAGCGATATAAACACTGTTCGTTTTCTCACACAAACCGCTCGTTTCGTGTCTTAGGCCATCAATGTGTACTTACATTTACGAGTCATTAAATCATGTTTAATTTGGACTTCTCTGTGCATGCTCTTTGAGGTGGTGACCATAGACCTCCATTATATGACTGACAGACAAGAACGGTTTGACCTAAAAATATAAAAATTGAAACTACTGCGGAAACAAAGACACCTACATCTTGGATGCCCTTGAGGTAAGCTAAAAAAATATCAAAAATTAATTTCAAAGTGAACTATCCCTTTAAATGAGAGGCCAAAGCGCATAAAGTTGTATGATTTAGTTGAAAACAGTATTGTGTACACAACCCTCTCAAACAGATCACCTAAATCATAAATACTGTCTGTCCTTTTACGGTATGTAACGATGTACTAAAAACGTAAAGGTTTTTTCTTTGTACAGAGGACAACAATGACAATTGATCCCTATTCACACGGATCCGTAAAAATGACTAAAAACGCAGTATTATTCACGCCAGGCCAGTAGGTGGCGGTGTCACTTTGTAAAGAAACACTATGCGCCTATAGACTGAACATGTGCATGCCTTCACCGTTTTCACAGATTCACGTTTTTGTGGCGGTAACAGTATCGTTTTCAAAAACGTACACTTTAAAACACGTTTTCTAAAGTTTGCATAAAAAATGCATACATTTAGTTCAGTTTTTAGTTGAAATGGCCCCTTAGTATTGGATTAATGGTGGATAAGTTCACATTTCTCGCATTTTTTTCCATTCCTATGCTAACTGATCTCTGCTGGTATCTGTATCACCTCATTAGAGTCATAAGCCCTCATTTGAGCGATCATAGCAGTGTAAAGGCCAGCACACACCGGGATGAATATCAGCGCGCGTTATTCGCCAGCGTTTTTCAGCGCGTTTTGTGTTCACACCCAAGCGATTTTCGCTGACGATGAGCCGAGTGAACATGCAAATTCATTCCCTGACATTAGATGGCGCCAATTTGCTCTGTAATACCACTTTTATCAAGATGTTTGTAGTCACAGTCACGTTTGTCACATAGTTCTTTACGTTCTAACAGCAGCTCTACATTCATCTTGCCTTGCATCTTCCTCGTCTTATTTCTTCCTGGCTGTGTAGACGGCGACGCTACTTGGCGCATATCTTCTTCCCTGATGCATATGTGTGCTCGGCAAGACCGTTTTGTGTTTGAGCGCCCCCAAGTTGTGTTTTACTGTAACTTCAGAAGTTCCAAACACGTGAGCAAAAGCGCCAATCTCATTGGTCAGATCATGTTAAAAAAAAAAAAAAAACGGACCCGAGGCGTTTTTTAAAAAAAACGAAGCTTTTACGCGTGGCGTTTTACGCGTTGGTGACACTCACATTGGCGCCCTTTGTTTAGTCATGAGGCGTTAAACGTAGGTGAATATCACGCGCGAAATTCGTCCCGGTGTGAACAGGCCTTAATATATTCGACAAAGCAGAAATGAATAACAATCAAAAGCAAAAAGCTCCAGGTTGTAGTCATGAAAACTGTGGCTTTTAATGTAAACACTACATTCGATTGGTTTTCCAGCACGAACATCCCACATGAAAGAACAACCATTCACTAAAGAAGAGGGAGAAAAAGCAGCACAAAAGCATTCACTTGGAGAGGAAAAAGAAAGGATTTAAAAAAGAAGGGAAGGAGATTTAAAATTAACAGTAGTGTAGGTAATTGTACAGGTTTTTTTTCTTCTATTTTTCATTGATTTCAAACTGAGAAGGCAGAGAGGGAGGATAGATACATCTTTCCAAATCTACGTGTGATAGGTGAGAGCTGTGCTTTTCTATGCAGACCTGGAAGGTGTTTGAGTACAATTCTCAAAAAACCAAGAGAAAGCGCATGAATCTGTACAGCCGTGCACAGCCCCGCCCTCTCCAGCACCGGGGGCGGGGCCGTGCCACCAAAAAAAAGTGGTTCGTTCGAAAACAAAAGAAAATACTTTTTTTTTTTTAAATAAAAAAAATAAAAATAAAAAAAAATCAATACACATACTGTAATTCAGGCTAAGTAAAGACATTGCAATGCAGGGCGAACAGGCAAAAAGAATCAGTACAGTTCATCAACATCAACATGGGTAAGTCAGTAAGAACGGTTCAAGAGTGGATCACAGGAACCCTTGCAAAATTCTTCTTTTTTTAGAAAAAAAAGGGGGAGAGAGGGGGAGAAAAAAAAGTTCTGTAGCTACAAAGCACAAGAAATATACCTTTAATAATATTACAGAATAATCATTGATATTGGTATTGTAATCATCGTCGTTGTCGTCGTCATCATCATCATCGTTTGTTGTTATTATTGTCATCCATTTTTTTTTCTTTCTTTTTTTTTCTCAATTATGTCTACTTGTAAAGATTCTAGAAATGGAGGATCTATAGCTTCCTACAAAGACCGACAGCCCAATGAGCCTCCACGTCATTTCTCCGAGCCCCACATCTACCCACCCTCCCCCTAACCCCGCCCTTTCTTTTTGCTGCGTCTGTCTTTTCGGTTTTCTTTTTTTTTTTGTTCTTTTTATTTCATATTTTATTTTCGCACCATTAGCTATGTGAAGCGGTTAGCTGTTTCTTTATACAAAGGCTGAGGGGTCATGCTATCAGTGACGGGGACTCCATTACCCAGCCAACTAAAACAGGACGAAACCTAAGAAAGAGAAGGAATGAAGAGGGAAGGGTGACAATGGACGAGAGGTAGAAGAATGGACGAGGTGTAATAAGTACAAAGGAAGTGTGTGGGACAGATGATCAATAAATAAATTAATAAATTAATCAACAACAATACAAAAGTAAAAGTTCCTTACAAGACAAAATGTTAATAAGTTTTCATAACAGTGACCTAGTGTTTCTAGTACTATTCCCAGACACGTCATTCTCAGAAGGTTGGCACTGATATGATACTCGCAATCATCGGACTGGTTCGACGGGCGCCGAGCTGCGCCGGGACCTTCCCCAGAAAGCTGACCTAGGGACGGGGACGGGTAGACGAAACGCAAGAAAAGCCTGGTGGGTGTGTCCATTCTCTACGATATATCGAACGGTACTACAGTGATTACAAATCGGGAGCGGGAACACGCTACAACTGACTTGAACCATAGTGCTTGAGACTAGCATAACTGTGGATTCAGCTAATGTCACATTATCGTCAAAGTAAATTCATATAGCCAGGCAAACATGTACACCCCCCCCCCCCCCGACTGATATTCATGTAATAAATATACATACAATGACATAAAACATTAAAAAAAATAGTAAAAGAAAGACATTTATCAAAAAGGAAAATGAGGGTTGTTTAGTTCAAACGATAAAGACACGATGGAAAAGGGGGAAGAACGAAACGTACGACGGCAAAGGGAAACAAAAACACACGCACAAAAAAAAAAAAAGGTCCCAACTTTGTTCTAAAACCATAAAGGCTGGGTTTCTATAAGAAATCAGTTCTGTTGGCAGCTCTTTGAAAGACAAACTAAAAACATTTCATATATATATAATATATTTATATATTTGTATATGCCTATTTTAAAATTATCATTATCATTATTTACCAACTTGCATTTTCAATAGTAATCATTTCCAAAGGAGTGGCTCGAGAGGGAGGGGGCGGGCCTCAGTACAAGCCGCAGCCTCGCAGGTTGTTGGCGATGATGATGTCGGTCACGGCATCGAACACCACCTGGATGTTTCCTGTATCCGTGGCACAGGTCAAATGACAGTAGATCTCCTTATTAGGCGAGCGGTTCTTGCTTTCGAATTGTGCTTGAATGTAAGCAGCTGCATCGTCGTAAGTGTTTGGACCTACGGAGGCAGATAGAGATCAGATGAATAAGTGAGAGAAAGATGTGCTGCTATTAAAAAATGAACGATCTTTGTCATTCCAGACCAGGGGTGTCCAATCTCAGTCCTAGTTCAGGACACTTTAAAAAGATACTCCACTTATTTTGGGGAAATTTTGGAGTTTAACCGTTTTTGAATCCATTCAGCTGATCTCCTAGCGTGACTTTGTCATACTCATAATCTAGTCAGAATAAGTGTCTTAAAGGAGTAGTTCACTTTTAAAAAAAACTTTTGTTGATAATTTACTCACCCCCATGACATCCAAGATGTCCATGTCATTCTTTCTTCAGTCGAAAAGAAATTAAGTTTTCTTGATGAAAACATTCCAGGATTTTTCTCCATATAATGGACTTTACTGGGCACCAAAAGGTTTAAGGTCCAAAAGACAGTTTCAGTGCAAACTGTTCAAAGGGCTTTAAACGATTTTAGACGATGAATAAGGGTCTTATCGAGCGAAATGATCACTCATTAAAAAAACATAAAGTTTAAGTTTTATAAACTCAAATGCTCGCCTTGCTCTGTTCTGTGATGCGATTTCGTGACTCTCCTGTTCGAACAAATCTTTTCCTGAGTCAACTCGTTCATTTAGTTCGTTGAATGAATCAAATGACATGAAAAAAAGATTTGTTCATTTTGATAAAAGAGTTTGAACAGGAGAGTACCATGAGTGCAGCAGGACATAACTACACAAACTTAGTCCCGGTCGCATTGGAAGTTATCGAGCTGGGGACTATTTTCAGGCGCTGCGTCATATCATTACGCCTGCTGCACTCATGGTACGGCAGTAAAGTTTCTTGATTATTACACAGGAATGAGAGTATAGTTCCTCGACATATCAGCCTAGAAAATCGCAACTTTACATTTTCCGTCGGCCTTAGTGCGCAATGTAACTACAGAAAAGTCAAGTTTTAAATAGGAAAAATATGGATGAATTCAAAAACGGTAAAAATCAACAGTTTTAACTCTGGGGAAAGTTGTAAAATGAGCCTATTTCCAAAAAAAAAAAAAAAAAAAAAGTGGAGTATCCCTTTAAGTTCAGCTCCAGCTTGCCTCAACACACCTGCCTGGGAGTTTCGAGTATGCCTGGTTTAGGGGAGTTTAATTGGGGTTGGAGCTTAACTGTGCAGGACAGTGATAGATAAGGACTGAGACTGGACACCCCTGTTCCAGACGCTCGTTAACCCAATATTAAAAATGACCTCGGTGACCTCTGACATTCACAAATGTTTCTTCTCTTCTGTTCTCTTACACATCCTTATGAAGCAAGCTGCTGAATCTATGTATTATGTACGAGACCTTTTGGACCAAAAATGATTTGGACAATGTAAGTCACACTGAAAAATGTCTGAATTCAATTGCATTAGAAAGGAAATATCAAAACAAGCAGCATCTACATACAAGTAATAATACTAGATGATCCTTTTAGTCCTAGTTAAGTAACCACAGACTGGCTTTATCATATTAAACACACGATCCACAAACGTTTGACAACCACAAAATGTCCAAAACCTTCATTTTGAACAATATGATATATTGTTTAAATCTATATTTATTGACTGATTTATTGATTAAATATAAATATAACTAGCACATTTAATTACATATACTGTACTTCCTAATTTTGAACAATATATCAAGATGTTGTTTATTAATTGATTGAATAATTAAATATAAATAATCATAAAATAATTTACACATTAAATTTAAATACATGTAGTATTATTGTCCAAACTTTTATACAATATATTAATATTTGATGTATTTATACATTATTCATTAATTTATTAAAGAGAATCATAATTTAAACATTCATTTTCTGTCATTGTCTAAATGATTTTTTCTTAATTTTAAACAACATATAGAAATTGCAAGATGTTGTGTACTATTTAATGATTCATTATTATAATATTAAAAATGTAGTGCAACTAATTCATTCATGAACATTTTAAACAATATATAGAAATTGCAAGATGTTGTGTACTATTTAATGATTCATTATTATAATATTAAAAATGTAGTGTAACTAATTCATTCATGAACATTTTCTGTCAAAAGTGTGCTTTAAAAAACACTCGGTTAGATATTTGCAAATAATGAAACTACATTTTCATTGTGACTTCAGCGACCGAATGCCTTTTCCATAGAAAGCAACACCGAGGGTGGAATGGGTGTAACGGATGCAGTGACTTGTGTTCTGTCAGACATCCCTCTGTGCCAACCTTTTACCCATGACTGCACATGCAAGATCCAGCTCCTGCTCGACATCCTTTGCCTCCCACGTTACAGAGGCTCCAGAATGAGTCTAGCGTTAAACCTAAAACCATAACATCAGAGGGCATTCTTACCTGTGTATTCAGGGAAACAGATACTCAGGGGGGATTTCTTGATCTTTTCAGCGAACAGGTCTTTCTTGTTGAGGAAGAGAATGATGGAAGTGTCAATGAAGAATTTGTTGTTACAGATGGAATCGAACAGCATAAGAGACTCGTGCATGCGATTCTGCGAGAGGAAAAGAAACCAGAAAGCAGGATAGACGGAGAAAAAGAGGCAGAGAGAAAAACCCTTAGTGGAGATATATAAACAGCAAGAGTCAAGATAAGCAACTAGAGGAAGCCCAAGAGTCCAAATATTGGCATTAGCCACATCATGTGATCAAAGATACTTGTAGGTCTTGATAACAGTTTGGTGAAATGAGTATCATCTTCTCACTCCAATAACGATGATTCACCGCACTATGTCCTCGGAAACAAGCAGTACTCAAAAAATGAGCGCCACACTTCGGATTTCATGACTATTTTATTCATTCGTGTCATATAAATAGACATCCATTGTTCAATAAATAATCACAGCAATGAGACACATCCAAACAATAATTACAGCAATTTGACAAAAACAAACATACAAAAAGTGGTGGGTGATTGGAGTTCAGTAAGATGTTTGACGGGAGAATCTGTTCGTAATCAGAATCAAATACTCGCAATTTTACACGCAAGTGGCATTTCAAGTGAGTTATGCTATTAGCATAACGTACCGCTTGGACTTATTACATTTGTCAGTCTGATGAAAGGATTCTGGATACATTTACCAACAGCTATGGCTAAAGGCCAAGGAACAGATTGCCCTTTGTCCCTCAGAAACGGACAGACTCAATTACCCTTGAGTTTCTTTTTCTTGGCCACTGAGCTAATTATGTGTCTGATCTGGTAATTAATGTACATAATCCATCCGTCTTGTTGCTTTACATTCTTTAAAATAATCATCAATTTTATGGCTGATCAATTTCGGATTGAAGTCAAAGGCGTTTACGAAGTGCTAGAATGAAAGTAACTATACGCCAACACGTATGCACTGACCAATAAGGGACCCGAACAATGACTGAATTTTGCTCAGAACTGACACTGGCCTTAACAGTACACACAACTGTTTATAGCTGGCACAATTCAGCATACAGTACATCGAGGAAACCCTCATTTATGATCTAATTAAACCAAATGGCTGAAGCAGTATTAGCCCATAGCTAATAACAGACTGAGGTTTAAAGATCACACAAGATGATGTTTTACTGAAGTCAGGGTGCAAATTATTACGCTTGAACCCTCCAAAGACAGTCAAAGCTAAAGGATATACTGTAGGTCAGGTCTTTTACTTTACTCATGCTGTGCTACAGGTGCCAAATTACAATTCTGGTAGCATTTCATTTCAATGGTCCACTTTAGTCACTCTACTAACTATAGGTAACTTTGCAACTACATGTCAACTAACTCTCATTAAAGTATTAGAAGATGGTCTGCAACGCTAATATCAGCCAACGCTTTACTTGTTTAAAGGAGTAGTTCACTTTTAAAAACACTTTTGCTTATAATTTACTCACCCCCATGTCATCCAAGATGTCCATGTCTTTCTTTCTTCAGTCGAAAAGAAATTAAGGTTTTTCATGAAAACTCAATTTTTCTCCATATAATGGACTTCAATGGGAACCAAACGGTTCAAGGTCCAAAAGACAGTTTTAGTGCAAACTGAAAAATGTTCAAAGGGCTTTAAACGATTCCAGACGATGAATAAGGGTCTTATCAAGCAAAACAATCTCTACATTTAAAAAAACAACAACAAAGTTTAAGTTTTATAAGCTCAAATGCTCGCCTTGCTCTGTTCTGTGTGACTCTCCTGTTCAAACTCGTTCATCATAATGAACAAATCTTTTTTTCGAGTCATTGGTTCATTCAACGAACGAATTGAACGAATTGACTCGGAAAAAGATTTGAAAAACTTTGTTTGTCTGGAATCGTTTAAAGCCCTTTGAACAGTTTGCAGTTTGCACTGAAACTCTTTTGGACCTTGAACCGTTTGGTTCCCATTGAAGTCCATTATATGGAGAAAAATCCTGGAATGTTTTCATCAAAAACCTTAATTTCTTTTCGACTGAAGAAAGAAAGACGTGGACATCTTGGATAACATGGGGGTGAGTAAATTATCAGCAAAAGTTTTTTTTAACTCCTTTAAACACTTTATTTTAACACTTTCCCAACTGACTATCAGTAACTTTGCAACTACCTGTCAACTTATTCTACTAACCCTTATAGCTAATCCTATCCTAACCTATCCTAAGTCTACAGTCAACTAATACTCAGTTAGTTGAGATGTTGTTGCAAAGTTGCTCATAGTTAGCAGACTGTCAAAAGTGGACCATCAAAAGAAAATTTGTGTTGCACAAGATTTAAAAAGCCAAAAAAATATAGTTTGAAATGGCCATCCTCCTTAAAATCTGATGTATAACTCACACACACTGACTAAAGTGATTGTTTAGGGAGATGAAGATTAAAAGTGCTGTTCACATACACTCATAGCAGCAAACGTCCAAAGCATATATGGCACAGTGAATTATTGTCATCATACATCATACGCCTGCCTATTCTAGGGCAAGCAACAGTTTCTCAGCTCCGGTTCATTCAGTTCCTGTTGCAGTCATATTCCTGCAATGACTAATATCACGGCTTGCTGCGCTATACTTAAAACTGTGTCGCCTCTAGATATGACTAACCCTACTGCGTACTGTGACCAGGTAATCAAGCGAGATTACACAAAAAACAGCAACGTGTGGTGAAAGAGCTCAGTGAATCATTCACTTCAGTCATACTAATATGAAACATACTTCTCCAGTTGTTGCAGGTGTGTGATTCTGGTGGTATTTTGTATGTGTGTGTATACAAAAGGTTTGTGGTCAGTAAGATTTTGATATATACATAAAAGGAAATAATACTATTGTTCAGCAAAAAATGCATAGAATTGATCAAAAGTAACAGTAAAGAGTTTTATATTGTTACACAAAGTATAAAAAAAGAAGCATTCAAATAGAGAAAAAAAAATCCAAATTGTAGTAATATTTGACAATATATATGCTTTTACATTTGATCAAATAAATGCAGAAGCGGTAAGAATAAGAGACTTTCACCAAGCGTTAAAAAATGTTTTACCAACCGTAAAATGTAATGTCCGTGTATAGAGGCACAGCTAAATGAGACATTTAATGGGTTTGTGAAGATATTTTTTATAGCTAATTAATATTAAATAAATATTGCTTTCAATTATACTGTAATGTTGAACGGCTAGAAATTAAGAAAAAAACTATTTAATAGAGACATCAGTAGCATTACTAGTATCAGTGATAATGGCCTTCACTCACGGTTCTCAGTGTAAAGATGAAAATAAACAAATATACCGTCTTTGCTGTTTCTACATTTATTTGGAGATTCAATGTGAAAATGTGTATTATAAAATAAAAATATATTACAAGTCTTAGTTAGGTGCTATCAATTGTGATTAATTACATAAATATACTGTATAGGCCTATATAGTGTACAGGAGTGGCCAAAAGTGATGTTCAGTGGGGATTGGCTTGGGTTGGTGTTTTTAATGATCCTACTAGTTCAATCAAACCATCAAAATGTGATACAGTAATACAGTATGAGGGAAAAATAAAACACTAAACTTAAAGGGATAGTTCACTTTGAAATTAATTTTTTGTATGTTTTAGCTTACCTCAAGGGCATCCAAGTTGTAGATGTTTCCACAGTAGTTTTTAAATTTTGATATTTTTAGGTCAAACCGTTTGTCTATCAGTCATATAATGGAGGTCTATGGTCACCACCTCAAAGAGCATGCACAGAGAAGTCCAAATTAAACATGATTTAATGACTCGTAAATGTAAGTACACATTGATGGCCTAAGATACGAAACGAGCGGTTTGTGAGAAAACGAACAGTATTTATACTATTTTACCTCTTGTAGTCAGTCACGTCCAAGTACTCAAGCGCCGGAAAGCAAGTGCCAGAAAGCCCCGGAAGTGATTTCTCGCACGTGTACATCACTGATTTCAGAAGTGTTAACCTTCACTGTGAAGATCTAAACATATTTAGATAGACAGGAAATTGCAATTGGAGACGATTTCGATATATATCAACAGAAAATGTTTTTTTTCCGCTTGCACAGACCGAAGCGCTGCCTTCAGATAACTTGGACGTGGCTGTGGTTACAAGAGGTAAAAACCATATAAATACTGTAGTTTTCGCACACATTTCATGTCTTAGGCCATCAATGTGTACTTACATTTATGAGTCATTAAATCATGTTTAATTTGGACTTCTCTGTGCATGCTCTTTGAGGTGGTGACCATAGACCTCCATTATATGACTGATAGACAAACGGTTTGACCGAAAAATATCAAAATTGAAAATATTGTGGAAACAAAGACACCTGCATCTTGGATGCCTTTGAGGTAAGATAAAACATATCAAAAATAAATTTCAAAGTGAACTATCCCTTTAATACTGGTACTTATCTGAAAAGTATTTGGCAAAATTGGGGTAGCTACAGGCTTTATTTGACAACACAAAAAAATCATAGAAAAACGTTTGCAGAAAAAAAGCATACTGACCACAACATAACCAGTTTTGCTGGTTCTCTCTTGATTTTCCATGTATTCATAATTTTTTTCTATGGCAGGTAGGAAATGATGTCCACACAATGTGCCATGTTTCATTAAAACTATTGACTCAAAGCACAACTAAGCATTATGCTTACAAAACCTATAATAAAGTTTTAGTAAGTTAAATAAAGTGTGAAGATGCCAATTTCCTAGGCCGGACAGCGCTTTTGTCCACTACTGTATATATTATATAGAAACAACTTGCTTCAGTTGGACGAATGTGATATTGTGATAGCATGTAGCTCTTCTCTCCTTACGAATCAGCTTTGTCTTTTCTCAACACAATATAAAAAGTTAATACAAATACTTTTTCCCTTTTGTGTGTGTACTATTTAATGGGTCCAATGTCCAAAATTTTGCAGAGTAACACGTCCCGTTGTTTTTTTTTTTTTTTTTTTTTTTTGCTACGCTAAAAGGCTAACATTTTGTGGTTTGGCTCAGGGCACAGGACATTTGCACTCTCTTCTAAATGCCAAGTAAATGTCAAGCCTAGTGTTTCATCAACACTCTGAGATGCCAATTCAGAACACATGTAAAATGAGCCAGCATGTGAATATTCGTGGAATTCAACATCATAATAGTGCCACCTACATAATCACTAGAATTTAAAATATTGCCATATAACCTCATTTAATCTGGTATCATTAATCTGCATACCGTGCAATAAGGACAAAATGATAGGTCTGAATCTTCAAGCTCAGTTACAAGGATAAAAGTAGCAAGTAGTGGAAGTTTGGCACCAATTTTCCTCAAAATATCTCCTGACCTCTCTCTTACACACCAGGAAGGACATCCAAATCACATATTTGTAACAATGTACCTAAAATCAATAGTTGAGTTCAAATTTAGCACATAAATTAAAAAAAAAAAACAGCTCTGTGAGATAACCAGATATGACCCAGTTCCCACCTCATAAAAGAACATCAAACGGCCTGATGGACATCAATAGAGACAATTGAAAGTATAAAACAAGGACATTAAGTCACATATCCGAGTATTGTGGGGCTGTGAAAGAGCTGGACGTCACTGTGAGTTAGTAAAGACCACAGAAGCGCAGGTTGTTAGCGATGACGACATCAGTGACGGCGTCGAAGACAAACTGAATGTTGTCTGTGTCTGTAGCACAGGTGATGTGCGAGTAGATCTCCTTTTCAATTGACTTGTTCTTACTCTCGTACTCGGACTGAATGTAGTTCACCGCGTCCGTGAATGTGTCCAAACCTGCAGCACAGGATGAGTCAGGTAAGGATGGAAAAGCAGCAGATGAATAAAGGAAGGAGTGAATAAAAGAAAACAGTGGGTGATCCAGAAATGGTGATAAAGAAGGACAAAAGAGAGTAGAAAAGAATTGTGGTAAATATAAACTGGAAACTGAACACTTATTATATTTTACAAAGTAATAAAATAATTGCTGTCATACTTTATATAGCTTTATAATAACTTATATATTATACAAATTATTTTAGCTGTCTGAAAGTGTATTTACAGCAAAGGTTACATTACGTCATAATTGAATAATTTTTCAGTTCCAAACATATTACGTAACTAGTGTTACAATTGCTCTCGATCTCACAGCCAAGGAGAAAATCTTGCAGGATTTTTTATTATTATTTAAAAAACTTCCCGAGGCAGAGAAAATTATGTAATATAGTTCCTAGTTTCAAGAACGTTATTTCTGTTTCTCAAACTTATTTGTGATTGTTTGTGCAGCTTGTCTCGCATATATCATTCAGTGTAATGAGAATGAGGGAATGTTTAAAGGGATACTCCACTTTTTTTTGGGAAATAGGCTCATTTTACAACTCCCTCAGAGTTAAACAGTTGGGTTTTACCGTTTTCGAATCCATTGAGACGATTTTCTGATATTTAGAAGAATATCAGTAATCATACAGTTTCTGGTCCCATTGACTTCCATAGTATATAGTTTTTCCTAGTAAGGAAGTCAATGAGACCAGAAACTGTATGATTACTGATATTCTTCTAAATATCAGAAAAACGGCTGAATGGATTAGAAAACGGTAAAACCCAACTCTTTAACTCTGGGGGAGTTGTAAAATGAGCTTATTTCCAAAAAAAAGTGGAGTATCCCTTTAAGAGCAACAATGGAGGAAGAGCTCAGATCTAAAATGAACTGAAAATAACAGATGACTTTTTCTCCTCAGTGCTGGAGAATAAAGAAATGCAGGCTGTCCAGATTATGGGTGAGAATCCATCAAAAATGAACAAAGTAAAGGCCGTTGTACACCGAGTCCGAAATTTTCATATGCGTTTTTTTTTTCTTTTTTTTTCGTATTCCTGATTTGGTGGCTCTGAATCATCAAGACATCATTCAAACTCCTTTTAAACTCCTTGCGAAAAACACAGAAAATCAAATCCGATTCGATTTTTTTAATGGCGGACGAAAGTTTCGTAGGCAGTGTGCAAGCGCGATTGACATAACGTGAGGTCGTATTTATTTTTTGAAGTGCGTAAAAATTCGGTAAATTTAAACTGAGTCAATTTCGGACGTGAATTTCAGACTCGGTGTGCAAGGGCCTTAACAGGATGGTTTTGAAGATGTATTGTGCTAATTGGCTTCTGAAGATTGTTTCTCCAATCATCTCCTCATCAATTATTTAGTATTTCCATCCTATCTGTCCTTTCCTTCTGTTGATTAACAGCGGTGTATAATGAGTTTACCTGTGTACTCTGGAAAGCAGATACTTAAGGGAGATTTCTTAATTTTCTCCTCAAATATGTCCTTCTTGTTGAGAAAGAGAATGATGGAGGTGTTTGTGAACCATTTGTTGTTGCAGATGCTGTCAAACAGCTTCATTGACTCATGCATGCGGTTCTGCAGAAAAAAAAAACATCATTTACACACAGATTTTTTCAGTTTTGTCAAATTTAACTCACAAAATTGTCTCCAAACTATAGCTGAGTAAACCCCCATACACACTCTCTCAGGCGCTCTAATCCACATGTAATCACACTCGAAGAGCAAAATCAGAATATGAAGTCAGATATAAACAGAAACGTAAAGAAAAGAAAAGAAAGGAACAGCAAAAAAGCCAGAAAAGGAAAAAAAAACATATTCCGCTATCTGAAGAATGAATTACTCATCTCATACAGTGAATCTTATGTTATTTATAAAGGGAAAAGTGTAAAGATACATTGTCCTTATTTCCATATGTGACTAATAAATGATTATTCTGCTCATTATTTGTTTGTCATCTGAATGGTAATGAATTCAGAGTTGGAAGCAGTGACTCTCTCTTTGATGCGTCCGGTCATTTCAGGAGCAAACGAGGTCAGACGATTAGAAGTTGTGGTTTTGGAAAGAAATTTAATGACTGAAACTGGCATATTTCAGAAACAAGCACACAAGCAAACACTATTCGTTCGTTTCATTCGTTGAATGAACCAAATGACTCATTTTGATGAACGAGTTCGAACAGAACAGAGCAAGGTGAGCATTTGAGCTTATAAAACTTAAACTTTGTAATATATTTATTAAATGAGCGATCATTTCACTTGATAAGACCCTTATTCATCGTCTGGAATCGTTTAAAGGCCTTTGAACAGTTTGCAGTTTGCACTGAAACTGTCTTTTGGACCTTGAACCGTTTGGTTCCCATTGAAGTCCATTATATGGAGAAAAATCCTGGAATTTTTTCATCAAAAACCTTAATTTCTTTTCGACTAAAGAAAGAAAGACATGGACATCTTGGATGAAATGGAGGCGAGTAAATTATCAGCAAAAGTTTTTTGAAAAGTGAATCATCTACAAAAAAAGATGATCTGAATTGTTTTCATCCATACAATGAAAGTCAAAGAGGTCCAAAACAATATCTGACCCCATTGGTGTAGAATATTTGTTGAAATGATTTCATTTCTAGGTGAACTATCCCTTTAAATTACCGCGAGGCGCAACATAAACCCTACTGCTTCCAACTCTTTTTAGTATGCACTTCAACGATAATTTCATACCTGTGGAAGGGCCGTCTGTAGAGCTGGGCTGGATTGTTTAGCGATTGCTTAGAGAAGAAAGCCGATGGCGAGAGATGACAGGAGAGCAGCTGAGATGTTTTGAAGGAGAGACGCAGATGCAGAGGTGGCCGCTGGAGGCCACAGGAGCAGCTGAGCGGAACCGGACATGCACCAGAACCCAACACTTCACTCACATTTCCCACCCCCAGATACCACTGCTGTTCAGACTCACGTACATTTACACACACACACACACACTGAAATGCTAAACAATAGTCTAGCAATGCAGAATCGTCCCATACATGAAGAAAGGAACAGCTCTAAACAGACGAAAAAAGTCTCACACAGGTCAAACTTAAAAGGAGCGCAGAGTGTTTGAAGGAAATAAACGTATGTTTTCTTGTTGAAATGGAGGAGGAAAGGGCACAGGGTGCACAGGAGGAAATTTGGGACAGAATGTCAGAAGACAAACGCGAGAGTGTGTATTCATAGAATCTGTGTTTATCTCTGTCCGTTTGTTTCGCCAGGACTTTCTTGCAGAATAATTACAGAATCCGTCTTCTCTTTTTATCACTTCCAGATGAATACGGGCGTGTGAGAGTTGCTCTATTTATGGGTGTCCTCTTTTCTAGCCATAAAAGCCCTCCTATATCCAAAACACATCACTGTAAATCTCTCTGATGTTGTAAAAATTCTCTTATCGGAGTTTGTCGAGAGAGAGTGTGTCTAGGCAGATCTGAGGCCTGTGACTCATCACACCTGCCACGGTCACAAAACCAACCGATTGTGTGGGGAAACAAATAATTATGTGTTTCTTCTTTTAAAGGACACTGTAAAAATGTTCATAGACCTTAACAATAAGTTTGTATGGCTTTTTGTGTTGAATTTTATGTAAACATATTGCCATTTACAAGTTTTAATTTGCCTATATACATTTAAAAAAAACTTAATTACTTAAAAAAAGTTAAGAGTTTCCTTCATTTAGTTATTTCTATTTATTATTTAATATTCCCATTTCCATTTGATAACATTAGTTAACATTAACAAAACTTTTAAATTAATAGTAAATCATTTGTTAATCTTAGTTAATGTAACTATATCATTAAAAAAAAAAAACTTGAACAAAACTTGAACATTATTTAATGGCCCTGAGATAACATGAATTAACAATGAACTAACATTAATGAAGATTGATTACAATAGGGTTTCATGAACCCCTAATAAACATTGTAAAAACAATTAGGGAACTAATGGGAACTTATTGAGTTGTTACCATTTTATCCCAGGAAAGTACTTGTTGTCTTAAACTAATGACAACATCACAAGAACACCTAGAAGACGGCCAGTGTTAGCAAAAACAAAAACAAAACAAAAAAACTAGAAAAATGTTGAACCTTTGTGACCACATGGGAACTCCAGCACTCTGAGAACCCATTATATGCAGTTATTTAGTATGGGATAGGCATTTGTAACACAGACATAATACTCAAAGCTATGCCGTTATTTGACTTGTCCAAGTAATTGGACTGAAGTGCCCGTGCCGTCAGATCACTTACACGAGGTAAAAACAATATAAATACTGTTCGTTTTCTCACACAAACCACTCGTTTCGAGTCTTAGGCCATCAATGTGTACTTACATTTACGAGTCATTAAATCATGTTTAATTTGGACTTCTCTGTGCATGCTCTTTGAGGTGGTGACCATAGACCTCCATTATATGACTGATAGACAAACGGTTTGACCGAAAAATATCAAAATTGAAAATACTGTGGAAACAAAGACACCTACATTTTGGATGCACTTGAGGTAATCTAAAACATACCAAAAATGTATTTCAAAGTGAACTATCCCTTTAAATATTAGTAAAACCCACAGACAGTTGTAAAGGATGACCAACAGTCATTATTATATAAACCTAGTGTATTTGAACCTATAGTGAAATGTATTTTGTAACAGTAAGTTTGTTAAAACTTTGGAATAGAAATACAGTTATCAAATATTCTTATTTATTCATTATTGATGATGACTATTTCTAAGAATTTTACAGTATGCAAAAGATGACACATACACAGTATACACATTACCGAATACGCCGCTTAGTTAGTTCATAATGGAGGCTGATTTCTAAATGCCACTGACCTTAAACATTTCTAAAAACCAGCTATTTAGAGGTCCGTGGCCCTTATTTAATTATAAGGCCGTGGATGATCACACAGCACACTTTTATCATGGTCACATGATTGTGATTACAGTGTTTTGATCAACTTGAAGATAATTATGTCAGCAGAGGATTTGTGATAAACATCTCATCTGAGGCAACTTACAAAGGAGGAAACATGTTCAAATACCCATGAATAATTTTTCCTAGTTTGTTAGGTGTGCAAAAAGTATATTTGAAACACAGTGCACGTGCAATTATTTATGAGCCTGTGTGTGTCAGACTCAGAGCATAAGCACAGAGCATAAACTCAAAGCATAATGTGCATTTAGTGCTCACCGTGGTCTCGTCTTCATGGAGCACCTGGTCGTATCCACTCAGAGCCACACAGAAGATAATGGCAGTCACATCCTCAAAACAGTGGATCCATTTCTTCCTCTCCGACCTCTGACCTCCCACATCAAACAGCCTGAGAAGACACCACAGTCACAATAATGCACTGCATCTCACACTACCATTAAAAAGCTTGGGGTTAGTAAGATTTGTTTTTTGAAGAAAGTAATGGAGTCATATAATACTTTTTACTGTTTTTTTCGTTTCCTTTAGTGTGTAATGTATTTGTTTGTGCATGTGTTTATTTTATCTAATGGAGAACAGTGACCCAGATCTGCCTAAAACAACAGATATTACTTCCTCAATGTACAAGTCACAATGTGAAAGATTTGCATAATTCCTGTCTAAAGGCATACGCGAAGAAGGAAGGCGAGGTTTCAGGGTGTGTTTGGATGTGAAAGCAAACCCGAGGTTAAGATGTGTTTATAAAGCTGTTCCTGAGCAGTACAACTCAGTGTTTGCTTGTGGAAAGCACATTTTATGAAGGAAAGCTTCCTGAACCTGGGACTGGGAGAACACAACGCAGACTGCTTCCCACTATCAAACGTTCTGCTTATGTTGTGTTTGCAAAGTTAATTTCAATCGAACGGCTTGAACATCCGCATTTTCACAATCCGACTCATATTAACTGTGTGTTTACAAACCCTATAGAAGCCTTGGAAGCTGAAGCTCGCGATTACGGTAAGGGCTGTCACGTTTCCGACACACACTTCATAGGTTGTGACCAATTACAATGGTAAAAACGATATAAATACTGTTCGTTTTCTCACACAAACCGCTCGTTGCGTGTCTTAGGCCATCAATGTGAACTTCTATTTATGGGTCATTAAATCATGTTTAATTTGGACTTCTCTGTGCATGCTCTTTGAGGTGGTGACCATAGACCTCCATTATATGACTGACAGACAAGAACGGTTTGACCTAAAAATATCAAAATTTAAAATATTGCGGAAACAAAGACACCTACATCTTGGATGCCCTTGAGGTAAGATAAAACATATCAAAAATTAATTTCAAAGTGAACTTTCCCTTTAATAATGCATAGTATATGAAAAATAATGTGTTTTTTGAACATCAAAGCATGTTAGCTATTCTATTTCAGCCAATGAAAATAATGAACTTTTAAAATAGTATTATATGAGCCATTTAAAGGGTTAGTTCACCCAAAAATGAAAATTAAGTCATTAATTACTCACCCCCATGCTGTACCAACCCCGTAAGACCTTCGTTCATCTTCGGAACACAAATAAAGATATTTTTGATTGAATCTGAGGGCTGGATCACTCTTCCATAGACAGCCTGAGGGACTGCCTCTTGACAGCCCAGAAAGTCATTAAAAGAAAAGGTTTAAATATTCCATGTGCCTACAGTGGCTCAACTATAACTTTATCAAGCGACGAGACTACTTTTTGTGCGAAAAAAAACCCGTAAATAACGACTTTATTCGACTTTCCATTACTTCCTTATGGGCGCATGCGCGAGAACTGAGACGAGACCGTTCTTCTTCGACTACCTTTTGTTACCGGCTGCTCACCGCTTAGGAGTTTTACCGCCCCCTACCGTATAAGATGACGTACTGCTTGTAAACAGAACGTTTTGCGCCTCCGGCTATATCAGTACGTCATCTTATACGGTAGGGGGCGGTAAAACTCCTAAGCGGTGAGCAGCCGGTAACAAAAAGTAGTCGAAGAAGAACGGTCTCGTCTCAGTTCTCGCGCATGCGCCCATAAGGAAGTAATGGAAAGTCGAATAAAGTCGTTATTTACGTTTTTTTTTTTCGCACAAAAAGTAGTCTCGTCGCTTGATAAAGTTATAGTTGAGCCACTGTAGGCACATGGAATATTTAAACCTTTTCTTTTAATGACTTTCTGGGCCGTCAAGAGGCAGTCCCTCAGGCTGTCTATGGAAGAGTGATCCAGCCCTCAGATTCAATCAAAAATATCTTTATTTGTGTTCCGAAGATGAACGAAGGTCTTACGGGGTTGGTACAGCATGGGGGTGAGTAATTAATGACTTAATTTTCATTTTTGGGTGAACTAACCCTTTAATACTTTTATTCAGTAATAATTCACATTGAATTGATCAAGTGACAGTAAAGTTAAATATTTATAATGTTTAAAATGAGTTATTTCAAATAAATGCAGCTCTTTTTTATTCATCGTAGAATATAGAAAATACAGCATATTAGAGTGATTTCTGAAGGATCATGTGACACTAAAGACTGGAGTAATAATGGCTACTGAAAATCCAGCTTTGCCACAAAATAAATAAAATACATTCAAACGGAAAACAGTTGTTTAAATGAATAACATTTCATAATATTACCATTTCCCTGTATTTTTTATATAAAAAAAAGAAATAAATGCTACCTTTCTGAGACTTCCTTCAAAAACATTTTAAATATTTCCACTCCCAAACTTTTGAACGACACAGCTAACGTGATGTTTTCTCCTCAAAAACTTCCCTAAAGCGAAATGATTATCCATTAAAACAAAATTTTTACAAAGTAGTTGCCAAAATTGATGTCTTAATGGGGTTGGTTCGGGGACTTGTTTTTAATGACCCAACAAGTTTGATTTAACCATTTAAATATGAGGAAAGAACAAAACACTAAACTTGGTTAAGGTATTCATCTGACAAAATTATTCTGCAAAAAATTACATTTCATTACATACATTGACTACTTGCATGACAGTCTGGCCAAAAATGACGTCCACACAAGTTGGCATGTTTTATAACGTTATCACAAATAAAACGGCTACCTCCAAGCACAACTACGCAACAGGATTACAAAATCTTTAAAACAGAATTAAATTAAAAATCATCACTTTTCGCCACTACTCTGCATTTTATTATATAACAATATGCTATAAAAGCCCTTAATCTTAAATCTGTAATGATTTCCATTCAATATTATGAGTGGATCTGTCATTCAGATGCTAGTATCAGCTTGAAAACATGTGTTTCTGTTTCTAAACCCTAGTTTCTGCCATAACAGTATGACGTCTTGTTAAATCTGTCTTCAGAATAATGTGGCAGCTCTGTCTGTCCAACCCCATCAACACTTTTTATTTTAGTCTTCTATTTTCACAGGCTATAAGAAAAAAAAAACCTGTGAATAAGGAGCTGATATGAAGTGAGAGAATGGCAGTGTTTGGAGATAAGCATCTCGAAGCATAATCACGGTCTATAACCACTTCAGCTGTAATGCGAGAGTTAAAAACACTTTTTGCTGAAAAGAGTCTGCGTACACATATATTAAATCAGACTATTTTATCTAGCCATGGCCTGATTATGATTCATGAATGAGTGAAAAGGATAACAACTGTAGTACTCTAACAGCCAGAGAGAGACACGCTGTACCTTAACACACCAATCAGTCTCACCTGAAGTGCAGATTCTTAAAGGTGAAGTGGGTTTCTACAATCCCGGTGGTCTTCACTCGAGTTCGCAGAATGTCCTGCTCTGTGGGCTGGTAGTCTGCAGCACCGATCCGATCTAAACTGTCTAAGTAACTGGAGGAAGAATGAAAGACAGCTTGTTAGGACCCACAGTTTTCCACAGAGTCTGAGAAACTGTCATTCACATGAAGAATAAAAGTCTCTTGAGATACTAGTAACTTCTCAACCATGAATATCCAAAAGTTGCTGCTGTTTTTCTCAAATCATAAAAGCATCAGTCTCTTAAGAGATTGTGGGGTGAATTCACTAAACAATGCTGCATTTCAGTGCAAAAAACGTATATTTTATTCACTAATCAGCCACAAAATATCTTAATCAAGTGTTAAAATCAGTAACTGTCATTTTATAATATATATATATATATATATATATATATATATATATATATACACAAAATAATTGTATATATATATATATATATATATATATATAATTGTGTGTGTGTGTGTGTGTGTGTGTGTGTGTGTGTACATATATATATATATATATATAAAATAAAGTAACTGTCATTTTATAATATATATATATATATATATATATATATATATATATATATATACAGTATATATATACACACAAAATAATTATATATATATAATTGTGTGTGTGTGTGTGTGTACATATATATATATATATAAAAAAAATTAATATTAATATAATTATTTAATTATTAATATAATTTATATATATATATATATATATATATATACACAATTAATCTCGATTAATCACATCCAAAATAAAAGTTTGTGTTTACATAATACAGTATATGTGGGTGCACTGTGTATAATTACTTTGTGTATATATATATATATATATATATATATATATATATATATATAAATACACACACATGCATGTATATTTAAGAAAAAATATTATTCATATATAAAATATTTATATTTATATATAATATAAATTATATATAAATCTATATACAGTATATACATGAAAATATTTCTTAAATACATACAAGCAAGTGTGCATAATTATATAAAATAATTATACACAGTGCACCCACATATATTATGTAAACACAAACTTTTATTTTGGATGCGATTAATCGTTTGACAGCCCCAAAAAAAAAAAAAATCCATGTACATTTGGCTTATAGTTTGCACATTATTTATTTACTTTTTAAAAAAAACCTGCTATTTACCTAGCACAACTAACACACTGTTTATTGTGTTTACCATGACATTTGTAATTCATCAGTAATTATGATATTATAATCAGGCACATGCTAGACCATATTAGAATGATTTCTGAGGGATCGTGTAACACTAAAAACTGGAGAATAGGTCATATTTTAAAACATATAGAAAATTGATAAATCAAAATATTATTTCACAATATCACTGTTTCATTGTATTGCTGAGCATATGAGACTTTAAATACTTAGGATATGTTATATGTTGACAGATTCTCATTTATGTTAGCTCTGACTGAAAAACGATTGCTTTTCGTGTAATAGTGAGTGTCAACAAAACAAATGAGAGTCCATCCCTACTAAAGACAAAATCATAAACGCAGAACAGTCAATCAGACTCTAGGACTATGAGTCAAAATAAAACATGAAACATTCTTCTTGTGCCACTCACAGCTGACACATTTACACACAAGATACCTCTTCAAAAACACAACAGTGATGCGATCAGACCGGAAGAACCGAACCTGATTTTCAACAATGTGTGATGTATATTCTCTAAGGCTGTGGATGTCATTTATCTTCCAGATGAATATGTGTGCTTCCAAATTGGATGCCAGTTGAATTGAAGGTTGAGTACCACGAGACGCCCAAACATCCATCAAAGCATCTGGCTGGTAATACTGGTAGAGATAGACATCTAATGGATGATTACATCAAAAATGCAATTTCAAAAATGTTTTGACACATTTAGAGGAAAATGACTGCAGCTGGAATTTCAGATCAGCTCGATTTTTCATTTTGTGTCTTGTGTAATTATATCTTGTATGCTTCGGTGTATCTGCTCTTGCTTTTTTATTTTGTTTGCCTAGCTCTTTCTTTCTCGTCTCCCTTCCTTTCCTGTCCATCTGTGGCATTGAGATGTTCCAGTCGAAGGTTTCCTTGGTTGCGGCAGAATTCTGTAGTGAAATGTGAACATTCATCTGTCACTACTGTCTTCAGTGCTCAACGACAACAAAGTCCCTTTAAGAAAAGTCAGTTCACTCAACGGGCATTGGATATTTCCCCTTATCCAACTTATTTTTAACATAAAAGCGAGCATGGCCATTCGTAAATTGAATTTTTTTAGCCGTACAAAACAGCTTATGTGGTAACCGTGTTATGTGTTACCGTTAATGCTTATTGATATTGCAAACTGGTATTTCTTATATTATTTGAATGTATTGTCTCAATTGTAAACACACTGAGTTTATAGTACAAATAGTTTTACCATTTACCACTTTGTTATTCTTCAAGTTATTTCACTATACTGTAGCGACTAATGAATTGAAAGTTTCACACTTTCAAAGGACATATAGCTTACTTCTGCATTGAACAATAAGGTGACTAGCAACATAGATATAGTATAGGTCTCAACTTAAAGGGATACTCCACTTTTTTTGGAAATAGGCTCATTTTACAACTCCCTCAGAGTTAAACAGATGAGTTTTACCGTTTTCGAATGTATTCAGCTGATTTTCTGATATTTAAAAGAATATCAGTAACCAGTTTCTGGTCTCATTGACTTCCATAGTAGAAAAAAAATATACTATGGAAGTCAATGGGACCAGAAACTGTCTGGTTACTGATATTCTTCTAAATATCAGAAAATCGTCTCAATGGATTTGAAAACGGTAAAACTCATCTGTTTAACTCTGAGGGAGTTATAATATGAGCCTATTTCCAAAAAAAAGTGGAGTATCCCTTTAAATCTACTTAATTGGGACCGAAATATCTAAAACTGTTGGTCAAGATTACATGGCAGTGACATATTAGATTTAAATCGGTCAACAATATCTTCATACTGTAAATGTTTCTTCTCTAGCTCAAATCACGCTTTAAAAACCCTATATTCTTCAGGTTTGTGCAGCTGGTGTGCAAAACAAGTCTATCACAATTGCAAATGGCACTAAAAGGAGGGATGCCAGATATTAAGCGTTACAGTTTCTCACATTCATTTTTCTACTACAAGTTATCCATCTTTCCCCCTTGGCTACACGTCCAGCCTTCTGACCTCATAACCTCCCTTGCACCAAAGGACGCATCACTAAACACTAAATCATGATAAACAGCAGTTAAATCTCTGATAATGATGTGAAATTCCCTGTGCCAAGTCTCCACAGATGTAGAGACATGGAGCCAAAATCACACACAGGCTGAAATGGATATAAGGCCTGAAATAGGGGAGAGAATAGGACTGAAAAAATAACAATAGCACAGGGGGACAAGGTCTATGTCATGTGGTCCAAAAGTCTCAGACCACTGGGAAGATCTGGGAAACAAAATCTATTTTTAACCTGGCAATGAACAGAAAGTTTTAGCATTTTAAAAAGGGCAAATGGTCAGAAATTCTTGCTTCTGTTAAAACACAATGCCCCTTTGACCATTCTTAAATGCTGAAGGTGAACGTGCAAGATGTTCCAGGATCAACAATATTCTAATCAACCAATCAGATTTGAGGGACAAGTTCACATGTTTATGTCAATTTTAAGCTTACAACCAGGGTTAGGTGCCCCTACATCAGTGTTATTCCAGCCCGTTCTCATCCCAAGGCGTCGTATACTGACGCTTTTGACATTTCGTCTACATCCAACGCACATCGCATTCGCACCCTTTAGCGTCAATATGAGAACGCAGATATATATGGGCCAGAAGGCGCCTCCTAGTGGTCTAACCCTAACCCTAAACCTACCCATAACCAAACAAAGCTCTGTGTGTGTTATATTGACGCTAAAGGGTGCCATGTGCGTTGGATTTAACACAGTCTCATCCCAAGACGTCATATAACTGACGTCTTGGGACGTCTTTTGACCATACGTCAACATCGGCCGTTTTAGGGTACCCTTTAACGTCAGTTACATGACGATCCTGGGACGTCATACAACTGACGCTTTACCTTTAACGTCAGTTAGGTGACGGGGTAGGTTTAGGTCTGGGGTAGGGTTAGGATCCGATAACGTCATCTAACCGACGTTAAAGGGTACCCTAAAACGGCGGATGTTGACGTATGGTCAAAATGGACGTCAGTTATATGACGTCTTGGGATGAGACTGCGCTGTTGGATTTAGACGAAATTTCAAAATTGTCACTATATGACGCCCTAGGATGAGAATGCTGGTTATTCACATATTATTTTCCCTCTGATTTTGGGGATAAGTTTGGCAGGGTTAGGTTTAGGGTACATTTCTGGACAAAATGTGTTGATACATGAACAAATCTTGCTTGGCAAAGTCACAGTGATACAGGTTTTACACACAAATTATTATAATAAAAAAAATATATATATGTCTGAACCCACTGTATATTGTCAGCCATATATGAAAACAATATAAAAAGCTTTAGAAAGAAACCTCATTGTGTATTTTGCATATTTCTCTTCTTATGGTTCACTACACTGACTATAGGGGGTGCTGTTGCTGTGACTGGATCAGTTGTATCAATGTTTATGAGTGCCACTTTTGGCTTGAGGGATCACTTAGTCAGTGGCACTTAATCTCAGGTTCTTTCAAGTCTACCTGACACAGTATGTACTCAAGTATGAACTTCTCTCATAGTACGCAGTCTCAAATGGGACATCAGGTGAACAGCACTAATAAGGATGATTGTATACGGACACATTCTCTTCTCTTTGAGAGTATAAGTGCTGTCTCTCTCTCTCTGGGCCACGTTCCTTTGTGACCTGTATCTCCTGGTTGTGCATGCGTCCCTCTCAGCATATTTTGTCTATTAACAAATAGCAGATTTAAGACGGCTATGTTAACTGAGGATTTCCATAAGCTTTTTTTAGAAAGCAACTCCGCACTGGCCAGATAAAACCACTATAAGCGCCACAGTATTCTTACATTACATTTGACTAAAGGCAAATTTCTCTAGAGTCATGGCTCAGAGACAGGTACGAGTGTTGCCTTTGGGTGAGAGTAAAAAATCTTGGGATGCAAAAGAAAATTGTCTGAAATAGTTCTTGAAATTCAGTATTTATTTAGATATATATATATATTAAAGCTGCAGTCTGCGTTTTTCCTCTTTGTCGCCATCTCTGTTCAAAATCTGCAATTGCAGTCATTCGGGGAATTATCAACTTTATGTGAGTTGTAGTTCAACACCCTCGATACGGCACAGGGTGGATGAACACAATGTTTAAGGAGAGTTATCATATCACCCAAAACCGTGCAAATTATACTTTGTTCTCAAAATTGTTAATCATAATAACGTAAGCAAGCGTTGCGTGACTACTGTAATGTCCTTCCGATCTGTATCCTTGTTTTTGCATGGGCCGTTTGCCGTCTCTTTTTTTCAGTAGCCACTCCGAAGTCCGAACGAAGTCTTTAGCATTTTACAGCGGGTGAATCTGTTGTCACTGGTGATTGTCGTTTGAACCTTTCTGGATCCGCCATCAAATTAATACGTTTAATTATATCAAGTGCTGTGAGAAAAGGCTATAAATCTCCACCTCCAACATCCTCACACGCAATATAGCTTATACTAGCCGAGACTCTTCTTTATGTGTACAGACGTGACGTAATGACGCACAGACATGCTCGAATCTCCCATGGAAATCCACTAGTACTGGAGTTAAAAACATTAACAAGCTTAACGCTTTGAATCGAGCTATGGCAAGCAGATAGTTTTGAACACTGGCTGGTTGTGTATTTTCTCGTATTTTTGAATCATTTTTAACCCCAAAAAGCTACGGACCGCAGCTTTAAATTATTATTTTTTTAAATATAAAAAAATATATAATATATAATTAAGTATATATATATAATTTCAACTCCTTGAGCTTAGTTGCCTGTACACTCTAAAAAATGCTGGGTTGTTTTAACCCAATTTTGGGTCAAATATGGACCAACTCAAACATTGGGTTAAAAATGTGATTTAAAAACGTAACCCAATGGCTGGGTTTGTCCATATTTGACGCAAAATTGGGTTAAAACAACCCATCATTTTTTAGAGTGTACTGTAGATGCAGAGGATATATTCAGTAAGGAAGTAAAATAGTTGTATTTTATGTAGAAGTACGTGTGCGCAAGTGCATTTTGTCATTCGCAACAGGACAACTGTTTTTTTTTTTTTTTTTTTTTTTTTTTCTCACCCACCTCCACCCCCCCTCTTCCGAGGACAACTTTATCTATATATACATATATACATACATACACACACACACATATATATATATATACACAGGACAGATACAGAAGCTTTTTTTTTTTTTTTTTTTCAACTGTTTTGAAACAGTTGAACTGTTTTGATCTCATATGCACTTAATGCCCTGATGTTGTTCTGTGGAGTAGCTGCATGTACTATTATACATCTTTTATAAATATGACGTTACTATGTGGACTTTACTCTGCTGTTTTAGGCCTAATGGACATGCGGGCAGGGTTGTGCTGTAGGGTTTCTTCACTTCTCTCTTTTTAGTATGGAAAACTCGTATCTCTCTACCACTCAGGCTGCTTGCCAGCTCTGCCCTTCCCCCGTCTCTCTCTCTCTCTCTCTCTCTCATACACCATCTTTCTTTCTTTCTCCCTCCCTCTGTTTCCTGCTGCTGCTTGAGTGCTCTGCCTGGCAACACTTCTCAGCGGCCAGCCTGCTGTCTGCTGCTCCCCATCACGGAGAGAGAGAGAGACAGACTGAGAGAGACACAGAAAGATGTGCAAGAAAAAAAGAACAACAGAACATTGGAGACATGTACGGTGGTAACAAAAAGGTTTGGAAATTCAGGGTGTTGCAAGAATGTCAAAATGAGCCATTATTAACAATATCATGTAGAGTCTGGTATTGCCTCTGACCTCTGGAATTACGGTACTGTTGCATAAAGGGATATTACATTTTTGTCCATATAATGACATTCATTAGGATACACTCTAAAAATTTCTGGGTTGTTTTAACCCAACTTTGGGTCAAAAATGGGGAAACCCAGCCATTGCGTTAAATTTTTAAATTACATTTTTAACCCAAAGTTTGGGTTTGTCCATATTTTACCCAAAAGTTGGGTTAAAACAACCCAGCATTTTTACTGTACATATATATATATATATATATAAAGGGCTGTCAGTTAAACACGTTATTAACGGTGTTACCGCAAACCATTTTAACGGCGTCAATTTTTTTATCGCGCAATTAGCGTTCTTTTTGGCCAAGCAAATTTTGTAATTATTTTCACATGCTTTTGCAACAGGACGTCTTTTTGGCCAAGCAAATTTTGTAATTATTTTCACATGCTTTTGCAACAGGCGCTGCGCCATGAAACCTATTCATTTCAATGGCTTGCGCCGCGCTAGGACGTTTTGTAGCTTCGCCGACCAAAGCGCAAGCGGATCTAGCTAAACAGGAGACTAAACAACAGGCACGCCACAAACACTTGTTTAGGCTCGCGCGACGGCCAAATAGTTGGTTAACGTTATGTTTTGAATGGATGGCGAGTGCAAGACGCCGAATTGGATGCCAATAAGACCTCGTCAGTATTTCTTTCACCCATTTATTGATGGACAGTGTTACATTGTGTGAGAGATTATTTGCTTCAAGTGAGAATTCTAGTGTGAATTTGAATACAGTATGTCAATGTTGTTTTCAATAAAAAAACAATTGCACAAAGCAAGTCGATCCACTTTTCCATGTTGATAAGAGCATTAAATTAAAAAAAAATAATGGAACAAAAATAAATCAAGAATCAAGAGACATTTAGAACAGATTAAAATGTGTGATTAATCGCAAGTTAACTATGACATTAATGCGATTAATCGCGATTAAATATTTTAATCGTTTGACAGCACTAATATATATACTGTATATATATAATTACCAGTATCTCTCATTGTTGAGAAAGTTTCTTGACAATGACTGACCTAGTTTGCCAGGATACAAGTTATTTTGATTTTGACAGTAATTCAGTGAACATACACTATGACAACCACAAAAAAATTGAGAATAAGTGAAACTTGCTGCTATATCTTCTAAAGTCGAAGCCAATCAAAGTTCATCTGAAAAATGACTCTGTCCAAGACTTAAATAAGAACACAGAAATTTCCAATATTTGCTCTGGAAATGTCAAAAATGAACGTGCTTAACTTAAAAATACAAAATCTAGCAAGTTTCATTTCATGTAAGTGCACCTCAAGCAATTATGACAGTCATATTGCAGCACATCTCTTTTACCCAGAAGTAGAACATGCTTCTCTTTAACTCTATTATCAGATAAAATACTGTGAAATTATACAAAGTATTAGCAGACCTAGAGTTGAAAAGAAGAAGTCAAAAACAAAAATAAAACTGATAAGGAACAAAACTGAGAGAACAAGAGGAACACAACTGGGGTGTTTTGCGGTGTAAAAAGGGAGGAGCTTTTAAACTCATCCGTAGCACCATGAAGTGGATGTTATCAGAGTAATATAGAACAAGCTGGTGAATGAATGAGAGGAAGGACAGAAATTGTGGAAATATTTTAGATAATGAAAGAAGTTTTCGGAATACTATGATGGCTGATCTATTCCTGGTACAGCATCTCACTGTGGAAAATACCACTGCGCCTCAATCGGAAATGTTCAGAAATGTCTCCAATGAACCTTTGGGAGGAGAAAGACAAGACTACAGCCTAAAGACAAGAGGAAGCCAGTGTGCCCAAAATAAATTATCTTCAATTTCTCTTGAACTCATTTTCATACAGTCAATGATTGATGTGAAAGAATGATTTAGACATTCAAGTTGTACCTGTCTAGCTGGCCATGTCTTTAGTGTAAATATACACACACGCAAGCTAAAACACAAACACTGGTGTGCAGCAGTGTTTCCTGTGCACTGCGTAGCTACTAAATCTAGAGCACAACCACAGGAAATATATCTTGCACTCATTTGTACTGAGTTAACAGTCTGAATTGAATGTGACGAGATAAAAAGACTGGGTACAGCAAAAGAAAGACACTAAAAAGAGACATGACTTTTTTTATAATGGCACACACAAAAAGATACAGTGCGACCAATATTTTAACACAACATACTAGAATAAAATAGAATAAAATAAAAAGATAAAACAAAATAAATCTATAAATAAAATAGAAAATGGAAATTAAAAAAAAGTAAAAAAAAATGCCTGTTAACAGTAAATGTCGTATAGTCATATATAGTTCAGTCGTGCATCTATTTTAGCTCCTAACAGCAATCTATCACAAAACATACATAAATCCTAAAATTAAATCTATTGTCCTTCCACCATTTGGTTTTTCAGTTTTGAAACACCTGCACTTGAAACACTAGTAGAAAGTTTGTTCGTCTTACTGATCATTCATGTGATGTACTGGCTTGAACTTGGTGATATTTCTGCAAATAATTAGCCTGGGTTTCCCCAGCCTGGACACCACACTCTCAGAAAAAAAGGTACAAAAGCTGTCACTGGGGCTGTACCTTTTCAAAAAGTACACTTTTGTATCCAAAGGCTACATATTGGTACCTTAGTGGTACATATTAGCACCTAAAATGTACATATTAGCACCTGAAATGTACAGTTTAGCTCATGAAATGGACATATTAGCACCTACAATGTACATATTATCACCTAAAATGTGTATATTACCACCTAAAATGGACATATTAGCTCATGAAATGTACAAATTAGCACCTAAAATGTACATATTAGCACCTGAAATGTACAGTTTAGCTCATGAAATGGACATATTAGCACCTACAATGTACATATTATCACCTAAAATGTGTATATTACCACCTAAAATGGACATATTAGCTCATGAAATGTACAAATTAGCACCTAAAATGTACATATTAGCACCTGAAATGTACAGTTTAGCTCATGAAATGGACATATTAGCACCTACAATGTACATATTATCACCTAAAATGTGTATATTACCACCTAAAATGGACATATTAGCTCATGAAATGTACAAATTAGCACCTAAAATGTACATATTAGCACCTGAAATGTACAGTTTAGCTCATGAAATGGACATATTAGCACCTACAATGTACATATTATCACCTAAAATGTGTATATTACCACCTAAAATGGACATATTATCTCATGAAATGTACATATTAGCACCTAAAATGTACATATTAGCACCTATAATGTACATATAAACACCTAAAAGGGACATTTTATCTCATTAAATGAACATATTAGCACCTAAAATGTACATATTAGCACCTAAAATGTACATATTATCACATTAAATGTACATATTAGCACCTCAAATGTACATATTAGCACCTAAAATGGACAAAAGTGTACCTTTTGAAAAGGTACAGCCCCAGTGACAGCTTTTGTACCTTTTTTTTCTGAGAGTGCATGAACCAAATTTTTGCCTGAGATAGGGAACCAATCACAGAACGGGGAGGGAGCAGCAAGACGATGACGACGTAAATGCGACACACCGAAGCAGTTCATTTATATCTATGGACCCATCATGGCAGGGGACGCGAAGTTACCTTTTTGATACAGCCTAATGTTTGACATTAAACATATCGGCTCAACTGATTTGAAATAAAATAAAAACGGACGAAACACGCTTTAATCATCTCTAAATTTTACAATTTGCAGTATGAGGTTATCTATTGCTAAATTATGGCTCATTATAGACTAGCTAACCACAAAGCTAGCTAATGCCACTATCATCAGTGGAAGACCGCTAACGTTAACATTAATGAGCTTGGAAACCACAATGAACTTTTTCTGCCTAAATAAAGTAAATATTACTGTATTTATAACTTAGCATATCTCTAGTTACAGTCTCTGCATTGTAAAATGTAAGTTATACTTCCGAGGAGTGAACATTTAGACATAGAGAAAAAGTATCAAACGTATCTTGTGCAGAAAAGTTAGCTTTTCTTTCACACGTGTGTGAAATCCAACAATATTTAATAAAAAAAAAATATCGATATATCGATATATCAGAATATCGGATTTTAAAACCCAAAAATATTTGTATCGGCCTTCAAAATCCTTTATCGGTTGGGCTCTAGTTTTGTGTATACATAAATCTCCTAAATCTCTGACCCATCATCGTCTGTCGCTCTACATACGTCATCTGGTATCATTGAACCGATTGGCTATGAGCTACGTACAGGGGCATTTGATAGATATTCATAGCATCCAATAATACGGCTCTGGGCATTTGTAAACCACGCCTCAATTCAAATACGAGAAAATGAACATGTGGTTTCCAGGCCACGTCTCATTCTCAATGATATGTAGTCTTGCGTTCACCAGGCTAGCAAATGATAAGGAAGAGAAATGTCTCTCTAAGCTTGTCTTTTGGTACCCTAAACAATAACGGTAGGGTAGGCAATTACGGAGAGGCAAGCAATAGCAACCTAGCTTTGAAAGCACAAGATCCAACCCTTCCTTCAGATCCAAAGCCATGTCTCCTTCAAAACACAAAAGCAGTATAGGCTCATTGTTTTGGTTCAGGAACTGTAAAAGATGGCTGCTGTTTGTGACAGTCTGTCTACAACTCTGATTGACGGCGCGAGAAGGGTGCACAGACGTATGGAAATACATATGTTTGCAGGACATCAAATCATTGCATTCGGACCAAATCAAAATTTGTCCTGTGACTTCTACAGAAGATATACAGATATACATGTTTTAATATTTAGACCACCTTTATTATTGATTGCTATCAGGTATCAACCATCATAACAAAAAGTGTTTTTAAGCCTTTCTAACATAATCTATGTTGTCAATCTGTGAGCAAGTAATTTGTCTTCATCTAAACACCACTTTCCACAAGGACCAGGTTCCCAAACTGTTACATTAAGCCACAAAATCTGAAATGTAATGCTGACTAAACTCTTTCAATGTTATTACACACACATACAGTGAGGCACGAATGCACACACAAACACACATCAGCAGATACTGTAATTGCATCTGTGAATTTACAGTATCTCTCACTTCAGAATGACATTTAGCTGAGCTCGTGTTCAAAAAAAGCGTTGAGAATAAAGACTATACATATTATAATGTAGACGCAACCGCATTTACAGTCGATAAAAGATATGCCCTGCGCTTCTAAAATGAAAAGGACTGCAGTGTGATAGTCAATGATATAATAACAGATGCGTATGTTTAAGCAGAATGCTCTTAATGAAGAGTAAAAGCACTAATGGCTCTTCCCAGCAGAGAGCCATACTCACTATTGGGCGGAGTCATTGAGCTGGTACTCGCGGGCACGGCTGAAGCACTCCTGGATGCCTGAGTCAGACCACAGGCGGATCATGGCGGACAGCAGCTCGGGAGAGTAGGGCTCGGTATCCTCCATACGGCTCACAACATCACAGACCATCTTAGCATCAGCCTGTCAGAAAAAAAAACACACAGGAGAGACTTACAAACACAAGAACACTAAGTCACAAATTGTGCTCTGAATTGTAATAAAAGTCTGAGAATTAATTATGATATGATCTCTTCTCATCACAATTTCAAAGCCCTATTCAGAGTTGTTTACAATGACAAAGGACATTAATTTTGCAATTTTCCAGTGACATGCGCAACCATGACCGTTGGTGATGAGACAAAGTCAAGCAGAGTTCAACGTTATGCAAATAAGCAGTGACGCGACGTGGGAACGCCAACTAGCACTGAGAATAATGACCTGCAGCTATTTTTTTCCACTGCCAGTGTGATTGTGGATTTACCGTGTCAACAATTGGCTATTTTTATTCCTTCCAAAGAAGTTTAGCAGAAACATGAGGCAAAGTTGATGCTAGAGTAAAACTTTCTATCTGGCTTTCCAATAAACATGGTTGTTTGCTCACAAACTGGAGGTTTATATTTAAAACATCCTGGAAACTTTTTTTTTCATATATGCCATTTGATTCAAGGTGTGTTTTATGAAAACAAGTATGATATACACTCACCTAAAGGATGATTACCATACTAATACTGTGTTTGACCCCCTTTCGCCTTCAGAACTGCCTTAATTCTACGTGGCATTGATTCAACAAGGTGCTGAAAGCATTATTTAGAAATGTTGGCCCATATTGATAGGATATCATCTTGCAGTTGATGGAGATTTGTGGGATGCACATCCAGGGAACGACACTCCCATTCCACCACATCCCAAAGATGCTCTATTGGGTTGAGATCTGGTGACTGTGGGGGCCATTTTAGTACAGTGAACTCATTGTCATGTTCAAGAAACCAATTTGAAATGATTTGAGCTTTGTGACATGATGCATTATCCCACTGGAAGTAGCCATCAGATGATGGGTCCATGGTGGCCATAAATGGATGGACATGATCAGAAACAATGCTCAGGTAGGCCATGGCATTTAAACAAGAAAACATCCCCCACACCATTACACCACCACCACCAGCCTGCACAGTGGTAACAAGGCATGATGGATCCATGTTCTCATTCTGTTTACGCCAAATTCTGACTACCATCTGAATGTCTCAACAGAAATCGAGACTCATCAGACCAGGCAACATTTTTCCAGTCTTCAACTGTCCAATTTTGGTGAGCTCTTGTAAATTGTAGCCTCTTTTTCCTATTTGTAGTGGAGATGAGTGGTACCCAGTGGGGTCTTCTGCTGTTGTAGCCCATCCCTGTTGTGGCTTCACAAATGCTTTGCTGCATACCTCGGTTGTAACGAGTGGTTGTTTCAGTCAAAGTTGCTCTTCTATCAGCTTGAATCAGTCGGCCCATTCTCAACAAGGCATTTTCGCCCACAGGACTGCCGCATACTGGATGTTTTTCCCTTTTCACACCATTCTTTGTAATCCTTAGAAATGGTTGTGCATTAAAAATCCCAGTAACTGAGCAGATTGTGAAATACTCAGACACAAACAACCATGCCACGCTCAAATAAAATTGCTAAAATCACATTTCTTTCCCATTCTGACAAAAGGTGTCCCTTATAATCCTTTAGGTGAGTGTATAATGAAAAACATTATCATGTTTTTTGTTGTTTTTTTACTGGCACATTCTTTTTCCTGCACTAAATGTTTTATAAAGCCCTGTCCATAAGCTGGCTCTTGCTTAAAAAAAAAACCCTTTAGTCAGTTATTTTTGCATAACAACTTTAGGTTAAACAAACTTGTGCAAGGGCACAATGAGAGAGCATAACGGAAGGAAACAGATAACAGAATCAGCGAATATTCAAGCACCATCAACGGAAAGTAACATTGGATGTGCAGTTCCTCATTTACGTATAGTTGTTCTGTATGAAAGAGAAGACCTTTAAGGGCTAGAAGGAGCAACTCAAAGCAGATCTTTAATGATGCTGACAGTGCTGAGAATTTTACTGCATGCAAACCCACCAACCTGAGCCAAAAGCACAAACTGTGACTCAGGTCCTGATCACTAATCACCCTTTCTGCAATGATCAGCCCTTATTATACAGAGAAATCGGATGCTGATATGGCTCACAACACACACTAATATATATACATATATGGGTCTCAACTTTATTGCAACCTTGCCTACAATTCCTGTGTAGACTACATGCCACAAGCTGATTGGTTGCTGTTGCATCTGAAGCCAATGAGCTTGCAGCTCACAATTTAAATAGTGGGTAAGCATTTTGCAGCATGCTTTCAAAGTTCCTCTGAAACCATCCACCACCACCAACTCCAGCTATATAGATTTACTATGGGTACTTTATATTATATATATATATATATATATATATATATATATATATATATAAAGTTTTATATTTATATATTATATAGACATTGCATGACCTCCTGTTTCTCTTTCATTTTCCCTCCCTCTTCCTCTCACTTATGAAATCACTCCCTTTCTTTTAAAAAGCTCGACAGCAGCAACAACTTCTGAAAGGAACGTTTAGTTTCTTTTAAAGACATCACAATCGAGCGTACTACTCGAAGGGGCTGGGTTCCGCCATCCCGCAAATTCACAACAGAGATGCAACTACGGAAGCCAAAAGAGGAGAGCGTGAGAAATGGACTGGACGAGTGGTGTGAAAAGAAAAGACCCATGTTAAATAGAGAGAGGAAGAGAAGATGGGGGTCAGTTCAAGAAGGCTGGTCTTGCACCCTCTCCATTATCTGCGGTGAGAAAGAGTAAAGCGGTCACACACTAAAAGGAGCGAGATGGGGGGCCTGGGAATGAAAACGAAGGGGGAAAAAACAAAGCATGATGTCGCTAATTAATCCACAATTAATGCAAATGCTATTTTTTCTACTGTGAAGATGCAGACATGCAAAAATGGATGCATCTTCCGTATGACTTGTCAATAGGGACAGATATTGCATCTCCATGGTGATTCAGCGGGGGCAGCATCAGCAGCAGGAGGCCGTATGATTGGCTGAGGGATCCTCCCTTTCCTTCTCCCCCAGTGAGTGTGACCTTTCAGAGCAAGTCCTCTGAACTCAGCATGACTAAACCTTCTTGAGCCCTTATAACTCACACACATCACACTCTAACCGCAATAAATCATAAAAGATGCTTCTATCATACATTTGTTTTACAAATTAAAAATGAATGAAATAATATTAGCAGAAGACAATGTACTGTTAATGGTTCAAATCAGTCTAATAGTCTATAAGTAGTTGAGCTTTACAACACAACGTGAACCAGAGGATTACCTCAACAACCCCTTCCGGGGAATTATGGGACGTCAAACTGCCGTCCAGAGGCTCTTTGAGCCTTTATAGTGGCAGATGCCTTGGTCCCAGGGCATTTTTTTCATTTTGATTGAAAAAAACTGGAAGAATAAACCCAAAAAGCTGACAGGATTCAACAGGCATGCACCTGTTTCCGGTCTCTCAGTGCATCTATCTTGCAGGTGGGTCTGTCTCTAATGTCACGACATTGGTCACGCCTCTCATTCTTCATTCTCTCTTAGTTTTTTGGGGGGGAAGGTACACGACACCGAAGGACCATGTGATTCCTGAGTGATTGCCTATTGAATTTAGATCAGGCTCATAGAGACACATAATAGCTATTCATTATGACTAAAGAGAATGGACCATCAGCATTCATTTATTAGAGGAAACAGCGCGAGGAGAGAACTCAACGCACTGTAGATTTGAATCGCAGATCAGTCAGTAGCCCGGCGTCACGGACAGTATCCTTACAGACACCCTGACCCCGCACCTGGTGAAAATACAATTATTGTAAGAGTGACGCAAGTAGGCACAGTGAACACACACATACTGTACAATAGAACTGTCATTTTACAGAAAATGCTGGATTCCTCAGAGTATCATTAGGCTTTTTCACTTCTCATGTTGAGCGCTGAGGGTGTCGCTGGTTGACACAACATGATGGTGTCTGTGTCTCGTACTGTTATGGCAACACTGGCTAGGGTATATGCAACTATCTTATGATATGTTAGACATCGCAATACATGTCACGATTAATTATGTGGCATTTTATTTGGAACACAGCGTGTCCACGAGACAGACGGATATATAACTGGGAAATGCTTCAGTTTTTCCACTTATTTAGATGACGGAAGCGTATGAAGTACAATGAAGTTCAACTGCAATATGTGTTCTAGTGATAGTTTGCGGTAACACTTTATTTCGATAGTCCACTTTAGACATTCTTCTAACTATAAGTAACTTTTCAACTGCATGTCAACTAACTGTCATTAGAGTATTAGTAGACTGTCTGCTTAATATCTGCAAACACTTTATTTTGTTGGTCCCCCAACAGACATTCAACTGACTATAAGTAACTTGGCGACTACAAGTAAACTTATTCTCCTAACCCAAAGCCTAACACCTAACCATAACCTAACAGTCTACTGACAGTTTACTATAATAAACTAATACGAGAGTTAGTTGACACGTAGTTGAAAAGTTACTTATAATTAGTAGAACGTCTATAAGTGACTATCGAAATAAAGTGCAACTTAGTTTGCTTCTAATCTTGCCATAGACATACTGTATACACTAGACCTCACCTTGGGGTTCTAAGCATGCGTCAAAACCGCCGCCATCTTGGAACAGGGGTCTTGTCATAGGAAGTAGCTAGGTAACGCTGCTATCTCTGCTTTTACTTCGAATTCATTGATGGTGGTGGACTTTTGTGCAGCGTATGATGTTCACGGATGAAATCTGAACTAGGAAGAATGTTTTTTAAAAAATAAATAAAAAACATTTTCTTTCTGTAATCAATGATAAATACATGTCTGACCGTTGGAACAAACCAAAAAAACAAGAAAAATCGCATTCATGATGATTTATGGTGATTTTATTTCCGTTAGACCTGTGTCTACTACATTGACGCTGATGCATTAAAGTGGAGGGGCTCCCCTGTTTCAAGATGGCGGCTCTATTGACGCATTCGTTCCAATGAACTGCCGTAGCCAAGGTGAGGTCTAGTGTGTATGTCTATGCTAATCTTGCAATGAGCAGGAGAGTAACATACAGTCCCTTATCAAACCAAACGGCTGTGGTCTAATAATATATCACTGACAATGAAACTTTCCCTTTCAAACTAGTACAGATGCTCCGTTTTGCTGAAGATGTATAGACCCTGCTCAAGTACTTTATCAAAATCCATGACATAACTCCCTAGATACAAATAGTCTGTTCAAGGTTTCAACCACTGGACTTCTAAAAGGCTGAGAGATCATGAAAGAACAGATTGTTGGTGCATTTCAACACAGACATGACCGAAAGAGGTGCTGTGAGTGGGTGAGTTGCTAATTAGTCCATTCGTTTCCACCATATCTGTGAATATGGACCTTCAGAATCGTGCCAAAATGAATCTAAAAGAGAGCCAGAAGAGACATGTCATACTTTGTTATTCACTAGTGTCCGCTGTTAAGACATCGGAGAACCTCTCGGTTTCCTAATCCTTGTTATGATTTGAGCGTTAACAAGAAGTTTCAAATAAATTATAACTTTTTCTAAATTCATTTCCATAGCATTTCCTGTAAGAAATAAGGGAAATGCTACTAGCTGCACTTCCTTTAGTAGCCATTGCTGTTAATAGCACAGAGGTGTGAAAGCTAGAAAAAGTCAAGCATGGAGGCAAAGGCCATGTCCACACTAACACGTTTTCGTTTGAAAACGTTTTTTTCTCTCTCCAATTTGGCCTGAGACGCCGTTTTAAGTCAACAAAAACGTATCGTTTGGAAAACGCTCTCCAAAGTGGATAAATTTGAAAACGCCGTTTTCGCGTTGCAGTGTGGACAGCGAAACCGGAGGTATTTCAAAACTATGACGTAAGTTTAGTCATGTGATCCATGTAGTACCAATAGATATTCATGTTTATCGGTATTGTGCCTGTTATGTGTTACTCATTTTTACACTATTGCTAAAATATGTACTAATATACTAAATATACTACTATTATTATGGCAACTCGGAAGAATACGCAGTGGTCAATCGAGGAGGTGCAGACTTTTCTTTGTTTGGTTGCCGAAGAGAGGATACTATGGCAGCGACGAGGAACGAAAGGCGTCGCTATGACGACCGGGTACTATTTGTGGCGGTACTGTCTCCAATGGAAAACGGAGCGAAAAGCGAGCCGAGTTGAGGCGAGCCGAGCTGGTAATGGTAATGGAAAAGCGCCATTATTTTAAGTGTTTTTATTTACAAAAATTGAATGCAATGCAAGTCGCTTTAGATAAGCGAAGAAATTTGAATCGAAACAATGTGATCATAATCAGCTGGTATTTAAAACAGAGTGAGAAAAAAACATAACTAAAATTTAGAGACAAATCCATTATTTCATTCAATTGTTGTTGAGCTGTCTCTCTATGGAAGAGAGGGAATGGCCATGACAAGAAATTTGATGTAGATGAATGATGCTGCGTGTTTCACAGAATGGCACGCTATGCAGTGATGACCATTCATCTCCTGCCTTTATCATCTTAAGACAGTCAGATATCATGTTTCAACAAGACGCAGATCTGCATTATTAAGAAGCTGCTGGGTTCATCTGGTTCACACACAATGACTAAGTTGCATCAGCAGAGACTGTCGTAACGAACATTGGCATTAAAAAACAAGGGACAGGACCATGTTTCTCACATAGGTGAGGCATGCTGAGGCCTGCACTGACTAATACTATAGTCCTCTAGGTCTAGGAGACTGAATACGACACCAGAAGGATGACAAATCACTGACTCATTAAGATTATATGATTTGATCTGATGTACAAGAGGTACGCTGTTACTAACAAGCATTCCACTGCAGATCTACAATTCAAACATTTTTCTTTTAATTTGTCGACCCTTGTGAAAAAGAATGACCTTTTAGCATATTTCTATGCAATTACGTCAATTTTAGAGTATTTTTTTTTTTTGAAGTAGGATTTAAAGGGATAAAAATCTGTCATCATTTGCTCAACCTTGTGTTGTTCCAAACATGCATGAATTAATTCTTCTGCTGAACACGAAAGAAGAAATATTGAATATATGGGTCACCAAACAGTTGATGGACCACATTGAATGAACAAAATATGACAAAAGTCAATGGGACCCAGCCGTTTGGTTACTGACATTCTTCAAAATGTTTTAATTTTTGAAATAGGACACAACTACAGTGTAAAAAAAATATTCTCATGATTTGTAATCACAAGATTTTTTGTTTGTCAAATCAAGTTAAATAATCTATGTGGTTCAGATAACATAATATTTTGAGTTTCTGATGATTAAATCAATCTCCTTCATTGTATTAACTCAATTTTTCCATTTCAATGAACTTAAAATTTTAAAGCAAAAAGGTTACTTCATTTTTTAAGTTAAACCAACAATATTTTTTACAGTGTACTTCTGTTGTCTTCGAAATATGGTTAAAGTGTACTGTCAAATGCATTTATGGTAAACTAAAATATACTTTAATGTAATTTCTATTGTAAGTTGTATTAATGTATAGACCTTATGCACCAGAGAAACGTGGGCGCCGTCATCTTTAGAATATTGTCTTTGAACTTCCGGTTTTGCGGTCGCTCTGTTTATTTCTATGGCATCGCTGTCGAGGAGTAATTAGCTGGTGAAGTGGATTTACTTATTGTAGAGTTAACAAAAGTTATGATGAGCATTGTAATGTTTATCATAAGCATTGTAAAGCAGATGTCGACCGGGAATCTTTTTACGAGCAGTTCATTCATACCTACGAAAATACAGACCGGAAGTCAAAAGACAAGGAGCACAGCACTGAAAAGAGGCGGGGCTACATAAGGTCTATATAATATATCAAATAACACTACAGTTAAAATTACAATCAGGCACTTTACATGTGCTTTAGTATAATAGCCACATCAAAATAAGTACTTGTTTAAAGCATGACATATAAGCAACTTAAGCTTTTTGAAGGATGCAATGAACACTAAGAAAAGGTAAATCGAAGTAGACAGATGAGATGACAGAATCTATTGATTGTAGATCTATTGATTAAAAAAAAGAGTTCAGTCAAAGTAAACGTAATATTTTACCTAAAATTTGCCTGTGCTTTTCATTTTTTTGCGTATTAGCTTAGCAGAATGCTAACATTCAATTCTACTGAAATCAATTGCTAGTTGCTATTTGTGTAATGTATAGACAATGTTCTAAATAGAAAACTTCAAATCAGTGATTTATGAGGTTTTACAACAAGTCAATATGGTTCCTTAGAAGACAGCTTCCTATGTAGGTGATAGGCAGCTCACTAGGTTTTGGAACAGAGCTCCAGATTATAGGCATACTATATTACACAAATTATACATTGTGAATTATGTAATATGCTTGTGCTGAACATGATGTGTGTGGGAACTTGGATCAAAAACATCTAAATCTTGCTAATTAAATGTGCAGGATATTTCCCACAATTCCAGAGCAGCCTCGTCAATACAGAGCTGCCAAGGGGAAAAGAAATAGAATTGCAATACAAACTGTATCCTTTTGATGGTCATATACATTACAAGGATTTAGCCATCAAAGAGTGTTTCGTACAATTTGAGCAGAGCAAGGCGAGTATTCGCTAACAGAAAACTGTCTTTCTTTGGTCAAGCTTAGCACTTGAGATAATAGACGCAAGATTAAACAGCAAAAGAAAGATCACATCTTTGGTTTTCATTCTACGCTACTCTCCTCATTATCATGATTATGCCCCCTCCTATCTCAGTTCATCAGTCTTAACATCTTTTAACTCTCTTTCTCTTCACAATTGTCATGTCACACTCAGAAGAAAGCAGTCCGGGTGAGAATCGAGGCAACACAGAACTCGACTCAATCCGTCCCGTGATTATCATCTCTCCTCTTCTTTTCATAGGTCCCCTCCCTCTTGCTCCACTCCTCCGCATCATGTGACAGTCATCTCCTGTTACTATGGTTACTGGGCCTTTCTTGGGGAATGTGATTGCAGATTTGCTGTTCTCTCTTTCGTTTTCTCTTTATCTCACCCTCCTCTCCCTCTTTCTCACTCTATCTCCTCTATTTGCCTCCCATGGCAGCTGTTACATTATTTACTTGATAAAATATGTATAGGTTATTCTGCTCTCCTGCTAAAGGCTACAGTTGTGGCCAAAACACAGGAGGTCCTCAAGCCCAGAGTGGAGACCACACCTCTGTCGATCGACTCACCAACACGGATGCCCGTCACTGGAGAGGCCACACCCACCTGCCACTGTGACCAATTGAAAGCTTTCTCTCTTACCACTTCAAAATCATTTACATCTGTCATTCTCACAACATGTAGTTATTGAAGAAGGAAATCGAAGCTCCTTAAAGGGCACATATCATGCAAAATCCACATTTTGTTGTACATTTGGAGTGTTTATAAGTACAGAAAAGATGAAATTATTCTCTTCAGGTGCTTCGTTTATATCTTTATATTCTGTTTTGGTCATATTTTTCAACCTGTTCAGATTTTTCTGTTCTCTATTACGTTTTTTGAACAATTACGTCAAAGTATTTGCAGCGGAACAGACGAATAAGGACTACCGGTCCAACACTTCGAGCAATCCGCCATTATTATTTCTTGCTTTGGTTTTGTAGTCCAAGCTCAATGATGCAGAAGTTACGAGAGGGCTAGTCAAAATGTTCGGTTGTTGGATGTAGTGACCTGAAGTATACAGAAGGGTTTGCCGACGGACTTCGTCTGAATGAGGGGTAAATTCCTTCTACCATTTAGCTGCTGTGTTTTCTGATGCTTTCTAAACGCAAGTTATCATATTATTATCAATGCAGATTTTTAGTGGTAAGATCAGACCGCAGTCATTTATCTTGTCAGTGTGCTTGTTTTAACAAGAGAAATAGTCGACTTTCATTAATAACACAACATAGTTAACTTACATACCACTGCATCCATATGAAGACGTTGTTCTGCAGGTTCGTCGTCGTCTTTTTCAAGGCTTGATGGACAAGTCTTCCATTGTTGACATTTTGTTAACGTGTGAATAAAAATGTTCTTTAAGCTATAGTAATCGTATATCTCTTATCAAACTACAATAATGGCCGAACGCAGGGAGATGAACCGACCGTGAACTCAGCGACCTGGAGAGCGGGTGGGGTATGACGCATCTCCTTTTTATTTAAAGGGGCCGCTTTGAAACGGGTCGCTCAAAGACGCACATCAGAAAAGGGGCCTGTGGAGCTATAATAATGAGGAATTCAGACCCAAGCATTGCAGTTATGCTTTATATAGAGCACAAATGTATGATTTATAAGTAAAAATGAATGATTTAAAAGCATGATATGTACCCTTTAAGCAATACGTCCATTTTAAGATCAATTTTCTCTTTTCTAGAATCCACAAACCTCTAATCCATCTCTGTGACTGGCTGATGTCTGTCTGCTGAGAATGAAAGGCTATTGGACTTTTTCGTACAATCTCAATACTGAAAAAAAAATATCTTTCTACTATATCAGTAATACTGATTACCAATTGCGGTCACTGGACTCTCACCAAAAAGTATGCTAATTATAACTTAAACGGTAATTTCACACAACAATTTTAATTGTTATCATTGTTGTAATAATTATATTGCTAATTATTTTCTCTGCTTTTTTATTTCGGTAGTGACCATTTACTTGAATAATTCTCTCTTTATAGAGACTGATCTCATGAAATTGCGTGTATATGACACGCCAATTCGTATTTCTTTTTTTGGCGTGCTATCAACACGCATAATCGCTTTTCAGCGTGTTTATGAACGCCGTTGACTTAACGATACATTACTGTATAAATATATGACCTATCCCAACCCCTACCCGTCACTGGGGTTAATACCATTTATGAGTCTTCCCCTACCATTTGCTTCGTTTCGCTCGGACATTTAACAGCGTGTACATACACGTGGAATCACTCGGACGTTAATGGCTTAGACATACACGCATAAACTTGACAGTGGCGTGTATGTTTACGCAAAAGTCATGATGTCATGTTGCTTTATGTATAGTGTACTTTATTTATATATATATATATATATATATATATATATATATATATATATATAAAGTAGTGTGTTCATAGAATATTGCTTTTTTGCTGAAGTACTGAAATGGATATTGATGGTTGTAAAACTCTGGTGTTCATATAAACTGCTGAAATTTTGCTTTCATGACATCCCTAGAGTAAAACCTTTAGCATGTCAGCCTGACCTGGTAATGTTCTCCCAGAAAATAAAACTGAGCGAAAGCTTTTGAAAGGAAAGGTGTGCTGTACCATTACTGAGACATCAGCATTGAAATATCTCATTCTCTTTCCCTGTCTCTCTTTCCCCTCTGCACCATCCGGGTTCTTCAGTGACTCAGAGAAAACAAGAAATTGACAAAAAGAAAACAAAAAAAAACAACAACTCTGGGTCAGACTGGCCCTGCTTTGCTCTGTGACCTAAACTCTTCCTGAAGTGGAGCACACCAACACTCTCATCCCACACTGGGGAATTCTCTGTAGGGATTTATGGAGGAATAATTACATTCACATTAATAATTACATTCTAAACCCTACCCCCCACCTACCATCAGAAGCACTTATTTGATTAATGTCAGGTTGGAGAAAAATGGATTAGTTATGAAAGGGAAAAAAAAATGTCTGGTTAAAGAAATAGTTCCCCACACAATTTTTATTTTCTCATAAAGGGTCCAAAAAAATAACATCAAAGAGGTTCATTCGACTCATGTGCTGTAATTTAAGTCATCGTTGACTGATAGTCTTCCTCTCTTTTCAATGAACCGGTTGATACTGTTTGCAATGAATGATCTATTCTGGAATCAGACTAATCATAGGAATTAATCCTCAAATATTCGTTTAGAAATCAGAGTGTTGCTCATGAATCAAGAGTCCACATTCTCAGCAGTTGACTCACAATGGATCTTGAGTTCAGAACAGCTTGCTAAAAGATAAAATAGGACTTGTGACTTGTACAATGACATGTATTTTAGTCAGGGTCTCACACAGAGCTAGAGTATCATACGGTTTGAGGAGATTTACTGTATGGCGCACCATTGTATCACTTTTATAGTGTTCTTTTATTACATTAAGGTTCATTGTTCCATATTTGAAAGTCACATTGGTTAATTTTGTGTTGAACTAACCCTTTGCTTATGTTTTCAAGCGCTTCCTCTGCTGATTTTCACACTCTCTCGCTCATCCACAGAGATACTGACACAGACAAGACAGATCTCTCTTTCTCTCTCTCTCTCCACAGGCCTGCAGGTTTGTGTGGAGTCTGCTGAGGCCTGGCATTTATTAAAGTGTGCTGTTCGCTCCTCTCTGCTGCATACCTGATCTGCCACCACTGCAGGCCTCTTTCAACTATATTTATATTTAGCTGCAAGCCAAAAAAAAAAAAAAAGCCATCATGCTATGAAATACCATGCTTTTAACACCATAAAGTTTCCTTTATCCCACCAGTGCCCCGATCAACACACAGCTGCGATTGACTGTACAACTAGATTTGACAAAAAATCGGAGGTATATTATTCCAGACTGCTATAGAAAGAGGAGCAAATGGATCGCTGCAATTCACAGAAACAACTGGACTCCAGTCAGCGAAAGGTGGATTTGCAGTTATCATTTGGTGTCAATATGCTGAATTTAGGTGTAAAACCATACACATATATTTTGCATTGTTATATATATTAACAACACATCAATTAAACATTTATCATTCCATATTCTGCATTATTGGATGTTTTTTTTAACAAACACCAACCAAAAAAAAAAACTATAAAGTTTTAGGGCTGGATGATATGATGATGTATATAGGCTAACACTGATATAAGTGATCACCCGGATTTAGACCTACCTATATAAAGCGTTCACAGGCAAATTTGCTTTATGTTTAGGTCTATATTGCTTTTATTTCCCCGGTGTCGAAATCAGGCAAACATAAACATCAGGCAACACGATTCCTGGTTGCATGTCAATATCCAAGGATCACTGGATCTTTAGTAAGTTGTAAGGAACACTATATTGAGTCCAAAAATTAGTTTAAATTGATAAAATTGTTTGTTTTAGTCGCATTTTCGCAGTTTCCCCTATTAAATCCAGTCACGCAGCAGATCTTTTGGGGTTGTTCAGGCGGGAAAGTGACATCAATGCATTCCCTCTATTTGTGAGTAAATATGTCAGATTTAGGGGCCATTTACATGCCTCTATATTAACATTTTCAAACATTCTATGTGTTTTGGCCATTCATTTACACAATAGTGCCATTTTTGGGGGCCTGAAATTGCAAACGTTCACAGTTATCGTCTCTGTTTAAATGTGAATTTGTGAAAACAAGTGACGTCATACGTATGCGAATTACGTTTTCAGTCTAGGCGAGTGTATTGTTTCTATAAAGTTGACTTTGTACGCAAAACCTTAAAGGAAAATCGTTTTGTTGCCGTGTAAACGTACCCTCAGTTTTCAAAATTTGACAGGTCTAGCCACATGTCATCTATACGGGCCAAGATCAGGCTTCAAGTTCAGGTCCCAGAGTAGACCTTTGACTCCTAAATCCCTTTTGCCAGAATGTATAACAGCCAACAAGATGCTGAAATCACCTGAAACGGAGTCTGCGAATAACGACAAAATAAGGCGTCAGGGTCCAGGCTGCAGTCAGAGCTGTATTGGCTTAGTAATTAGGCTGAGCTCAAGGTGCTCACACTGGAGGAAAAGTAAAGAAGACTGACTAAAGGTGAAGAGAGGTTGAAAAATATTAGAGCCAGACCGATATATCGGCAGACCGATATTATCGGCCGATATTAGGCATTTTCCAAACTATCGGTATCGGCAGTTATAATGGCCGATAAATTAATATTTCAAAAATAAAATAAAAACGGACGAAACACGCTTGAACCATGTCATGAGTGTTGGAGTTGTATAGTTTGTCCACCAGAGGGCACTCTACACCGTTCCTGTTGGCAACACTCGTTGAGTTGGTCACGATACATACATTCCTTGAATAACAATTAAAAGAACATCCCCATCAGTTCTCTTAACTCAAATAAGCATGACAAAATTTGTGACTAATCATCTCCAGTTTAAAAAAATAAATAAATAAATAAAATATCGGCCGATATATCGGAATATCGGATTTAAAAAAAAAACAAAAGATTTGTATCGGTATCGGCCTAACAAATATACATAGCATATCACCACCCTAAAGAATCCCTGAGGGTCGGCATGAGACAAGGGAGCAGTGCCACTGTGTGCCTCATTAGCTACGACCTCACTGGGTCATTACAGTGGGTTGTGCTAATTGTGGGTGGAATCTCTATAGGCTGACCTCAGCTTTGTAAAGGGCACTTGGGTGTGTTTTGAGAATTTGGAGGTGTAATGCCAATTACACAGATGTACTGAAGGATCTTCAGGCTTTTGCATCAAGTAGCTTTTGGTTTGGTTTTTTTCTTAACATGGATTAGATTACCATCCTTCAACAAAAACAAGTAAATAAGCAGCATTATTCATCACAGACATGATGCAAGATTATATTTCTTTATCAGAATCATTAAAATAAATGTGCAAGAGATAAAAAGAGTGTAAAAAAAGAAAAGGAGAGGCACAAGAAAGAAAATTAGTGGCATAAAGGAAGCCCATAAATGGAGGCTAAAATAGCACATGTGCAAACCTAGTCTTCCATTCCAAGTGGTCAATGAGCCACGTCTCTACGGCAACCGGCAGTTTCCAAGCAGCGCAACACAGCTTATGGAAAAATGAATGAAAATCTGACCACTGAGATAGAAAGTCCATGAAAAAAAGAGTACAGAAAGCACATCCTGTATGTTCCTGCCCATATTTAAAAAGGCAAACCGCAAAAAAAAAAATTAAAAGATGAAAATGACAGACAATAATAAATCACATTTACACCCACAAGAGTGTGCACAAACAGACATGCGATCATCAGTTGAACAAGAGCCCGTTGTTTGACGGGAGGACTAAATATAAATGTAGCCCGACTGATTTCATTAGTTTGATAATGATAAGACTCATTAAGATAAGGGTTGTTGAATTAGATTATCGTACTGTCACACATTGTGGTGCTACTGTAAGGATGCTAACACTGCTAGCTATAAATAACCAAGCAGCACTCCATGTAACACTTTACTGACAAGTATGAGTTGGGCAGACAAAAACACATATAAACACAACAGCATATGCCTTTTATATTAACGTCAGGTTTAAAAGGTTTATATTTGCTTTTATTTGGCATATGCATGCTGCAAAAAAAGAGATGCAAGGAGAAAACTACATTAAATGAGAGGGGTATATATTATTCGAATATGAAAAGACTTTTATTTTGAAAGGTTGCTGGACCAAGGAGGGAAAAATCTAACAATAACCATTTCCCATTAACCATAAATGTCACTTGCCCGGCCTGTGCAGGATTCCCTGGAGGTAAACGATATGAAATCTGCCATATTTCCTCATGATTGCTCGGTTGTTTTAAAATATATTCGTACACATTTTTCACCCACCCAGGATTATCAGGGGTACTGAGGCCATCGCATCAATCTGTTTATTAATCTTTGATTTATAGTACACTTGTACAGTACACTGCATTCTCATTCATGCGCCGGTAAATTCTGCATTACATTCTGGAGAAGTTGAGAAGTGATTAGAGTGGTTTATGTTTGACATTTACAGTGTGGTCACTGGCTAATTTGTAAATTAAATACACAAAATTACAGCAAATTCAGATTATCTGTGGCCTTATTGTTTTCCATTCAATCTGCATGGTGACTAGATTAAGATATTTAGGATTAAGTCTCTTTTTTTTCACTCTTTGGGTGTGACCGTTATTAATCTGTCTGACGTGGTTAGATGGGTGATTTTAAATTCCCCTGACTGCCTTAGGGATTACACCAAATGCGAGCGGTGCGGCGTGACAAAAAGCTAATAGAACCCATTATAATCAGTCATGCTGTCTACACTGGATGTGGCGCAGCGCAACAACAAATTCCCGACAGTAAACTGATGCCCTGTTTTGTTTCTGACATAATCCTAGCACTCGCGCTACTTTTCACACAGAGAGCAAACGGATTTGCAAAGGTTGCCTTGTCGCGTTTAGCGTGGACATCTTCAAGGTCGCATCCAATGTAGACACTCATTTCTCAGTTCCCATCTCATTTTCTTTGCTAACATTTTAACGTTTGAGGATTGTCCAGTTGCAGTTTTTGTCTGTCTAATTTTTTATTTCAATAAAGTGATTGCTTCTATCACTATGTAATGTTGTGTATATCTTAAAGTAGATTAAATGTAGGTAAATAATTATGGGGGGGGGGGGGGGGGGACGTATTTATGAAATCAAAATGACGCAAACTGAATCTCTGTACAAATAATTTATTTTTACATATACACACACACACACACACACACACAGTAGTGGCCAGATGTCCGGCCAAGGAAAATTTATATCTTCACCCTTTATTAAAATTGTACTGAAATTTGTTCAAGATTTTGTAAGCATATTGCATAGTTATGCTTGGAGTCAATTGTTTTATTTGTGATAACGCAATGAAACATGCTAAAATGCGTGGGTATAATTTTTGGCCAGGCTGACGTACAAATCAATTATGAACACGTTTGCAAAAACAATGAGAATCAACAAAATATTAATAACTGGTTATGTAGTAATGTATACTTTTTCCTGTGAGGTTTTTGTTTTTCTATGCATTTTCTATGCAAAAAAAATCCCTATAGCTGTAGTTTGTTGTCCTTCCCTCATATTTAACATATTTAAATAATATAAAATATTTTCCTCATATTTTGAGGATTTAATCTAACTTACATATATCAAATAGCATATATATTAGGGCTGTCAAATGATTAATTGCGATTAATCGCATCCAAAATAAAAGTTTGTGTTTACATAATATATGTGTGTGCACTGTGTATAATTGAAGAGTTCAGATGCAAAAGCCTCTAAGTGCCATTTGACATTTTCTTCTAGAATCATCATTTTTATCAAGCTTGTATATTTAAGTTCAGTGATTTCACTTAAATGGCAATGATAATTACCTATTAATTGTTATTTAAGTGAAATTACTGAACTTAAATATACAAGTTTGATAAAAATCATCATTAAAGAAGAAAATTTAAAATGGCATTTAGAGGCTTTTGCATCTGAACTCTTCAATTATTTTATATATATATATATATATATATATATATGTGTGTGTGTCATGCATGTATATTTAAGAAAAAAATATTATTTATATATAAAATATTTATATTTATATATAACATAAATTATATATAAATCTACAGTATATACATGAAAATATTTCTTAAATATTTACAAGCATGTATGATGTGTATTTATTTATATATATATATATATATATATATATATATAATTATATACAGTGCACCCACATATATTATGTAAACACAAACTTTTATTTTGGATGCGATTAATTTTTGCTTATTGTGATAGGATAGTATAGAGAGGACAGGAAGCGAGGTGGTGGGGATGAGACCAGGAAAGGTCCATGAGCCAAGGATTCGAACTCGGGTCACCCGAATCACAAGAACGCTAAATGACGACGCGCTGCCAACGAGCCTATCGCCGCCGACAGCCAATCTTTTTTTACATAATATATGTCTTCATTGTCATTTTGGATCAATTTAACTGTGCTTGCAGAATAAGACTATTATTATTATTATATCTTACTGACCCCAAACTTTTGAAAGGTAGTATATACTTAAATATGTTCCTCCTTTAAGGCCCCTAGTAAGCCAAGAGTGTCCATGGTGCCCCTTCAGACAAAACAGGTGCATATCATTACTGAAACTCAGATGCAGAGTAAATGATGCAAGATACAGAGAAACAATGATAGATAGACCAATTTTGCAGATACCTGACTGAGAGAGAGAGAAGAAAGGCTGCAGGCTCAGCTTGGCTCACTTCTGCTCTCTGTGCGCTAAATAACTGGAAAGCAGCGGCTCTGCACCAGCCATCTCACTGACGGAGCAGTTTCAATGATTATATCCCCCCTTTATCTTCAATCCTTTTTCTTTTCTCCCCCTCTCTCCCATCCCCTCCCCCTCCAGCCGTTACTGGTATTCAGTGCAGCTGAATATTCCTCCATTGAGGACCATGGCCCTCTCTCTCTCTCTCTCTCTGCTCAATGCATACAGCACTGCTGAGGCCCACAGACGCACATAAGCGATGAAGTACATTAACCCAAACCAACACACACAAGAAATACATACATGCAGGGGAAGGCACTGAAGTGATACACAGCAGAGCACATTGTTAGTTGCACACTAAACAAATCAGCCAATGACTTCTATTGATTTTAACAGAGCTACTCATTTTATATCCCCTATTCCTAAAACTAACCCTCACAGAAACACAATATTATTTCTACTAGGCGGTTTTCCTCGCATGGACATTCGGCTGGTCTGTTAAATGTATGTGAATTCAGCTTTCCCTATCCTTGTGGAGATATCCAACTGAGCCACAACTTATGAATTCTTCATACCTGAGAGGTCTGCCTTGAAAACACACATGCACAAATTAATGATGAACATGCAGAGAGGCTGATTACTGTGTGCATGAGAGCACATACAAGACTGTCTACAAGAGAGAAAACACACACACAAACTCACATTCAATTCGCAGGGGTCTGTGGGTTCAAAAGCACATGCTAACACACGCGTTCCAGCAATGATGACGTGTGTTCAGCGAGTCTTGAAAAGTCTTAAATAATTCTATAATAAAAAATATGTTTCTAGTCGACCTCTAAAATATTGTTTCAGAGTAATTTCGGAGTAAAATATAATAATAATAAACAGTACCATGAGTTTCAGTTTGGAAATGAATTACGATTTCGTTTAAAAAAATGAATGATTAATAATTTATTTTATTTATTTACTACCCTTCCTAGAATCTGTCAGAAATATCTCAGCCTACATACTCATGGTCACAATATTCTTGGCACAAAGCGGCACAAAGCGCAACCTTGGAGTCACAATGTTATTGCAAAAAGCATCTCTCTCCATCAACGGTCATTCAAAAATAACCATGTATTTTGAAAAAAAAACATTTTATAAATCATACATATTTCAATACATTCCGGCTTTTTTTGTACACACACACACACACACATATATATATATATATATGGATTTATATCACTCCAGTATGTTGCCTTGTCACAGCTGTCAGAAAAGTTGCTAGTGTATGTGATGCAATTACCCAATCAGCATTGTCATGACATCAATATTCACATGACATTTAAAGTAATCAAATTATTGACTGAATGCTGAAGTGGCCAAAAATCATTTATTTCCCGGGTGTCACAATCTGCCTTTAACATGAATGGGAATGCGAATGAATAGTTTCTCCAGTTGTATTAGATGTCCTTGTCAAGTATAGACTTTATTTAGAGCAGCGCCATTACAGGAAAGGGTTATGGATCGACTCAACGTGTTTTCAAAGCTTTATAAAGCTTCTAAATCACTTATAATTTTCCACAGCTCAAATCGTCTGGGGGGATTTGTCAACTGAAGTGTTTCGCAAGCAGAAAAATCCAAAGACACATTAAATAACAGTAAAACCCACTGAAGAGTTGCATGTCTATCCCTCACAGCCTCGCTTTCATTCCTGTTAAAAATTAAAGATGGAACTGCTGTGAATAACGTATATACTGAGCGGATGAGTAGTTCAGTTTACTAACCCCCATTTCATCCAAAATGTCCACGTCATTCTTTCTTCAGTCGAAAAGAAATTAAGGTTTTTGATGAAAACATTCCAGGATTTTCTCTATATAATGGACTTCAATGGGAACCAAACGGATCAAGGTCCAAATGAGAGTTTCAGTGCAGCTTCAAAGGGCTTTAAACGACACCAGACGATGAATAAGAGTCTTATCTAGGACCCATCGAGTCATGACTCGAAAAAAAGATTTGTTCATTTTGATGAACGAGTTCGAACAGGAGAGTCACGAACGCTCGTCACAGAACAGAGCAAGGCGAGCATTTGAGCTTATAAAACGTAAACTTTTTTTATTTATTTTTTAAATGGCCGATCGTTTCGCAAGATAAGACCCTTATTCATCGTCCGGTGTCGTTTAAAGCTGCACTGAAACTCTCATTTGGACCTTGAACCGTTTGGTTCCCATTGAAGTCCATTATATGGCGAAAATCCTGGAATGTTTTCATCAAAAACCTTAATTTCTTTTCGACTGAAGAAAAAAAAACACATGGACATCTTGGATGACATGGGGGTGAGTAAATTATCAGTAAAAGTTTTTTTTTAAAAGTGAACTACTCCTTTAATACCACATCCTTTTCTTTTTTTGGAACTGTGTTCCTATAAGGGGAACCATCTTCCTCTACATTCAATCAGAATGCCTTCACTCTACGGCAGCTTCCATGAACTGTGATTTTTCTGTGATCTCTCCCCACTGTGTCTGCTTGTAAATAATTCAGCATATGAATAAATCAAGAGAGCAGCTACAGTGGAGCTCACACAGATGGAGGTGTAGATATAGGTAGAGATGGATATGTTTGGAGTGTGTGGGCCGTTAACAGCGATGCAAACAGTTTGCGGCCTGGAGACTGTCACAAAACAATAGGAGTGAAAACAATGAAATGGAGAAGAGAAGGGAGACGGAGAGTGCATCGGATCAGTCCATTAGGAGCCCAGACACATTGGGGCCTTCCTCTTGTATCATCTCACAGTATCTCCCACCTCTCTGTTTCTCATCCTCTCCCATCTAATCAATAGATGAGCACTTATAGTTGGGCACAAAGGGAAGCTGGGGCTTCATTATGGGCCTAGCTACACAACAACACACACCTTCAGGATTTGCATATACTGTTCTCAAGAAACACAGCCGCACAGAAGCGAAGAGCTTTCAGTAAGTCCTCTGAGTGTTCCCATTAGAAGTGTGTGTGTGAAGGGAAATTTGTGATTTTTAATGGGTGTTTGAGAAGCAACGCAGACGGGAGGAGCTTGAAATTATCCAGCCAATCACAACACAAAGAACATTTAACAACCCTTAACTCGCTTATCAATTCTACTGGTATTCTCCACCTCAAATCCATATTTAATTTCATAATTAGTTCCAGGGGGAACGTCGAGCTCAAACTCCTGTACCCGTTTGCCCTCATTGCTTATTTAGATAATATGAATGTTAACTCATGCATTAAGTCCATTAAAAGCTCAAATTCAACTAGATTTAGATGGAAGGGTGTTTTTTTAGGGGTAGCTATCTTCATTTACAATATCAAGTACAGCAGTGGGTCATAACTCAAAAAAATGGTCACAAGTATGATAGGGTTGTGAACAGCTGGTTAAAAGAATGTAAATGCAAATAATAAAATATAACCAACCTTTTAAAATGTTTTGCGTATGATTTGTTGCTGATGTCAAAATCCTGCTGTGCATCTAATCAAACTTTATTGCATTTTGGCACCATTTTTATATATAAATACATTTTCTTAATTAATTAAAATTCTTAAAATTAAATACTTTTGTTTTTAATGAGTGAAGCTGAAATCGCATGTCTGCTGTTGCTTATGCTATTATTATTATTATTTATTCACATTATTATTATATATTTATATTATACACACACACACACACACACACACACGTGTATGTATATATATATATATATATATATACACACACACGTATATATATACACATATATACACCCACACACATATACATACATATATATATATATATATATACACACACACACATGTTTATATACATACATGTGTTTGTGTGTGTATGTATGGATGTATATATATATACAATATACATATAAATGTTTGTGTTTGTGTGTGTGTGTATATATATATATATATATATATATATATATATATATGAAAATAAAAAATGTAAGTACATTTATAATATAAATTTAAATATATATACACACACACTTACATTATTATTATATATTTATATTTTATATATATATATATATATATATATATATATACACACACACATATATATAAATATATATGTATTTATAAGAAAATAAAAAATGTAAATACATTTATAATATATTTTTGAAATAATTTTACATGTGGGAAAATTCTAAATGCATATATAAATATAAATTTATATAAATATATTTTTATTGAAATTGAATCTAATTTAAAATTTTAATAAGAAAAATTAGCAAAATACTAACAAGTACAATAAAAACACCTGCCATCTGTGTTCATAGTGGACTGATAAACATGTGGAGCTGATCCCACCTCTCACTCGAACACCCCCTCCCCATCTCCTTCCCTCGACAGGGGGAAACATTTTAAACCTAAATAATTCATGCACAGACAGATGCAGCTTTTTATTTGGAGTGAATAATTCAAAATGTGGTCTCTGCACTTCAGAGAGGAGGCCCGCTCCACCAGTGGAACATTGTAGAAAGCAGGAAAAGAACCGGCGCTTCTTTTTGTTCATCTATGCTCGTAAACGCTAGCGACAGATGCCACACCTCGCTGCTTAAGCATTGTCTATCTTGATTGGAGCACCAGGGCCAGTTTGTGGTGGGAAAGTAAAGTGTACATTCTTGAGCTGAAAAGATTTTCAGTGACTAACTGAGAGAAGAACACATGTGCTTCAAACACAGCATCTCCCAACTGGGCTTTGAACTATTCATACCGAGCTTATGCAAATGGGAATGCTTCAGGCTTTATGTTGGGAGCCTCACAAGTGCACAGACACACATTACCTAGGACACACACAAGCACATGCTCATAAACACACATACATTTATGTCCACATAAATTCAAATATACTGTACGTGCACAGATATTTTCCCTTGTAGGGCACTGCACAATGCCTTGACTGCTTGCTAAATACAATAGAGCCTGTCTCATAACAAATGGATCCCATTAAATGAAGGCCGACATTTCCAATCAGAAGACACTTGGTTGTATTTACACAAGCTTGGGGGTGTGATTACACACAAACACACACAAACACCCTGTTCATCACCTGCTAGCTATCTCATTTTCAAGAGAGATTTTTAATTGTATGCAAAGAAACGAAAAAGAAATATTTAAAAACATGCAAAAGCCTTTTCACTGATCTTTGACAAAGTAACAGTAATTTTTCAGTCCCCGAATGAAAAATTACTGACTTGGCATTTTAATCTTATTTTAAGAAATTTTAGCTTGTCTTTCACTTCCTTGAAATTCTGTCTCTCTTTTTATTCAGGAAGGTGAAATGGTTCTAAGGATTAGCTCTAACTTCAGAATATTTTCGAAAAGAAGAAACATTAATACATATTCTAGAAAATCTATTTATTAAATCTAATTATTAAACATTAAAAGAGTGATGAACTGAGAAATCAAATTTTCCTTGAGCTTTTGACATCTAAGAGGTCATCATATTATCCTGTAAGTTTCAGAACTGAAAACGTCCTTATTAGTCCAATAAATAGCTTTTATTGACACCAGGCTCAGCAAACGACTCGTATTTTTTCAAAGTGGGGAACTATGACGTCAAAAAGATGATCAACGCCTACTTCGACACAGCCGGTTTAGCCCCGCCCACCGATTCAAGCATTACACGCATAGTTCAATAACATAGATGCCTACCTCATGATGACAAACCGGATCGATCTACCGAGCAATACAAAATAGTGTGCAGTGCCTGGTTGTGAAAGACGACAGTCTCTGCATAAGCTTCCTCTGGATTCCAATAGGACTGCATGGAAAAACTTACTTTGTAATGACGTTCCACCTGATGAGGTAAAACATTGTCCGTCTGTTCGCTTCATTTCACTGAGGATTGTTTTTTAAACAAGACTGGATTTGCAGACCGATTAAGAGTAAAGAACGGTGCTGTGTCGTCTATATTGGATCTGACAGGAATTGTGCAACACACGGACTCTGGGTCGAACATGTATAGGCGAATCATTCCAGTTGCCATTTTACAACATTAGACGTTTTCAAAACAATTTCCCCCACGTGCACCGACGAGTGAGTTGAAACTCATTATAATCAGTCCCTCCAGGATTTCACGATTTTTTTTTGTGATTTTTGCGATCAAAATGACTGATTTTGTGGTGGTAATTTCCAAAAATTTGTGAAAAAATTTGCGACATTTATATATAATATTTACCATAATAGTTTTCAGTCCTTCCAGAAAAACGCGGAGTTTTTTTGTGATTGTTGCGGGCAAAAATTGATTGATTACGCGGCCCGTTTTCTTTTAAAATGCAATGGAATATGCGGGATATTTATGCAATGAAATAGCAGGAATTTGCAAAAATTGAGGGAACTTGCAAAAATTGCGGTTTGATGAAAAAGAGAAAGAGAAAAAATGATTCCCCCAACATCCTGTTCTCACTCGGCTAATGTAAGAGTCATTTCTTATTACCTCCTTTGATAAGCAAGCATACTACATCATAGAAAGTGCTGGGAATGTTTAATTTCTCATCTTGTTTTATTTCAGACTGTAACGAGTGTAAATAAGGTGTGGCCCCTTTAAGAGCTGCGCGCTCCCTGTTGAACTCTCTGCAGTGTTATATGTGCGCCTCGAACACCCCATGTGTGCGGGTAATTTCTGTTTGATGCTACACTTCTTTTATCTTATGTTGTTTATTAAGTAACGATGTGACGGTAGAACGTGTGATGTCAATCGCCTCCGTGAGTCTGTCTGGCGTCGCGTAATTGCATCACTTCATAACGTTCCCATGGAAACAGGGGGAAATGGCTGCTCTTGTGTGAAGCAAACGCAACATTTTTCAACTTTCTGCTAAGATACATGTGACTTTTTTTGCAACGAAACTTTTTTTGCAGCGAGGATTATGAAATTATGCAAACCCCGCATATTTTGCACGGAAATCGGCAATTTATGCGGCGAAAGTGCGGCGTATTTGAAAAAATGCGGCCCCCGCATAAATATGCGGACTTTGGCTGATTTTGCATTGAATTCAGCGATCGCATCATCGCGTTTTTCTAGAGGGACTGTATAATATGCAAAACTGTTATCCACTCACAGCAGTGGGCGTTTACTTCCAAGTCTTCAGTGCGAGACGCCCATAAAAACCGAGCGTTTTTGTGCTAGGCTCAAAACTAGGGTAGAAAATAGCCTATTACTTATTCATTTTGATGTTTTTGAATGCAAAAACCAAGCGAACCTCATAAGTTGACCTCAGACAACAATATAATAATTTAAAAAAAAACAGTTCATGACCCCTTTAAACATAACTTTCACCTCTAGAATAACAACATATGTTCACTGGGATTTTGGTAGAATCAATATCTACCTTTTTTTGGGATAAAAGCTCTGTTGGAAAATCCATCTTGTTTTGGTAGCTTGTGTGTGTGTGTTTTGTAGCTAGACTAAAGATGAAATGATCAACTGGTCTACCACTCGTTGTTGTTGTTTTTTTTTTCCAGGTATGCAGTCTGATATACCAGAAAATCAGTATAACCCGCCCAGCAGGTGCACTATAGTTTAGGGTAATTTAGCAACAAGTGCCGCATAATGTGAATGTATTCAGTAATTAGCCAATGTTTGTAATCTATGATGTAAAACTTGTGCTGTGTTAAATGATATGTTCAGGTACAGTACAGTAGGTGTGGGTATATTGATTGAGAGGGGGGTTTTAAAGGGCAGAGAAAGAGAGAGGAACGGAGCCGCTCTTTTGCATCAGCGCCATCTCAGGCACACAGGTCTCTCATCTCTTAACCTTCAATTAGTGGCCACAGACAGCGCAATGCATTGATTAAGCGCTAAATGCCAGTGCGACACACACACACACACACTCTACTGACTCTTCCTCAGTCTTTGCATTATTGAAGAGCATCCTTGCTAATTACAGTATGGAGGACACACACACACGGCAGGAGGGAAGCACCTACACCTGTGCTACACACAGACACATCTAAATGCGCAGAGATACAAGTGATGAGGAAGGATTGTGCTTTTTTTGAAAAACTGACCATAGACAAACAGTGTTTCCTTATTGATTCATTATCATTACGCACACAGATATAGCACAAATTCACTGTAAACATGAAAGTGAGATTGAAACCAAACTTATTTTTTATTCTAAGTGTTTGTGGTTGTCAATACAGTATTACACAGTCCGAAAAACCTATAACTTGACCTTTGGCCTTTTTATAGGCCTATTCTAAAGCCATGACTGGTTGGTGTTAAGTAAAGCAATGCGTGTTAGCACATTAATGTGCATTTTGAAAGGTTGTGTTTGAAAAAGGAAATCAAAATACTTCCTGTTAGATTTTTTGTGTGTTACATAGAGAATTGTGTGTTGTGGTTTGCAAAAAGTGAAATTGAAAGGCCGAAGAATCGGTGTATGGTTTTGTAGATTTGGTGTGTGGTTATAGTGTTTGAGTGTCCAGTTTCAGAAATTGTGCGACAAGTAAGGATTGAAAAAAAAAAAAAAAACTGTAATGAAGAAAATAACTAATCCCATAAAGTATCTACGTACCGAGCCGAGCCGTACCATGCAGTGGAAAAGCACCAAAGCGTGCCATACCGAACCGAACCGCACCATGCAGTGGAAAAGCGCCACATGTAGGCAGCTCACTAATTATGAAACTGAGCTTCTGTGTATCGGGAGTCTTTTGACTCAGATGCAGTGCAAATAGTGGATTTAATGAAATATGGTTTGCCTCCTCCGATGCTAGCTGTGCTATACTTTACACGAGTCTCTGTAAATCTGAGCTGCCTGCAAACTACAACAAGAGATTTAGGGGATGCTCTAGAGTCTAGGTTGTATCTCACTGTTTCCCAGAGCAATAAAGAAAGTAAGCGGGCTAGAGAGAGAGAGATATATATTGGACAAAGCACCTGACTGCAACAGCAAAAGGCCAAGGTCCATTAAACTTTGCTGAATCAACCACACACCCAAATGCCTTAAAGGGAAAGTGGGTAATTTTTAGACTAGTATCAGTGAAAGAAATCACAAACAATAATGACAGGGTTTTAAATTTGATTTCTGTGAATATTGTTTGCTGTTGGTCGGACAGACAGATCATTCTGAACCATTGTTTAAAGCAGTGTTGTTATATTTGGCCCAACTGAGATGCTTAAAGGGTCACTCCACCTCTGGAAAGATGAATGTGTATTTAAAATGGGTCATTTATGTAGAAGAAATGTGATTTTTTTTTTTTAATTTGGAGCTTTCTAGACTGAGAAAAGCCAGAAAATGTATTTTTGGCTTATGTGGATGAAAGACAACAACTCCCAGAATGCACTTGCTTCACTGCCCTAGGAGGCCACACCCACACCTACCGGTAACAGTGCAGTAGATAAACAACAAGTCTAGGCTACTAGTGAGTCTCCTTGATAAGTCTGCCCGAAAATATGTTTCGAGATCGCCCAAAATGTCTGTGATTCGGACGAATGAGGGCCGCGGGAGAACGGCGCGAGGCCAGTGGTGTGATTACCGATGAGCGACACCTGTGAGACGCACCGGTCTCGTATCTCTCACAGAGGAGCGGGAATTTTCTTAGCAATGTTATAACGCACATCACTTTTTAGCGTTCATATAAACACTACATTCAGATTCACCAATCAGAATCAATTCAGTTAGATTGAAACAAAAGCTGTGCATGTAAACAGAGCAAAATTCTAATGTCAGGGAATGAATTTGCATGTTCACTCGGCTCATTGCCAGCGAAAATCGCTTGGGTGTGAACACAAAAAACGTGTCGAAAAAACGCAGGCGAATAACGCACGCTGATATTCATCCCGGTGTGTACGGGCCTTCAAGCAGTTGCGATGTGAAGCAAAGCGACAATGGCCACACCTGGTGTAGACACAGTGCAGTAATGTACAGTTATATACAAGAAATTGCACATGTGAGGCATTTGTAAAATCACTGTGTGTTTCTGGCGGAGTACGTCACTTACTATCATTAGCTACATTCTTTCTTGATTGTCACTCACAAAAATGCATACTGTATGCATGACATTGAAACTCACAACATTGTCTCAGTCTATTGTGCTCCCCAAGCCCTCCCAGTGCACTCTTCCCATTATAAAGCCATGCACAGTTCCTATTACTGCCTATAAATGCAAACATTCTGTATTATTCAGAGTAAAAGCAAAATTGTTGTTTTCATGCAGATCTGGTGGGACAAAGAGGGGGTAAAGTGGGGGTTGGGGATGCACACGTCACAAAACAAAAACTGGGACATTCTAGAGAGTATGAGCAAAAAAAAAAAAACCTCTTGTGTTAAGAGATGCCCCAAATGCTGCCAGTCTCATCACGGCTCAGCTCCATCTCCCTCTGGACACGCAGACTGGAGGAGCAAACTCGTTAAACTCGTCTCATCCATCCATCAATGGGCCGAGCTGCTCTTCTCTCTTTTATCTGCAGTCTCCAAAACATCTCCATCCTTCTTACTTCATCATTGCTTAAAGGGTTAGTTCACCCAAAAATGAAAATTCTGTCAGTATTTACTCACCCTCATGTTGTTCCAAACCTGTAAGACCTTCGTTCATCTTCGGAACGCAAATTAAGATATTTAAGATATTAAGATCACTCCTATATACTAGTCCATAGGCTTCTTGAGGGAATGACTTGCTGGCCTCGAAAAGTCATTAAAGGACATCGTTAAAATAGTCCAAGTGACTACAGGGGTAGTTCAATCTTAAGTTTATCAAACGACGAGAACACTATTTGTGCGCAAAAACAACAAAAATAACGACTTTATTTCAACTATTGCTTTATTTCTCCCTCTGCCTCGAGTCAGGTTACTAGTTTGATAGCGTAAGCTTCTGTTATTGTACGTCACACGCATCACACACGTGACCAGCGTCGGCCAATAGTAAGCCTACGTGTGACGTAGCTCTACGCAATCACACTACGTTAACTGACTACAGGCCCATAGAGAAGGAAGTGAATAGTTGAAATAAAGTCGTTATTTTTGTTTGTTTTTGCGCACAAAAAGTGTTCTCATCGCTTGATAAAGTTACAATTGAGCCCCTGTAGTCACTTGGACAATTTTAACGATGTCTTTGATGACTTTTCGATGCCAGCAAGTGTCATTCCCTCAAGAAGCCTATGGACTAGTATGCAGGAGCGATCTTAATATCTTAAATATCTTAATTTGTGTGCCGAAGATGAACGAAGGTCTTACGGGGTTGGAACAACATGACGGTGAGTAAATACTGACAGAATTTTCATTTTTGGGTGAAATATCCCTTTAATTTTCTTTCCATTCCAACTCTGACTTCCAAAGTTTATTTAAAGCCATGGCCTGTGCATTTTTGTTTTTAATGTTTCATCTGTCTCCAGCTTACAATCCCAACATAGCTCCTTTGAGCACACACAAAGACATGCACACCTAAAAACTGTTTTAGAGTTACCTTTGGGGTTCTTTGATAAAGGATGTTGGGTAGACAAATTGATGGCACACTCGTTTTATTTTTAGCACATACAAACCAGTGTTAGACAGCTTCATTATATATGTTTGTGCACACACATAAAGAGTCCTCCATTTTGATGTAACGCAAACTTTGCTCGCTTACTCAGTCTAACTCCCTTATGGCTGTCAGATATGATGAAAATAACAAGAAAAATAGACCACAATCCTCCACCTCTACAAATATAAATGCAGATTTGTGCTAATGAACTTATATCGACAATGAACACATGGTAAAGCTGGTGCAAAGACCACTATAAGTAATTCTTTTCAGTCTTCAGTGTCACATGATCCATCAGTGTAATTGATATGAGTATATATATATATATATATGAAGAGTTCAGATGCAAAAGCCTCTAAGTGCCATTTGAAATTTTCTTCTAAAATGATCATTTTTATCAAGCTTGTATATTTAAGTTCAATAATTTCACTTAAATCGCAATGAAGATTACCTATTAATTGTCATTTAAGTGAAATTACTTAAATATACAAGCTTGATAAAAATGGTCCTTTTAGAAGAAAATTTCAAATGGCATTTAGAGGCTTTTGCATCTGAACTCTTCATATATTTAATTTGCATAATTAATCGCATTTGTAATTTGGTTGACTCCTCCCTACCCCTCTTTTTTGCCTTTCACCCCCCTTACCCACCCCTCACATCTCTTCAACCCCTTGTTACTCTGTCTGAAGCCCAGCCAGTGCCTTGGTATCCATGTACGTGTGTGTGTGTGAAGCAAGCAGCTTCATTGAAAGAGCACTGTGGCCCCTTGTCTTGTCAGCTCTGGTTAAGAGCCGGACTGGTGGAGGCTCAGCTGTTTTCTGGCGGGATTAGTCCAGTTCAGCACACATCGTGTTTCCCAATGCCTTGCCAGCCCTGGCGCAAGGACAAGATGGGAGTGGGGGCGGGGGTGGGTCTGCACTGCTCTTCCAGGCACGCAAAATGCCTCGACTCCACAGAGACACACAGGTCGAGGAGCTTTCATGACATGGACATTGCTGTGAGATGTTAACAGAATGGACTGACTGACACAATGTGCTCAGGAGGCCCATGGGAAAAAAGGGAATCTGCTCCTGAAGGCATTTGAGAACAACGCAAAAGCTCTTATTCAGATTATCTTCATTGAACAAAATAAAATAAAACCATCACAAAAACACACGAAAAAAAAAAAAAAAAACACTTTTCCTTTGTAAAGTTGACCCATGATCACCCCCCTAAAAAACCTCCACAAAGATTCTAATTATAGCTCAAATACAGAAACTAGAGGGAACTCGGATTAGATGATTAAATCAGCCTAAAAAACGGTTTGTTTTTATCTTCATCCATAGATGTTTATTTTTGGAACAGTTTGTTTTCCATGTAAATGTTAATTCGCATCTTCTTCAGTTTATTTGTGACATTAAGCGACGCCAACAGGCTAGCTTGGGCTTTCTGACATCATCAGTGCTATATAGTTCAAGAGCCCATTATCTCAATACAGTATGACTGCGAGTCAAGATGACATAGACATCAGATAGAGTAAGTGACATTACTTTGTATTTTTACAGCATCAAACCAAACGAGGACACCGTCCAGCAGATTCTCACGTCCGCCATTTTGATTGTCTTTTTTTCAGTTACAAGAACCATCAAAGTACAAGGACGTCAACTGAAAATCTGAAGCATTGAACCAATGCTACCAGTGTGAGCTGACACAATAACGTGTACATGCACAGCTCCCAAAACATTATTCATCTTTTTATAGTTTCACGTAACTGCTTTAATCGTCTGTGAGAATGCACAAAAAACTGTCCTGATTCGCAGTGATTTTGTTCCTGGTGTATATTAAAAACATTTTAATTGTCATTTTATTTCTTTGAAGTTTATACTCCCTTTTTGGGATTTAGAGCAGCTTGTACAGTGATGCAGTGCAGAAATCTCCTCTGAGCTACTAACTCAAAGACATTTTTTTCTTCCTGTTGATCACACACTTTGAATGTGTTTGAGGTGAAGCCAGCTGATATATCGCGAGCAAACGGTGAAGAGAGTTTACGTTTAGCCTTAATAGGAAAAGCCTCACCTAACTATCGTAATTCTTCTGAAAGACACAAATATATACACTATATTACTTCCATAAACAGCCAGAGTGAGACTCAGCAGAACAGCACTAGGGCCAATCACTATCTGTAAAACTGTAAGCTGAGTTGCCCGCTATGAACCAATGCAGACGTTGCGTGCTGCTCACAAAGCTCTAGAGTTCATACTTTAGACATTCTCCGTCACAGTAAAGAAGTAAATAATCAAAGTATAGTAATAAGTGTTTTGTGTTCAAAAGGGACTATATTAAAGTGTCATGTAGTTTTTTAAATTTTTTGCTAGTTTCCCTTAAAGGGATAGTTCCCTTTGAAATTAATTTTTGGTATGTTTTAGCTTACCTCAAGGGCTTCCAAGATGAAGGCGTCTTTGTTTCCGCAGTAGTTTCAATTTTGATATTTTTAGGTCAAACCGTTCTTGTCTGTTGGTCATATAAAACGAACAGTATTTATATCGTTTTTACCTCTTGTAACCACAGCCACGTCCAAGTGATCTGAAGGCGCTTCGTTCTGTGGAAAGCGCCGGAAGTGAGCTCTTGTGCGGTTGCGAAAAAAAAAAAAACGTTGACTGTTGATATATCGAAATCATGTTCCATTGCAATTTTCTGTATATCTAAATATGTTTAGATCTTCACAGTGAAAGTTAACACTTCCGAAATCTCTGTGTAAACAATGAGTGACGTAGAGATCACTTCCGGGGCTTTCCGACGCTTGCGCTGACAGAAGCGCCCGCGCCCTCAGAGTACTTGGACGTGACTGTGATTACAAGAGGTAAAAACGATATAAACACTGTTCGTTTTCTCACACAAACCGCTCGTTTCGTGTCTTAGGCCGTCAATGTGTACTTACATTTACGAGTCATTAAATCATGTTTAATTTGGACTTCTCTGTGCATGCTCTTTGAGGTGGTGACCATAGACCTCCATTATATGAACGGTTTGACCTAAAAATATCAACATTGAAACTACTGCGGAAACAAAGACGCCTACATCTTGGATGCCCTTGAGGTAAGCTAAAACATACCAAAAATTTATTTTAAAGTGAAGCAGTAATTGATATGCAGATGCATCTGCACAGCCAACCTTGCACATAAAGAATAAAATCTGGCATCAGTGCAAAAACAGCCTCAAAATATATAATACTAAAAGAAAAGACTCAATAAAGTAAAAGTATAAAATGGACCATTTTGACTACAATTAGTATTGGATGAAAAGATTCACAACAGTCAAATCCACAATGGCTTTTTTTGGAAAGTAGATCAAGAGTGTAAAGCATCATCACAAATCTCTCGACCAAACAAGGTGAGCTTAAATGATGTTCCACACTGTGACCACAGGAAACTAGGCAATCACAGTGGCCTCGCTGCAATATAATGTGCTATTTCTCTTCAAATTTTGCACTGGGTCATTTCTCGCAGCAGTAATCTCACCCCAAGGGCCATCAAGATCTGGCAAAATCTGTCAATTTTTAGGGTAAGTGCAAGAAATCATTTCTCCACTTGTAATTTCGGAGGCTTAGTGCTGTTCTAAACATCATCGCTGCAGGTGCCGGTGCTGTTACACCCCTAGATGCGTCAAATCCCAAACTCCCAGTCCTGTTCCATTTTATTAATGGTGCTGGTAGTTCTACCAGTCACCAATTACATCTAAATCCAGAGCACTACAGAACCTCATTGCTCTCTCACTGTGCTTGTTTAATCTGCCTGGGGTTGAGAAGACTTTAACAAATGGGGAGGTACTGAAGGTAGGGATGGTGAACCTGTTTTAAGCCTGAAAGTCATTTTGGACATGCCGTTCATGGGACGGGTCATATGATGCGAAGGAGTTCTTTCTTGGTAACAAAGGCAAAGATGTCTCTGAGGGTGCTACGAGGAGAAATTCTGAAAAACAAGTCAAAGCGAATTTAGATCAAAACCAAAAGCCCCAAAGCCCTGGCTGATGGGATGAATGCACAGGCATTTCTGAATTAGGCCAGAACTAAAAAATACTGCCATGTCAATTAGGCTGAAATTCACACACACATGTAGAGACCGGAGTGTTTCTGGGCCGAGAGCATCCATGTTTTCTACTGTACATCTGAAATCCCTTCTGTTGCCTTGAATAACGATACCGCCGACCCAAGAGGGTTAAAAGCCCCTTGTTGTGGCCTTTATATTCTTTATAGCCTATATTCTTCTTAAGCAATGATGAGGGACAAATTCTGTTTTTAGCCATTTTATTGATTCTGATAATTGATTGGCTTGAAGATATATTATAGTATTCTCAGGGTGCCAATCAACTGCAGATTGTGAATAATGCCAGTACCAATAAAATATAAAAAATAAAAACAAAATAAACACCAATAAGACCACCTCAAGACAGATTTGTGCACCCATTGAACAAAATAGGCATTCCTGTTACCCTTGGGGAGCTTTGTGGGTTGGGTTCAAGTCCACCAATCGATTTTATACAACAATTTTATGCTCCCATTCTTCCATTTTTTGGTTTTAAAGAGCACTTTCCAGGGTCAGTTACTTTAATCCGGTGTTGCTAAAGAGCTTAACAGTGGTGGACAGTAACATTTGGTTCAATTAGAAAAGTAATTGTAAAAAAAAACAAAAAAAAAACGTAGGAGGTTTTCATCTCTCGTGCGAACACAAATTGGTTGTCATCACTGTATTCCAGAGGCGTATACAATGTGGGTGTCATGATGGGCATGTAAAATTCATGCGTTATACTTTCAACAAAACGATTATTCCTTTTTAGTCTGCCCACAGGCAACAAACAACAGAAACCACGAGGAAAACCATCAGTGGTATGGAAATAACAAATAGGGAAATAATGTCATTTTACATTGAGGGTGATCCTGGTCATAAATATTTTAAGCAAGCCAGACTGCAACCAAATGGATACATTTTACAAACTTTTTCAAACTTTCATTTGCATCCACTTCCCAACTTGAGCCACTACTGTCAGCACAAGTTACTGTCAAATATACATTTCAATGAGACAAAACATCTAATATTAACATGTAATTTTTCACCAAATCAGGTACTGGTGTCACCTTCCATAGAACTTGGCAGCGCCGGTGTCATTGCTCTGAAATGTTAGTCTGGAGCCCTAATACTGCAATATTTGTATTATCTCAATAATAAAAATGAAATTATTCATCAATTTTTCATTGTATCATTCGATATAGAAGTTGAATTAATTACTTACCCTCATGTCATTCCAAACCCGTAACACTTATGTTCATCTTCAAAACAAAAATAAAGATATTTTTGATGAAATCTGAGATTTTTGTCCCTCCATTAACATCCACTCAACTACCACTTTGTCATTACAAAAAGTTGATAAAAAGATCGTAAAACTAATCCATATGAAACAGTTTAGTCCAAATTTTCGGAAGATACTCGATCGCTTCATATGATGAACAGATTGAATTTTGGCTTTTATTCACATCTTAACATTGATCACCACACATTAACAGAAACTCAACCATACTTGCTTGACGCGTGAGAACAAACCTCATTGGTTCTTGCGGAAGCTCAAACGTCTGCGTTACACAAGAATGAACCTCAGAGGTTTTGGACTAAACCGCTCAATTCATGTGCATTACTTTCACAATCTCTTTATGAACTTTTTGAAGCGTCAAAGTGGTAGTTTCATGGACTTTCAATGGAGGGATCAGATTAAATTGAAAATAAACTGATTTTTAATTTGAAGATAAACAAGAGTTACAGGTTTGGAACGACATTTGGGAGAGCAAATGATGACAGAGTTTGCATTTTTGAGTAAACTAACCTTTTAATGTTTGACACTTTTTTAACTTAGCAGGAAAAATACTCTTCTGAACGTTTCATAACATGGCAAAGAAGGTTTAAAAATGACGACTAATTCCAAAATTAAAGGGTTAGTTCACCCAAAAATGAAAATTAAGTCATTAATTACTCACCCCCATGCTGTACCAACCCCGTAAGACCTTAGTTCGTCTTCAGAACACAAATGAAGATATTTTTGATTAAATTTGAGAGCTGTATAACTACCACATTGGCTCCTAAAGGACTGCCTCTTGACGGCCCAGAAAGTCAATGAAGAAAATGTTTAAAGTCCCCGTGAACCGGAAGTTGCAAAAGATTTTTCTCCAGTGCTGTGACGTATTTCCAAGTGAAACGGAATATTGAACAGAGGGCAGGGTTTTACTCTAGCGCTCCTCCTCTCCATCTTTCGCTCATAGTAAACTAACGGTTTGAGGGGAGTGGTTAAGCGTTTCCCCACCCAAGTTGTGAAACCTACGTCATCAGAAAAAGAAACCGTTCCAGACCGGAAGTAACTTTTCAGATTTTGATTAAAGATTACTAAGGTAAAACATTTTTTAAATATATTTTTACTTGCACGGATTAATTGTTCACCACAAGACTAGTAATATGCTCTAACAAAGTAAATAGGTTCAATTTTGATTTCACGGGGACTTTAAATATCCCAATTGACTACCGTGGCTCAACTATATGTTTATCAAGCGACGCGAATACTTTTTGTGCGAAAAAACAAACAAAAATAACGAGTTTATTCGACTATTTCTTTTCTTCCTTGTAGGCCAGAACGAGACTTCCTTAGATTTCCACGACGCATGTGCGAGATTTGCGATCTGAAGTAGTGTAAGCTGGTGTGAGCAGATCGCAAATCTCGCGCATGCGTCGTGGAAATCTAAGGAAGTCTCGTTCTGGCCTACAAGGAAGAAAAGAAATAGTCGAATAAACTCGTTATTTTTGTTAGTTTTTTCGCACAAAAAGTATTCGTGTCGCTTGATAAACATATAGTTCAGCCACGGTAGTCAATTGGGATATTTAAACATTTTCTTCATTGACTTTCTGGGCCGTCAAGAGGCAGTCCCTTAGGAGCCAATGTGGTAGTTATACAGCTCTCAAATTTAATCAAAATTATCTTCATTTGTGTTCCGAAGACGAACGAAGGTATTACGGGGTTGGTACAGCATGGGGGTGAGTAATTAATGACTTAATTTTCATTTTTGGGTGAACTATCCCTTTAAAGACGTGTTAGGACTCCATACATCTGCCACTCTATGAGGCTTAAAGGAGAACTCTGGCAAAAAATGAACCTTTGGTCTAATAACACATTGGCACCTAGTCAATCGTTCTCTGTGATTTGTTTCTGTTTAGCGTATAACGCTAGTATTTAGGGCATAGAGTAATGAAAAATAAAAATCGCTAGTTAATACCACTAACAAGGCTCAACATAGCCCCACACTAACACAGTAACATAACGAGGGTCCCTACATGCAAAATGAAACATCGAGAACTTAGTAAGTGTACAGACCGTTTAATAAGAAGATATTTTATAAAGACAGTCCACTTCGTGTATACAGGCAGGAGCCATCTTTGGAAAACTGTCTTGACAAGTCGAACCTATGCCAAGTGAGCTGAACTGTGACTTTTAATCTTAAATGGTCCGTTGTTTTCAAAAGAAAAGCACTGAGCACATAAGAGAAGCACTGGACGCAACAGAGAAAATAATAAAATAATAAATAAATAAAACCGTTTATGTTTGATGTTCTTCTCTTTTCGAGCCGGAATATACTGACGAAGAGATTTTAGAGATAAAACTCTTTACATTCAAATATCATGAAAACAAATCTCAGAGAACGGTTGAATAGGTATCAATGAGTTATTAGACCAAAGGTTCATTTAGCGCCGGAGTTCTCCTTTAAATGAATTGAATGTGACCTTTGCAATTGCTGAGAGACATTATTCCTTCATAACTCTGCATTAACCATTTTACACTTTGATCTCTGGCTGAATAGACTACCTATGAGGGAATATACCAGCGACTCCATAAAGAAAAACATTGATCAGCTATTCTAAGGAGTAACAATAAACTCATTCATCCACTTTCTCTGACTTTTCCAATGATGTCAAACAGCTTGTCAGTAAAGCTCTAATGTCATTACAGTACTCAAGGGCAAATATACAGCCCGTCACAATCACACTCTCTCATGTTTAAACACACACGTACACAAAGACTGATGTGTCTGATGTAATAAGAGCTGGCCATATGCTGAAGACATGGCCGGCTTGCTAGCCCACTAACTTGGACCATATGGCTGAGGTGATATTTGTTCCTGATCGCTTTATTTTTGGCTTTCCAATTAAGATCACAGAGAGTGACAACAGCACAGTTTGGGCAAGGGCAGCGCTGGGGAGATACATTCATCACCCAACTTCGTTGATTGAACTTTGCCAACACATTTTGCTAGAGAAACTAAAACTCATGCTGAGCTGATTGCACAAATAACCTTGCTGAAGCATGAACCAGCTAAAACACAGACCTAATATTCAGCTCAGAAGCATCGCACTAACACAGTCTCATCCCAAGTCGTCATATCACACCCATTCAAACACTCAGATTTTTGAGCTGTGCGCTTTAAAGTGACTTCCAAAATAAGTATTGTAAACGTATAAGAATGTCTTTGATAATTCAAAATTTGGGATTTTTATTATTTAAAAAAAAAAAAATCCCAAACAATAGATGCTATTTTCCCTAAAAGGAAAATGCATGCTCATCGGCTATCAGGTTCAGTTGCAATTTTGCTTAGTTTACTAAAGCCTACTGAAAAATATTGATAACACTTTACAATAAGGTTTATTCAGCATTAATACTTCTTCAGCATTTATTAATCTTATTTAATATCATATTCAGCATTTACTAATACATTATTAAAACCAAAGGTTGTGTTTGTTAACATTAGTTAATGCACTGTGAAATAACATGAACAAACAATTAACAGCTGTATTTTTATTAACTAACATTAACTCATTGTTAGTTCATGTTGGTTAATACATTAACCAATGTTAACCAATGAACCTTATTGTAAAGTGTAACCAAAATATTAAGATTACAGTCTCCTACATTCTAAATGAAAATTGTAGACTTACATACTCTAAAAAATGCTGGGTTGTTTCAACCCAAATTTGGGTCAAATATGGACAAACCCAAATGCTGGGTTAAAAATGTCATTTAAAATCTTTAAAAACTGTCCATATTTGACCCAAATTTGGCTTGAAACAACCCAGCATTTTTTAGAGTGCATATTTTACCCATATAAAAAAAAGCGAAGATAAATACACTATAAAAAACTACTGGCATTAAGTAAAATCAAATAAAAAAATAAAGATTCAAATAAATAAAAACGTGAGTCGGGACAGTTGAGATCGTGTGGAGAGTGATTCAGTGATTTATTATGAATTTATTATACTCTATCAAAGTCTGCAGAATTACATTTACCTATTTTTATTTTTTTTATTAAAATTTACAGTAGGGTCTATAAACGGTATAGGATTGTGAAAGAGGTCCTTGGTTCAGAAATGATTGTGATACCAAGTGTACCAGTCCAGGACCAAAAACAAGTAGGTGATATCCCCGACATACAACTTGTAATAAAAAAAGCAACAGCTCGGGAAACACAAGTAGGTTCACTGAGGTAAACTGATTAACCCAATATATAATTAAAATTCATCAGAAATAATTATATTTGGGATCTGTGTAGATAAGTTGTAAGGCTGGGGAGAAGGGACCCAGGCATCCTTTTACTAAATCGAAGCACCAGAGACATGACATAAAAGAGTCTCAATTAAAATGGAGGCTGCAGTGTAATCTGCTGGGATAGATGTCTGTTAATAATTCTGGAGGGCTCTCATTCTGGCTCACACAAAATTAATTTACACATATAAATACGTCTACCTTCCCCTCTGATATTTAGCAATGGTACGGCCAGTCTGCAAAGAAAGTACCAAAATGTATAGGGATCTAGCCAAAAAAAGAGCACCCAATATGAACATATTTTCACATTCAGGATGTTTAAATGTGAATTTACTATATAATTGGATGACACCCAACTTACTTACATGGCCACTGTTAGTATAATCTATACTAAATGAAACTGCACAGGATGTGGGTATCTCAAGCAGTAATATTGTGTATGTCAAACTGGAGTTTATTTTCTCCTTAAAATGCTTATCTTAAAGTCGGCATGAAATCAAAATGGACAATTCTTGTTTTTATGGAATATTATTATAAATAATCTGTGGGCACTTTAATCATAATGAATTCCCCTCCCACTTGCAGCGACATCCATTTTCTTCTGATTTCATGTTTACGTGAGAGCCGGACAACCTAGCAAACGACAAAAATCGCACAATCCAATTCTGTATGGACGAAATCAAGACCAGCCTTACTTTTTTTTTTACAACATTTACACATGTTGCAGCTTTGTTTCATGTCTACTTCACATAAAAGCAAAAGTACAGTCCCTTCTACATATTTTTCATCTTTTAAAGGTCTAGTTATTAACACCTTTTATCATTTGATGTTAATGTACACAAAAATAAATCCCTAAAGACAATTCACAGTTCTCAATACCCAAATGCAGCACATTTAACCACATCATCATGTAAGTTTTATTTGACAATGTATCAAATAATGAACGTCTAAAGGGGCTTTACCCTGAAGTTCTATTTGTAAAGCTGTACGTCATCGTCATTGGCCCAATTTGGATGTGACTAGCTTTCCCAAAGTTAAATTTGTGAATTAGGAATAGGAATGTATGTCATTTGCAGTATATTATTATAATTTTTCCTCATCAAATCTCACCAATACAGTACGAAGCAGTATGAAATAACAGACTGTGTTAGTAGCCTAACTCTAACTCAAATGCTGTTTCGAAAACGAATCTGAACACTGCTTTAGTCTTCTAACAAGGCATTTTTCTTGTTTAAATACCAGTAAATAAACCCGTTGCTTTTTTTCCAGGTCAGCCTTACATTAAGACTATTAGCTGATGATGAGGCTGTTCAGATGAGTTTTCTCTGGATAATGAGTGGGAGCGTGAGCACCACTGGGGCGTTGCCGGGACTGCAGGGAATATTCTGGTGCCAGCACACTCTCTTCCTTATTCCCCAACTGTTTTCGCTCAATGACACACAGAGAAGCCTGCAGACTCATACGAAACACACTACCAAATACCCCAGTGACAGTTTGAAGGATCTAAACCAAACTTAGGGCTGCATGATAATAGTTAAACTGATCATCACTATTTGCCCAAAAAATGATCATCACGATTATTAAAGGGATAGTTCACTTTGAAATACATTTTTGGTATGTTTTAGCTTACCTCAAGGGCATCCAACATGCAGGTGTCTTTGTTTCCGCAGTATTTTCAATTTTGATATTTTTAGGTCAAACCGTTCTTGTCTGTCAGTCATATAATGGAGGTCTATGGTCACCACCTCAAAGAGCATGCACAGAGAAGTCCAAATTAAACATGATTTAATGACTCGTAAATGTAAGTACACATTGATGGCCTAAGACACGAAACGAGCGGTTTGTGTGAGAAAACGAACAGTGTTTATATCGCTTTACCTCTTGTAATCACAGTCGGGCGCGGGCGCTTCGGCGTGTACGTCACTCATTGTTTACACAGATATTTCGGAAGTGTTACCTTCACTGTGAAGATCTAAACATATTTTAATATATGGAAATCGCAAATGGAAGACGATTTCGATATATATCAACAGACAACAATGATTTTTTTTCGCAACCGCGCGAGAGATCACTTCCGGCGCATTTCCGGCGCTTGCGCAACCTGAAGCGTCCGCGCCGTCAGATTAATTCGACATAGCTGTGGTTACAAGAGGTAAAACGATATAAATACAGTTCGTTTTCTCACACAAACCGCTCGTTTCGTGTCTTAGGCCATCAATGTGTACTTACATTTACGAGTCATTAAATCATGTTTAATTTGGACTTCTCTGTGCATGCTATTTGAGGTGGTGACCATAGACCTTCATTATATGAATGACAGACAAGAACGGTTTGACCTAAAAATATCAAAATTGAAACTACTGCAGAAAACAAAGACACCTGCATCTTGGATACCCTTGAGGTAAGCTAAAAAATACCAAAAAAAATGTATTTAACCTCATCTACTGTACTTTCCTGATTTATTACATTTATCAAGTAAAATTAACACACTTACTACATTATAAAAAACAAATTAAACTTTAAAACGATTCATAATTCCAAAAAATATTCACTAATTCCTTATTATGTTAAGGTTTTTCTACTAAAACAACACAGATACTTCGTATCATAGCACAGGTTACGTAAGTGTATTTATTCAGCAACCACAACCGTAAACAAAGTCGAGATTGATGTTTGGAATTACAGTTTGTCACTGCTCACAGATTTACAGTAAATAGCACAAGCAGCCTCAGAGGAACACAGACTGGCTGTATTACACTTTCCTTTGAGCAGAGATCGCTACATACATGTTTGTCTGTGATTATCAGAGATTTTGTTGCAGTGCAGAGAGAGCAAATTGCGCATGTTCGCAGGTTGGGAAGATAAATAAAACACTAAGAGGAAAAATGCACCCATTTAAGTGAAAAGCACTGACTGGGAGATGTAAACTCATGGCATCTGGCAACTCAAACCATGAAAGCTTGTGGAGGCTTGTTATTAACAATGCAAGATAACAAATGTCAAATAAATTAAAAAGTCAAAATAAAATAAACAGCAGGCCAATTATGCTTAATTAATCAAGAGAGGCAGAAATCGTGATCATGATTGAAACACAATAAATCGTGCAGCTCTACTCAAACTAAACACAAAAGATGCCAGTGTGCCTCAATTCACGATCTACTGCAAAAAGCCAAAACAAAGCATCATTAATGTGTCTCAATACTTTAAAAGCCACTGTTTGTCGACATATTCCCAGTGGCCACAGACAGCAATTCATATGAGTGACTGCCCGCAGCCAATCAGTTTTGCCTGAAAGAACAGATTTTTCACACACTGCAGCACCCCATCCATAAACTAACTCTCTATATAAACCAGAAAATATATAATTCAACACTTAATATGCGTTAAATTGACATATTTATCGTTATAAGAGAACAAGTAATAGAAATCGCCAGAGTGTCAGCACTAATGCGAGATAAATCACTTTGAGTGAGAGACGGAAGTGAAAAGGTCTAAATTTAAAGTCATTCCATGAGCAAACACTCCTAATATTGACTGCAATCCTACTGCTCAGTTCTATTTCGGGCCATTTTCGAAAACAAATTTCCATGCATTTAGCACGTAGTCTGGTGATGACACCCAATTGGGTTTGTAGAGTTTTTCACTGCAGTCAAAGCAGAGGGCTTGCATGGCAAAGCCCATCTGTGTCCATGTGGGTGCCAAGCACTGGGCTCACGGCCCTTGCCCACCAAAGACTGCCGTTTATATTATCAGGCATGGTGTGGCTCAGGATGTGTGGAACCCTGGCAAGGTCACACCAACATGTTGGAAGTCCTTATGGAACCCATTCCGCTCACAACGGCAGCCATTTTGCTGTAATGTAGAGGACCATAAGCATGGCAGCAATGAGATGAGCTGGATGAATGGACTTTCTGCCACAGGCCATAGTATCCTCCACTATTACACTACAAAGAAAAAGGATCCTGGGAGATTTCCAGGACAGCTGCATGTATAGAGACATGACAAGAACGTACAGTACATGGAATATGCGTGTCATGGCATACACAGAACATATAAAAATAGACAGCAGCTCCTGAAAACTGACTCCTGTAGCAAATTATCGCAGAGCATAGCATAACATATCCGGCAGTGTTGGGTAAGTTACTCTATAAAAGTAATTGGTTACTAATTACCTCTTCAACAGTGTAATTAGATCACTGTACTAATTTCTCTCTCTAAAAAGTATTTAATAACTTTTAAATAATTACTAATTCCTCTTCTCAATCAGCTGAATAATACAAGGATAGAAATGAATCTGTTTTAATTCTTTCAAATAAATACTATAAAATTGCATGAATTATCCTTAAAACTGACCAAGGTGGAGAAGGTTGCATTATAAAAACATACTTTTTGACATCAGACTAGTGTTGGGTAAGTTACTCTAAAAAAGTAATTAATTACTAGTTACTAATTACCTCTTTAACAGTGTAATTAGATTACTGTACTAATTACTCTCTCTAAAAAGCATTTAATAACTTTTAAATAATTACTAATTCCTCTTCTCAACCAGCTGAATAATACAAGGATAGACATGAATCTGTTTTAATTCTTTCAAATAAATACTATAAAATTGCATGAATTATCCTTAAACTGACCAAGGTGGAGAAGGTTGCATTATAAAAACATACTTTTTGACATCAGACAATACATTTTGATGTTAAACCCACTATTGTTTTATGTCTGATCTCATGACATTTCACACTACATATTTTACAATCATTCATACGAATTTGTACGAGTGCGGTCGTACGATTTAGACACCTCATAAAATGCATACGAATTGCTGTTAGATCTATACACCTCAATTACATCAAAAGTAACTGTAATTATGAGGTGTCTAAATCGTACGACTACACTCGTACAAATTCGTATGAATGATTGTAAAATATGTAGTGTGAAATGTCATGAGATCAGACATAAAACAATAGTGGGTTTAACATCAAAATGTATTGTCTGATGTCAAAAAGTATGTTTTTATAATGTAACCTTCTCCACCTTGGTGTGTTTAAGGATAATTCATGCAATTTTATAGTATTTATTTGAAAGAATTAAAACAGATTCAATGTCTATCCTTGTATTATTCAGCTGATTGAGAAGAGGAATTAGTAATTATTTAAAAGTAATTAAATACTTTTTAGAGAGAGTAATTAGTACAGTGATCTAATTACACTGTTGAAGAGGTAATTAGTAACTAGTAATTAATTACTTTTTTAGAGTAACTTACCCAACACTGGAGATACTATTATAATATTTTGAGAAAGTCTTTATTTTTTTTTGTTTTATTTTTCAGTTTAATTTTATCTAATTTTTTTTATTTTATTTTACTCAACGTGATTTCATGAGTATTCATCTTTTACATAACGTGTGGTTATTTCACTGACACTGAAATGTACAATACTGATGTATTGATAACACTAAAATGTCAATTATTTACACATAAACAACTTCGGAGGACCACTGTCGTCAAATACGATTGACAATAGCTCTGTTCTGGTTGTTAGTTGGGTTGTTTTGGAACAGCGCAATAGTGTTGTACTCTTTGAGGGGGCGTGGCCAACTTCTCATTCTGGTCACACACACACTGCGAGTATGGTCACATGAGATTGTTGCCTCATTGGTGCTGGGCAGAGTGCATACGAGTGACATTGCCCATGGACACAGACTTGTGGAATGCATTGAGAGAGAGAGAGAGACGAAACAAGAGGTTGTCATGGCAACAGGGCCAGATTGGTGAGAGAGAAGAGGAGATATGAGAGGGGAGATATGAAGGAGAGAGGGTTGTGCCTGTGCATACATAGACGGACAGATCAGTGAGAGAGAGAGAGAGAGAAAGAGAGAGAGAGAGAAAGAAAGGGCAAACAGATCTATAGAGGCTCGGTTGTTCCAATAAAAGCTTCACACTTCAGATTAAAAATGTGTGAGCCAGCTGGCCTCCACAGCCTGAAGGAACCGAGGGCTGAAGAGTTTGTGTGGATGCGTCTAAGTGATCTGTTCTCAATAACGTACACATACTGTATGTACTTACATTTAGTCATTTAGCGATTTACAATGAGAAAAGTGATCCTCTCTCGATAGCTTTGGAACACTTGACATATTGTATACCTCACACATTCTGATCAATTCCACCATTGGCCATAGACAGAACTCAGCCCACATGGAGTTGGTGCCCATAGAACTCTGAAGGATCTGTGCAGAATTCGCTCAGGGCTGTATAAGAGGAATGTTCTGGGTTCAGTACAAGTTAAGCTGTTGAGTTTAAGGGTAGAAACCTGTTTGTTTTCATGCCAAGAGTTCAAAAGAAAGCCTCCATTCAATTATTGTATAATTATAATTATTATTATTTCATATGGAAATGGAGGCGCCCTTATATGGGCAGTAATGGAGTCTGGTTGTGCCCTAGTGAAAAAGTTTGGTACTGCGCCCTCACTGAAAGCTCATTTTTTGAGATATCAACCTAAAATTTAAAACACAACTTATTCAGATTTTTGGCTTTGATTTTTTAGCAGTTTTAGAGTCGCCAGGATTTGAAAATATATATTTTATATAAAACATGAATAATTACATTTTTTATATTGTACATTTTCATAAACTCAAACTTCTATAACTTTTCTTCAGTTTCCCATTCTTAATTTATTTCACTTCTACAAAAATCTGCCAAATGTCTTCTTTAAAACGAGACCATTTTTACGTCTATATTCCAAAGCATTCTTGAATTACAACCATTAAAGTTCAAAATGTGCATTTTCATCTATATTCAAAAAAGGGGGGGGTGACACTTAAGGGGTTAAGAAAGGCAAAACATCGGGTTTATAATGAGGCACTTATGATAGAAGTGAACAGGGCCAATTCATAAACAAAACTGAAATTGTTTACATTTACATAAACCGTTTATAGCCAAAAAAAACGTGTGCGTCACACAATGATTTTAATGTGAAAATATATATATATATTCAAATTTTCATTTAAAGGAGCGGTATGTAAGATTGTGGCCAAAACTGGTACTACAATCACTTTCAAATTACTGTAGAGCGGTGTATCAGGGCCATTTTATGACTATTTGAAATTGAAATAAATTCTCCGCCCAAGTAGCAGTGCTTCGCCTTTTGAGAATATAGTTCCCAATATTTATATGGTTAAAAGATGGCTGTTTCTCATATGACCTTGTTATTTGTACAATCTGTCAATATACAAGAAATCACATCATGTAAATAGGAAAATGTTTGCAATATTTTGTCACTTATTTGGGATTAGTGCTAGCTACAATGCTAGCTGTATCCATTTACATCCAGTTTTTGTGCTAAGCTAGGCTAGCGGTAGGTGCGTCAGACAGAGTTACAGAAAAAGGACTTATCGAACTCTAGAGGATATGGTGAATAAGCTTTTTGTAAAAGTTTTTGTAAAGTTATATCCAAGTAACCTGTACTTTGGGTTTTGCTTTTTCTAAGAAAACAAGGGATGTCGATAATTGTTATTATCTTCTAATCAACAAATGTTGTGGAACTTTGTACTGAACCTGGAATAATCCCTTAACTGTAATATTCCTTTATCTGTTTAAGTCATAATTGTTCCAAATTGTGCTTCTCCCAACAAAAAAACAGCAGAAAATGCAGAAAAGTCAGGTTCAGGCCCAGTAGTCACAATCCAACACACTTACACATTATGCCACATTGCTATCTGTAACCTCTCTTATTAGGTACATAGATCTGATGCCCTTCAAAGGCGGCTTCCTGGGGTGTAACTCAACCTGGAAATGAAGACATGTTCTATTTCTCAAAAGAGAAAATACCTCAAATCGATGGATATTTCAGATGACTGTTCCCTCCATAATGATAGCTTTGGTTTGATTCAAGTGAAAGATTTCTTCCTGCTAAAGGTCAATGAGTTCACTGACACTGACATTATAGAGAGAAAGCTTTTGGGAAAGGGCACAATGGGATTATGAGTCTTATATTGTCACTGATAGAATGCATTAGCAGAGGAATCGTAAGAGGAAGCTTCCCGTCAGCACCAAACCATTTTACTTATGCATTAAGCCGAGGGAAACGATATCTGCGGTGGCTGGAGTCTATCGATGTTTACCACATTTGTTTTCCTTTAGATTAGATCACTGGTTGTGTCTTTAATGCATAGAGAGTCTTTAATAGAATGATTTTTATTATTATTAAAGGAACATTCCAGGTTCAGTATACCGGTAAGTTAATATCCATTGACAATTGTGGCATAATGTAATCAAAATGCTCAATGTTTCAACAGTATAGCCAAAGATGTAAACAAAATGTGTGTTAAAGGAACTCTGTCATCATTTACTCCTGTTGTTCTAAACCTGTTTGAGGCTCTAAAAAGTAAGATATTTTGGCAACCAAACAGTTGACGGTAGCCACTGACTTCCATAGTAAGAAAAAAAATGGCTATCGCCAACTGTTTGATTACAGACATTCTTCAAAATATCTTCTTTTATGTTCAGCAGAAGAAGAAGAGAAAAAAATCATACATTTTTGGGTGAACTATCCCTTTAACATGAATCATAATTGGAGTTTGGAAGAAAAAAAACTGTAAAACAACTGTAAAAAATTATTTATACAGCTCAAATATTACAATAAGTTTTAACAATAATACAAAAAGTTTTTTTTATAATTACTATTTCATGTTATTTATTCACTATTGTATATAAATTCTAGGGCTGTCAAACGATTAATCGCATCCAAAATAAAAGTTTGTGTTTACATAATATATGTGGGTGCACTGTGTATAATTATTTTGTGTATATATATATATATATATATATATATATATATATATATATATATAAAAATACACACACACACATGCATGTATATTTAAGAATAAAATATTATATATTTAAAATTATATTTATATATAAAATATTTGTATTTACATATCATATAAATTATATATAAATCTATACGGTATAAACAAGAAAATATTTCTTAAATATATACAAGCATGTGTGTGTATTTATATATAAAATAATTATACACAGTGCACCCACATATATTATGTAAACACAAACTTTTATTTAGGAAGTGATTAATCGCGATTAATCGCTTGACAGCCCTAATAAATTCATATTACTACAAACTATCTTCACATTGCATGGCCCCCATTTAATCTCATTTGCAAGAGCCGCATCTATATTTTTTTAAGAAAATGAAATAAACTGAACCTGGAATAGTCCTATAAAAAATATATATATATATATATATATATATATATATATATATATATATATATATATATGACCAAATGTAAAAAGGTTTGAAAGTCTCTTTAAAACCATATGTATCCTTACTGAGTTCAATTCATTATAGCTCATAGTTGCAGCCACAGGAACTATAAAGCACTGTTGTCATGTAACTGAATCATCTTACACAGAACAGTACAGTATATATTTGTCTTGCATAAAAGTAAAGTGAAATTACAGCAGATCACAAGCGTTTTAATTATAATCCATATACGGTTATAATTACAATGGAAATGCCACTCTTTAATGAGTGTTTCAGCTTATCAGGGTTTGTGTTGTACTCACTTTACGCTCCTTGTCTCCGTACTCCAGCCCCAGTGTGTCCATGGCACGCACGATAGCGGCCAGAGACTGGATGGTGTTGCTGAAGACCACTGGCTTGTACTGCTTCACGTCATCACCAGAGAAACCGTCCTCATGGATAATCCTACACACATAACAGAAGCCATGTTAGACAACATGCAGTTTGCTGATCCATCATGCAGCTGTCCTACCCTGCTCTCAGTCTTGATACATTTAAATAAAGTTTACTTTAACGCCATTACAGTTAATTCATACATAATTTCCAAAGTCTAACTGAGTGACAATTAGATGTAACATGATCTAAATCAGAGGCACTCAACTCCATGAGACCAAGAGGATCAAAACCAAACGATGAGATTATAATATTTTTATTGGAAGACTGAATGCTATTGCTATATACAACCATATTCGTTCAAATCACGTAATTCAAACATCTGGTCACACAACCTCTGTAAAATATTCACAGAGCTACTGTTTTTCCACAGAGATTCACAATGTTCCTCCCTATTTATTTTTGCTTCCATTCATTCAATATCTTGTTGTGACTACCATAACTAACTTTCTGGGTAAAATAGGCAGTGGTTCAAGTATTGCTGGCATCTCATACACTGTATGCACACATATTATCCAGACTGTTCTCAGGTAAATGCGTCTCTATTATTCGCATTGTGTATTATCGTGCAATTTATACATGAAAATGAGTTTTTACGTGCATTGGATACGCAATTTTCACGTGCATTGATCCGATACGCAATTCATTTGTGTAATACACACGCCCACCACACTAATTCTACCCAAACGAATAATACACACGCAACCCCACACCACTACTAAACCTACCCTAACCAACCCATGCACGTAAAAACTAATTTTCGCATATATATTGCATGATAAACACACCGTGTGCTATAGACGCATTTAGTGTGATCGGGTTGTATTATCCATTCGTTTCTTCAACCTATTGGCAACACTCACTTTTTAAAAATACAAACACTCGCATCTTAGTAGTTAGAGATACAAATCCCATCCAGAGATCAGTAAATTTGACAGTAGCTGATTTCACCTTATGTGTCTGTCAGTCAGTCAGTCAAAAATTTTAAAAAAGTGTTGCCTGTACATTATGTTACGCAAAACATTTCGAAAAAGCAATCAAGGACCTGTAATATCTGGATGTCGCATTCACACAGGCATTTTAGTGATAAAGCCTTTAGATTCACACCGTCAATGTGATATATGATGCGAACAGTCAAATTAAAAGCAACAACTTTTTAATTAGTATACATTCATAACGAAGCATGTCAAAAGCCACATGTCAAGTGCCTCAATGAATGATTAATGATTTTATTAGTTGAGTTAGTCACAGTCTCTTCACTTTGTGTTACTGAAAAACCAGCGGAAGATGAAGTTTCGTGATGAGGAAGGGGTATTAATCATCATGTTCGGTGGATTACAGCATATTTTGTGTCTCTATTATCCAACACAGCGTGTCCATCCTCTAGATTCCTAAGTTATGTTGTACATTTCCGTGGGTTTTACTTCCTCTTATCACTCGCTCTCAGTCTCACATTTAAATTTGAACCTCGTTGCCCATTAGCTACAATAATTTTTGCGATAGACAGCATGCCGGACTTTGATGTGTGGAAAGTAGAGCATTCAGAACAGCAGTGATGGGTTTCTCACTGAGAATATGACCCCGCTGGAGCCAAACCACAAAGGGGGGCCCCAATGGCAGAAGGTTATTCTATGGCTAAAACCCCTAATTCAATTGATTTAGCTGAAATTAGGTTTGGACATCTGTCAGTTCTGCAATACTGAAAGATGGCAAGTCATTTTTAAATCATGAGGCTTTGACACCCCTTTTCAAATAATAGGCTACATACATATATATTATATGCATTTCTTTGATGGACAATGGCATTGTCTGGCTTGAAAGCGAAAGCCGATGAATTATCACATTAGCGCTCGGCTGGTCTTAGTAAATGGTGTTAGTGCGGCATGAGAAAAGCCAGCCAGACTGGCAAAGCCTGGCATTATTCAGACCCAGACATCACACTGGTTTATTAGACTGGAGCCAGAGAGAGGTGTGATGAAGCCTTTGTTTGGGGATGATATTTTTGACCACTTGTATGCACACACATTCATACACACACATAATCCCAGGTGACCTGAGGTCTATCATTAGCTCAGCATTGCACTTAGTTCAACCAAAACCACTCTTACTGTGAATTTGTGAAATTAATTTAAATCACAATAACACAAATATATATATCAATATCTAATAGAGCCCGACCGATAAAGGATTTTGAAGGCCGATACCGATACAAATCGGCTGATTTTTTTTTTAAATTAAATATTGTTGGATTTCACACACGTGTGAAAGAAAAGCTAACTTTTCTGCACAAGATACGTTTGATACTTTTTCTCTATGTCTAAATGTTCACTCCTCGCAAGTATAACTTACATTTTACAATGCAGAGACTGTAACTAGAGATATGCTAAGTTATAAATACAGTAATATTTACTTTATTTAGGTAGAAAAAGTTCATTGTGGTTTCCAAGCTCATTAATGTTAACGTTAGCGGTCTTCCACTGATGATAGTGGCATTAGCTAGCTTTTTGGTTAGCTAGTCTATGATGAGCCATAATTTAGCAATAGATAACCTCATACTGCAAATTGTAAAACATACATTTTCAATATAACAGGCCAAGGAGAGATGATTAAAGCGTGTTTCGTCCGTTTTTATTTTATTTTTTTAATATTCATTTATCGGCCATTATAACTGCCGATACCGATATTATGGAAAATGCCTAATATCGGCCGATAATATCGGTCTGGCTCTAATATCTAATATCTAAATAACGCTAAAAATGTAATATTTAATTAAAAATCAAAAACAATTTATAACACACAAAATAAAAATATCCTGAAAACGACTATGGTAAAAGAGTTTTTCCTCTATCATTTGTGCTACTGCTCTTTTTCTGACTGATTTTTATGAGATGAAACTGATTTAAACTAGTTATGAAAATGTTTTATAGCATTACAAAAGGTTCTATCAGCGCTACGTATTTGGAACCCCTAAAAGGTTCTATACACTCTTAAAAAAAGGATTCCTCTGGGTTCTATATAGAACCCTGGGGTTCCATACTTGGCCAATAGAACCTTTTACCAAAAATAATGGTTCTATATAGAACCATTTTGGAGTTCCATATATGAAGCGGGGGATGGAACCATTTCTGGTTCTAAATAGAACCATTTCTTCTAAGAGTGTGTGAGCAATAACAGCTAATGCTAGCAAACCAATGAAAACCATATGACCATTCCCCGAATCTCCCTATATATCCGTCTGTCTGTCACTCTTTCACTTTTCTCAGATGACCACTAAATAATTCAGGTGATAAAAATAACAAATGTTTAGGGTCTTTTGAAAGTCGCAATATAAATAAGGACATCGGTCTTTGATTCCCGCGGGAGGATGGAAACATTGATCTGTTTCAATTTTAAATGTGAGACACTGAAAGTAGACTCTCACTCAGAGGGCTCCTATTCCAGTCGACCTGGCAAAGACTCACACACACACACACATACACTCATGTTGAGTTTTCACTTTCTATGGGGACTTTCCATAGACAATATGTTTTTATACTGTACAGACTGTTTATTATATCACCTGTGACAAAAGTCCTAATTTAGCCCTGATGGCAGTGTAGGCCCCTGTGTTTGTTTGGTTTATATTATTTCTATAAATTATTTGGTAACTTTTTTCTAGTCTGAGGTGCACATTAGTCTAGACTGATAAAAAAAAAAAACACCAACACCATCTCTTGGTGTTTTTTGGGGGATTTACATAAGTCATTATTTTTATCCTCATTTGCAAAACTTACCATGTCTGCAGCATGGTTTCCAGGGGTGGGTGTTTAAGAGGACGTGCGCCTTCCTGTTCCTCATTTTATGTCATCCCAAAGAATTCTGGGTAGTGTAGGCATAGTCCATTTCTCAATGGGAGCAGGGGGTTATTGTTTCATGTTTTATTGCGTTTATGTTTATTGTATGTAGAAATGTATCTGTTTATTATTTGTATTATTTTTCTTGTATAATTTTAGGTTGATGTATTTTGAATATTATTTTCATTTTCAGTGTAGTTATGTATGTGAACATTATTTAAATTCCCTACTACTGTAAAATGGTTGACCCTTTCAGTATAAAGGAATGCATGTTTGTCTGTGAAAGCAGTCCTGGTGAGGGACCTTCATGAGGAGGGTCACCTTGAGTGTTGTTTATGTTATTTTTTATTCTTTATTTGGAAGTCAATAAAGATTTCACTGACTGCAAGCAGTGTCTCCTGCATTTGCTCTGGTCATGTCTTCACATCACTTAACACTAAATCTTATAGGGTCTAAAACGTTTATGTTCAGAATCATGGGAGAAATATGACCTCTATTTTATACAAAACAATCATGATTCCTAATTTATCCAGAATCATAGCGTTGGGTCTTTTTTTATTTTTTTATGAATACTTTTATTGAGTGAGAATGCATTAAATTGAGCAAAAGTGATAATAAAGAAAATTAGGTATCAAATAAATGCTGTTTTTAACTTTCTATTCATTAAATGTGGGTTACAATTTGTTTTTCCTTGTTAAAGGGTCGTCTTAACACATACATAAACGCAAGTTTTATGAAGGTCTTAATGCAAGCAAAGAACAGTGTTTTTTTTTTTTTTTTTGCTTGTTTTTTTTCTTCTAAATATTAAGCTAATATCATAACACAAGCCCAGACGGTAAGTTCACCCTATTGTCAAATGAGCAGCAAAAACCACCAGAGAATCTCACAAACATTCCCACACAAGAGTAAGTTCTATAGCTTCGGGGATCAAGTTTTAGGACCCACATGAAAAAGAGGATAATTAAGAGTTGTTACAAGAAGGGAGAAGTTGTTCCAACCCCATATGAATTTCTTACTTCCAACACAAAAATACTGGTTTAGAAGAATTTCCAAGTTCCCCTTTTCCATATGATGAGAGTAAATGGGGACTGAGACTTTAAAAAGGAAAAAAGAACATAGTCCATAAAGCGTTTGCACTATATTTCAATATTGTGAAGCCATTTAATAGCTTCTCTATTAACAGACCTTAAATGTCTGTTGATTGTTTGTTTAGTTTTTAGTTAACTAAAAGTTTTTAAAATAATTTTCGGTAAAAAAATTGTTTTCAGAAACAAGCAAAAAAATAAAATGAAAATATATTCTATGGAAAACTTTATTGAAGATTGTAACAGCAATAAATAAGTGTAGAGTAAGTATTAGTACTAAAATTACTAAAACTGAAATAAAATACATTGCAAACTACATAGAAATATATTTTAAGAGATTAATAAAAATGACAAAAGCACATTTATAAATTGAACTAAAACTAAACTAAAAATCTAAAAATAAAAAAACAATTTAAAACATTAATTATATATATATATATATATATTATTAATGTTTTAAATTTTTGTTTTTAAATCACTGTTTTAAAAATGCTTTATACTTTAATATATATATATATATATATATATATATATATATATATGAAGAGTTCAGATGCAAAAGCCTCTAAGTGCCATTTGAAATTTTCTTCTAAAATGATAATTTTTATCAAGCTTGTATATTTAAGTTCATTAATTTCACTTAAACGGCAATGAAGATTACCTATTAATTGTCATTTAAGTGAAATTACTGAACTTAAATATACAAGCTTGATAAAAATGACCATTCTAGAAGAAAATTTCAAATGGCATTTAGAGGCTTTTGCATCTGAACTCTTCATATATTAAAGTATAAAGTATGTAAATAACACTAAAATTACACTGAAAGTGAAGTTGGTTGTTTTTATGGTGTTTTATAATTTTTTTGGGACAACCATTCAGTTTCACTGTATGAAAAAGAGCAGCATGGACATTCTGCTATGTCATTTCTATAACATGAAAAGTAATACGAGTCTGGAATGACAATATTTTTGGTAAACTAATACTTTAAGGTAAATGTTTTTTGGCTGTCCTAATGAATTTAGAATGGTCAAGTGATGCCACAAAGTCAGATGAAGGAAGTACACACACACATCGTGATTGACAAGACTAAATAAACATGCTCCTCCTGACTTTTGGTTTGGATGGAACTCCATTTATCCGATCAGTGAGGTTAAGAGAAGACGACCAATAGAGCAACTCACTGATCTGAATGTCTACAAGGATTTATTTTAAAGTAGTGAGGTGGAATGTGATTTAAAGGATCTCAAGAGTCCACACCGGTAGCCAAAATAGAAATACAAAAACTCTCACGCACACACACACACACACATTCAACGGCCCACACTACCTCTTGCTCCTATCTCCCAAAGCTGGCTCATGTCATCTGTAAGAGAATCCTTTGTCCTGATGGTGTTTTTGAGTGCTGTTTCTGTCATCACACTCCGGACATGGCCACTTATCCCACTAAACACCGGGAGGGACATCTATTTATAACAATAATAATCAAGGCTTCGCTTTCTCAATCACACAGAGTTCGCAGGTCAACCCATCCCTGTTAAAGCCTAACATCTGCCCAACATGTAGGCTGCCCATCCCCTCTGCTGTGCGCAGTATGCCAGTCATAGGATCAATTCACAGAAACGCTTCACAAAGAAAAGGGAAACTACAAGGCGTAATTACAATTATGAAACAACAAGCCGAGGAGGATGGGTCTGTATATCCCTCCCTCTTTCTCTTCCTTCCCCATCATCTCATTTTCTCTCTCTCCGCCTTATTAATGTTAAGCAAACTTCAAGAATAATGAAGAAGAGATACGTTTTTGAAAAGCAATTAGACATGGGTTTGGCTCAATATGAGTGTGTGTGTGCGCAACATTTCAGTTGTTGCCCATGTAGAGCATTCTATACTGATTTGATTGATTAGCCTAATATATGTAACTTTATAGACGCTTATAAAGTTAAATGAAAGAAATGTTACATGGCCAAACTGAAATGTGACAATACCAGACCCGTTGAACAAAAATCGGAGACAAGAATGTTTTTCTACCGACGTGTCTGATTTACCGCAGTGTTAAAACTGTGGCGAGCGCGGCGGCGGCGGGGTTTTATAAGGTTAACATAGCTCTCCTTATTAGCTAGGCTTCTTACATGCTTGCCAATAACCTTTTTTCAAGGTGGGTCTCCACATTGACAGCATGTTGGATGGATCTGTGCAGCGTTGTTTATGATACTAACCATTCAATACACAGATTGGTCCGCTGTCAATGTGTTTGCGAGAGAGAGAGAGCGTGCGAATATGCGCTACATGCAACACAGCAGTCAAATAGTCAAATAGTCAAATCCCATCTTAAATGGTAAAAAACACGGAAATCAATATGTGGCGGTCAGCGCTGATAATGTGGTGGGCTGCCACTAATAAATGTATGGGAAACACTGTACCGAATATCACTCAGATAAACATAGGTCTATGCATTTTAATACCGCCGTCTCCCTCTTGGTTAGGAAACCCTAACAGTTTTATTTTTAAAAATTGCGTTTGCTCCCAAGTTCAGGTTGCACCCCACAGCTCAACAACCTGCTCATCACCTTAACTTTCACTGCATTTGTAGCCAATGCCATATTATCCAGTAAACACTAATAAACAAACAGAACGGAAGTTAACTTTGGGCCAGCTCATCACCATGGCAACGCATCTGATGAAAGCGTCTAAACCTACATGATGCGAAAAAAGCTGAATAAATCGCTCCAAACTTACTGATTAGCTGGCAAAATAATTGATCATTAGTCGATTAATCGTTCTAATAATCGTTGGATTAACCGATTATCAAAATAATCGTTTGTTGTAGCCCTAATGGGTTTGGCTCAATATGAGTGTGTGTGTGTGCACAATATTTGAGTTGTTGCCCATGTAGAGCTTTCTATACTGATTTGATTGATTAATATGTGTAACTTTATACCTACATGATGTGAAAAAAACTGAATAATCGTTCCAAACTTACTGATTAGCCGGCAAAATAATCGACGATTAATTGATTAATCGCTCTAATTGTTAGATTAATCGATTATCAAAATAATCGTTTGTTGCAGCCCTAAATGGGTTTGGCTCAATATGAGTGTGTGTGCGCGCAATATTTGAGTTGTTGCCCATGTAGAGCATTCTATACTGATTTGACTGATTAGCCTAATATGTGTAACTTTATACCTACATGATGTGAAAAAAGCTGAATAATCGCTCCAAACTTACTGATTAGCTGGCAAAATAATCGACGATTAGTCGATTAATCGCTCTAATTGTTAGATTAATCGATTATCAAAATAATCGTTTGTTGCAGCCCTAATGGGTTTGGCTCAATATGAGTGTGTGTGTGCGCAATATTAGAGTTGTTGCCCATGTAGAGCATTCTATACTGATTTGATTGATTAATATGTGTAACTTTATACCTACATGATGCGAAAAAAGCTGAATAATCGCTCCAAACTTACTGATTAGCCGGCAAAATAATCGACGATTAATCGTTCTAATAATCGTTAGATTAACCAATTATCAAAATAACCATTTGTTGCAGCTCTAATGGGTTTGGCTCAATATGAGTGTGTGTGCGCGCGCAATATTTGAGTTGTTGCCCATGTAGAGCATTCTATACTGATTTGATTGATTAATATGTGTAACTTTATACCTACATGATGCGAAAAAAGCTGAATAATCGTTCCAAACTTACTGATTAGCCGGCAAAATAATCGCAGATTAATTGATTAATCGCTCTAATTGTTAGATTAATCGATTATCAAAATAACCGTTTGTTGCAGCTCTAATGGGTTTGGCTCAATACGAGTGTGTGTGCGCACAATATTTGAGTTGTTGCCCATGTAGAGCATTCTATACTGATTTGATTGATTAGCCTAATATGTGTAGCTTTATACCTACATGATGCGACACCCACACAGCCTTGGTTATATAAGCAGAAATGAAAAGTAATTTCGTAAGTGGAGGAATTTACATTAACATTTTGATGTAAGCTTTTGAATTCTACGCACTGATGAATCACACCAGTCATTTATTAAGAAACTGGGTCGATTTTAATTTCATGTTGCTTAAAAGCATTATGATCTTAATACTACCAGACTAGCAGATTACTATGGACTGGTTGTGAACACATAATATTACTCACAACCAGATATGTTTAGCCATCGTCCTGTACGTTCCCCACGGCCAACCCCCTGATACACTCCCACTTTTCTTTTGATTCACGATTCGCAGTAACTCCCCCTCCCGCTTATCTACTCTGGGTCATTTGTCATCCTCTAATTATGGCAGCCATTGTCATCTCCATGGCAACGGAGTGAAGAAAAGAGGGAGGGAATGCATACGGGTAATGAAACGAGGTAGCACATTCTTAACATTGGCCGGAGGAACACGTACGCAGCAACTGAACGCACCGAACAACCGTTACCTATGGACTATAATTTCACACATCATTCACTTTAAGAGTTAAACCATCAGCTGTTCCTGACAAATGATGTTACGTGTGATTACCGTAAACGATGGGGCAACATCTGTACTTTTCAGTCAGTAAAAAGGAAGCGGACACTGGAAAAGCAGAAATGCTCCACTCAGTCTGTGAACAAAAGGCCACAGGCAGAGTCCCAGCTAAATCTACAATTGTACCTTAATTAAAAGTTGCTTGTGTAATACCCAAGCTCCATTTGCACACGTGTGTGTGTATGTGGTGGTGTGGGGGGGGGGGGGGGGGGGGGGGGGCTCCCCAGGGCCGAAGGTTGCTGGAAACAACCAACAGACAGACCAATTTACAGTCAGGTAAAGGTTACAATGATACACACATGGCAAAACACAGTCACAACAGAATGCAATTAACACTCTTTACTCACATCACATCACCCCACAACACACTTTTCATCCCTCTAACGCTTGCAAATAAGAAAATGATTTGCACACAGCTAGGTGTGAAAGAGAAGCATGTGACATTCTAACATTTAAAGGGGCGGTTCACTTTTTTAACTTTAAATCTGTTACCCACCCTCATGTCATTCCAAACCTGTATGCTCGTATGTTTCTGTGGAATACAAACAAAACAAAGAATCTTCACATAGATCTTCTCCATACAGTTTAATTAAGTTGGCTCTTTGTCCTCACACAAAGTCTCATCGGACAAAAAATAAATAAAAATCGTATGACTTTTAAGGTATTTTAATAGTACTTCACAGCTTGTGGACAGTATGAGCAATATATAGAATCATTGTATGGAAAAGATATATGTGAAAAATATAAATATATATATATATATATAAGTAGTAGTATAGTGAGATTTCTATTTCAAATAAATGCTGTTCTTTTGAACTTTTCATTCATCAAAGAATCTGGCGGGAAAAAAAACTATCAAGGTTTCTGCAAAAATATAAAAATTCTGCAAAAATATTAAGCGGCACTGTTTTTAACCTTGATAATAACAATAAAAAAAAAGTTTCTTCCAAATCAGGATAACAGACTAATTTAATTTAATACTGAATGGCTGCTGAAATAGCTTTGCCATCACAGGAATAAATTCCATAATACACATGACATTTATATAGTAAAAATACATAATATTTTGTTGCATTTGTCTTATTTAGTATATTTTTACTCTTTACCCACCATTGACGGAATTTTCCGGCTTTCAGTTGTACAAAGATGAAAGAGTACTGGATCTCCAGATAGAAACACAGACAAGAAGGAAGCAGAATTGCGATAAAAGCATTGTTTATGCACGTTGTCGTATTTTCTCAGTTCTTTGTTCAGTTCATGCTCCTGACGAAGGTCGTGTGACCGAAACGTTTGTGAATAAACTTGATTAAAAAGTGCAAGTAATGATAGTGTGCGGTAGTTCCTTATCTGCTCAGTTCTTTGTTTAAAATGTTGCTTCTACTAACTGTACGTTGACGTTCACACCGCGGCCGACTTGAGCGTCAAAGAAGCTCTGGCTGCCCTGTCAAGGACGCGTGTCAAAAAGTACAGGGAAACTTGTTGACGCTTTGGACGCTTTGAACGCTCTGACATTGCAGGGAGAATAGAAGTGTCACATGAAATGTAATACACAGAAAAAACAAGCAATACATTGAAGAAACCTTTTATAATGATTGAACCGATTTGGTCACATTTGGTCGGGAAAAAAAAAATATTTTTATTATTATTTGCAGTCAAATCAGTGTCACCATGAGCAAAATAATTACCACTTTAAAATGAGCATTCGTAAATATTTTAAATAAAAGTTGTGCTCATGCGGTCCCTATTAGCAAACAACATAATGTCATAAATGATACGAAACCAGTAGGAAACACAGCAACGGCGATGATTAGCTTCTCTTCCATTTTCTCAGAGCTAATGTTTTGATAGGAACGAACGTTTACATATGTATGCATCTCCGGAATTAGCCAGCGTGAAGGACGTTTCCGATTGGTTGCTGGCATTTTGCCGCTGCTTGCCACTGAACCGCGTCACAGCTCATTACCATAAAGTTGAGCTTCTTTCAACTTTCCGATTGACGCTCAAAACGCCCAAAACGCGATGCCGATGGATTTGACGCTCCTTGCAGTTGAGAAAAGCCAGCTTCCATTGAAAATGAATGACTTCCGGCTGCTTTGGAAGCTCAAGTCGGCGGCGGTGTGAACGTTCAGTTACCCACATTCAAGTGTTGATAAAAAAAAAAATTCATGAAGTTAGAAAGAAAAACTTGCAAAGGCTCGGTTCTTTGTTTTGATATCTTGCATGTTCAGATATTCATACAACAAATTATTCTGAGGGCCATGAAAGATTCGTAAAAATCCGCAAAAATGCTGACGGTGGCTTGCAACTAGAGCCAGACCGATTTATCGGCAGACCGATATTAGGCATTTTCCAAAAAAATCGGTATCGGCAGTTATAATGAACGATAAATGAATATTTCAAAAATAAAATAAAAACGGACGAACACGCTTCAACCATGTCACGAGTGTTGGAGTTGTATAGTTTGTCCACCAGAGGGCACTCTACACCGTCCCTGTTGGCAACACTCGTGTACAACGCGCCACACATCCTGCAACCTGCTGATCCAATGTAGGCAATGTAGGGACTAATTATTATTTTATTAATCAGAACTTTAATATATTTTGATGTCCCTCTGTTCTGTTGTGACAATAAAAGAAACAAGTTTCTTTTTAAAATGCATTATCATATTATTTTAGTTAAAACTCATAAATAACTTCAAATAACTAATGTGAGGGAAATCTGTTGATGTTTTGTTCTGCGTTTCTGCAAAAAAAAATATATATCGGCCGATATATCGGTATATATCGGAAATATTTGTATCGGTATCGGCCTTCGAAATCCTTTATCGGTCGGGCTCTACTTGCAACTCTTATTTTTTTTAAACGCTGGCAGGGAAAGAGTTAAGGACTATGCCACAATCTGATCCAGATACACATTATGTAATTGGACCATAAGTGGAGTTCACATTGCACTGCCATGCTGTAAATCAGCTGACCTCAGATCAGATGAGTAGAACCGCCCTAACTGCCTCCCCAATAAAGCTCTTTTGTGTTGGTGTTGAAGGGGCTGGCCTAGGACCTGCATTACGGCCCAACACAAACACCTCCCTAAGACAAAGGCCCTTTGTTTGATCCCCAGCACATGGGTCAGCCAGAACTCCCTACACGGCAAGCACATATGGACCCACCACAGAGAGACCAAAAGAGATGGAGAGTGTGGAAAAAAAGAACCGGTGGGAGAACAGAGGGTCAATGAGGGGTTCAGGGAAGCACTTGACATACCAGCCCCACTGTTTCCCACTCTCAGCCCAACTTCAGGCATCGACTCTCCAAGAGTAATCTGCTTAGGTGTGTGACTGAGTAAGAAAAATAGAGACACTTTTTTTGCCTGAGCTAAAAACGTACTCTCTCCCGTGTTTTATACCAAGTAGAAACACAGATATGTGCCTCTATAAGTCAGGACGTAACAAAAAGTGGGGTTGTGCTATTTTAGTTCTCAATACAGCATCATTTCTCTCAAATACTCTCAAACCAAATTAGTAGTTGCATTAAATACACTAAATAACATGGTATAGAAGATCTGAATGTTGCATGTAGGTTTGATAACTTTGCATAGTACCCAGTAACATTCACAAATCAGATGCAAAATACATGCAACCATGACACAGTACACAAACAAACACACATTCATTTAAAATCATCTCCACCTCATAAAGAATTGAGATGTGCATTGTTCAGTCACACTGTGTCTGCGGGCCGAGCCAGAGGGGATCATGCCAGAGTATTACAGTCAAAGCTCTGGGAAATCAACACATGAGAACCGTTTGTTCTCCCTGTGCTCAGTCAACTCCAATCACATCAGCTAGACACATAAAACCCCCCTCTATTACAGAGGGACAGAGCGTCAGACAGACAGTCAAAAGATCACCGACAGAGAGAGAAGCAAAAATGGACGGGGAAACTATCATTTGTAATTTCACCAGCCAGTATGTTTCATCAGAGCTCCTTCCCTTTTTTATAGTGACTCAGAATTTCCCCAAACACAGGCACACATTATGGTTGCAAGGGTGTGCACTCACAGCCCCACGCACACCCACTGCACTCGATACATTAAAAATGTAATATATAATCTTCCCTTAGGAGGATTACCCAATGGACAATCAGACGTAAATCTGTAGTTTAAAAGGGCTTGCAATCTGCATAATGCACACTATTGCAGTTGCTAACAGGGCCAGCAGTGCTGCAGTCACAAGCAAGGGTGCTTTGTGTCGATGCTAATTTCCTTTCTTTGCATTAAAATGGGTTTTTTACCCACACAAACAGCCCTCTTCAACTTACAGCTGCTATGAAGCTTTCAACAATACAAAATGTGCAGGGAGTTCAGACAGAGCATACACCTACTACACTTAAAGGGACAGCTCACTTTGAAATTAATTTTTGGTTTAGCTTACCTCAAGGGCATCCACGATGTAGGCGTCTTTGTTTCCGCAGTAGTTTCAATGTCGATATTTTTAGGTCAAACCGTTTGTCCATCAGTCATATAATGGAGGTCTATGGTCACCACCTCAAAGAGCATGCACAGAGAAGTCCAAATTAAACATGATTTAATGACTCGTAAGTGTAAGTACACATTGACAGCCTAAGACACGAAACGAGCGGTTTGTGTGAGAAAACGAACAGTATTTATATTGTTTTTACTTCTTGTAACCTAAATATGGTTAAGTGATCTAAATATGGTTGTGAAAAAAAACGTTGTCTGTTGATGTATTGAAATCGTCTTCCATTGCAATTTCCTGTTTATCTAAATATGTTTAGATCTTCACAGTGAAAGCTAACACTTCCGAAATCTCTGTGTAAACAATGAGTGACGTACAATGCGTGAGAGATCACTTCCGGCACTTGCGCAGACCGAAGCGCCCACGCTCTCAGATCACTTGGACGTGGCTGTTGTTAAAAGAGGTAAAAACGATATAAATACTGTTCGTTTTCTCGCACAAACCGCTCGTTTCGTGTCTTAGGCCATCAATGTGTACTTAAAATTACGAGTCATTAAATCATGTTTAATTTGGACTTCTCTGTGCATGCTCTTTGAGGTGGTGACCATAGACCTCCATTATATGACTGATAGACACGAACGGTTTGACCTAAAAATATCAAAATTGAAACTACTCCGGAAACAAAGACACCTACATCTTGGAAGCCCTTGAGGTAAGCTAAAACATATCAAAAATTAATTTCAAAATGAACTATCCCTTTAAAAGGCTAAAAAAAGGAAGCAAAATGCAGAATTTGTATGATTTTGAACCATATTTTACAAATATGAATTTAAGAAATACATTTCCACACTTCATAATATGAAATCATATATTAAGGGATCCACCGATATTAAAATTCTCTCCACTACTGATAAGCAGATAATTATTTTCATGTTATGGCTGATTACCTATATATATGTGTGTGTGTGTGTGTGTGTGTAAAAAAGTATATATATATTTTTTTTTATAAAATTACACACAAAAAAAATATATAAATACAAAAAAACCCACCACATTCAGTTATTTTAAATGCTACAGGCACATTTAGGCATCACAATATTACAAAATGTTCACTATGAAAACCATACGTTTTGAGATCTAAGATTAAATGTATTAAATTACGAGTGCAAGTAAGGTAATCCTAGTCATCACAATAATATCAGCCAAAAATGGCACCGGTATACTGAGTATCCAATCCATACTTGTATGTACTGTATATATAACGTGGCCAAGATTAAGTGGAAACTAATATTGTGCACACGATTTACTGATTTAGTACTGACGTACTAAACTGTGGGAACGAATTGTTAATTAGTGGCCCACGATGTACATATTTTTTACATAAAAGATATTTTACTTTATTAAAAAAAAACAAATTCTTAGCTCTAGAATTTCACAATTCAAATTTACAATGCTGTAGAGTTGAAGTCTCTCTTTAAACTGTGCCAATCTTATAACAGTATCTTACAAAAATCTTCATCAGACACCAATCGCTCAGCACATGTCAGACTCTAGACGCTAGAGACATTATGTTTCTTTCTCTGCTACTCGAGTGCATGGCCACAGTTGAGCTGCATGGATGTACAGATGGAGTAAAACTGAACAGCTGGGTCCTCTGCTTCAACCCTTCAATTAGCCAGCTACAGGACAGCCCGGCATATTGCATGCTGCAGAGATCACTTTAGAAAAAAAAAAAACATTTTTAATCCTATCCAGTCTATCCATCAGCAGAAGTCCGCTTTTAAAGGATAATATGACGAGTGGCCTTGGATTACAGTTCACAGATTAGACATTAAACCACTTGATCAGATGGTAAAATAGTCTAAATAAGGATTTCATTTTTACTACATGGCTAGTTGTCCAGAAAAGTAGTAATCCAGTAAACGTTTATCTTATCGGACTTAGAATATTACAGCATCAGTGTTTTTGGCCAAATCCAACATTATAGAATACATTGTAAAACTGAATGCACTTTATCTAATCAAAAAAAATTGTGGCAACAGATTACAAGCAATATTATTAATTGAATGTAACAAATTTTAATTGAGTAATAATTAATCAAATTAATTCTTTAAAAGTTAACCATTTAAAATGAGTAAAACTTAAAAAAAATAAAAAATGTACACTTAAGTCACCATTATGGTGTTTGTTTTAGGTTTGTTTTATAATTAGGGTTTTCTCCTTCAGTGATTCTGATTGTTAACATCAGTTGTCTTCAATGTTGACAATAAAGAGTTCTTAATGAATTTTTGATGTCTGTCTGTTATTCAGATATTTTTATGTAAACTTTACTCATTTTAAGGAATAATTTGTTTAATTATTAATCAATTATAATTTGATCAATTTAATTAATAATATTGCTTGTAATCTGTTGCCACAGTTTTATTGATTAGAAAAGGCGTATTCAGTTTTACAGTGAGATTCCTTCTTATCATCAATAATTAGATTCAGTTTGCATTGTCTTGCCCCATTCGCTTTCAGTTTCTCTCACTCTATGGATGACAGACACTTGGGCGGATTACAAGACTTTTAACATTATTGACATCTCATATCTGCTGCAAAACCAGCACCTGTTGCAACATTAGCCCTTATTGCATGATGTGTGAATGCAACTGCACTCCAAATTCACTTGTCACTTTATAATAATATAGTTTGACAGTTACTACACACCACCACCACCACTCAAAAAGTTTTGGGATGGTATAAGATCTTGTGTTTTTGAACATATTTACTAGTTAAACAACAGTAAGACTGTGAAATATTATAAAAGATCTGTTTTATATTTTAAAATGACCTTTTTTCCAGTGATGACAAAGCTGCAATTGACTTTTTCTTTTGACTTTCTCCCATTCATAAGTAATATGAGTGTGCCGTCATTCTATATTTAAAATCTTTGGCGTTATTCACTAGTTTTCAGTGTAACATGATCCATCAGAAATCTTCCGATTTGGTGTTCAAGAAAGACTTCATATTATCATCTATGTTTAAAACAGTTTATTAATATTTTAAAATTGTGATGCATTTTTAAGGATTCTTTAATGAATAGCAAAATCAAAAGAACAGCACACATTTGAAATAAATTTGATTTATCATATTATAAATGTCATTACTGTCACTTATACATCATAATTATACATAAAACTATTCATTTATTTCCAAAAAAAAAAAAATCTTACTGACCACAAACTTTTTAAAAGGCAGAGTACAAAATTAGCCTTAATATAAATATTCAACTATAGTCAGTGCAACACCTGTTTAATAAACAAGAATCCGATCCGGGACCTAACGACATGATATGCCACACATCATATTGTATAACTTTTTGTATATATATATTTTATCTGTTTTCTGAAGGCTTTTGATCATCCATGCATGACACGCGTGGGTGAGAAAGTGACATGCACGATGATGACACACACAGCTCCGTCTCCAGGGTCTATAAAACTGTTCTCCATCACCATATACTCAGATTTTGTCTTTCCCCGGAACACACAAAATACATCTTCAATTGCTTATATTTCACTCCCAGAGGACTAGGTGCCAGGAAGATGACCGCAGGAGCAGAGAAAAGAGAGAGAGTGCCGTGTGTGTGTGATGTGATCAGATACTGAGAGCAACCGGCACACACTTAAACACTCCCCTCTCACACAGAACTAATAAAGCAGATGGAAGCACTGTTGACTACACCATAATCACAGGGTTTACCAACATCTCCCCTCCTCATGCTGCGCCCTCTCTCTCTCACCATCTTTCACACATCACCCAGTTCCCTGGTGAACTCTGACATGTTAAGTGCACACCTCCTTGTCTCATCTGCACTTTTCAAGCCATGCAATACAGAATACTGTTTAACTAAAGGCTAACACACAGTGGAAGTGTTCTGATTAGCTTGTTGCAGTGTAAATGTTGTGGTTGGTTGTGTTATATGCCTTGAGTAAGGCCAGACCAAAACCACTGTTCTAGATTCAACATAGCTCTGATTTTATCGCAAGTTACACATATGTCATGTTTCAGGAAATGTTATTATATTAGGCTTATATACTTAAAGGTACAATATGCAGGATTTTTGCAGTAAAATATCCAAAAACCACTAGGCCAATGTTATATATTTTGTTTAGCTGATTACTTACAATATCCCAAATGTTTCCAACTATTTGTAATTCGTGAGAAAATTGCGATTTTTAACAAAGGAAACGGGGCGTGTGAGCAGGGGTGAGGAGTCGCCACCAGTCAATGACGTCATATCCTTGTTACCCCCGGTTTCCGCCAGGTTTGACCTCGTACTGCAATAGTAACCATGGCAACGTGAACAACTGGGTCGGTTATGCCAGTTATGCGTGCTTAACAGCATGAGCATCCGTAGCAGGGTTTTGTTCAAACATTATGGACCATGGCAAGCAGACTTTGAGACAAAAAGAGGACTAAAACGAAGATCAACATCTTTCGAGATGCCGAGATCTCCACGTCCGCGACTAACTTCGACTTGACAGAGACGCGAGTGTTGTTGAGCAAACAGGTGAGCAAATCCAACCCGATCTCACGGGAATTCGTACAAATTTTATGAGGTGGCTAATTCGTAACCTCACACGATTTTTGCAAAATCGTACATATTTTACGAATTGGCCAATTCGTATAAATTCGTACGAATAACCTACCCCTGACCCCGCCCCTAAACCTCCCCATCACGTGGGTTTAGACAAATCGTACGAATTTGTACGAGTGAGATCGTATGAATTAGTACGAATTAGCCACTTTTTAATCGCTCGTACGAATTCGTACAAATCGGTCGAGAGATAGTGATGGCAAATCAGTGTAACTATATAAAACTAATCAATGTTATATAGTTCAACGTGATGAAAAGTTAGAATATGATCTGTATGTTATTCTCTAATGTTAATCTAGCTTAGTCTCATACAGCCAACAAACAACCTAACTAACAACATTCAACACACACAAATGCCGTTTAGTGTGAGAGTGAAACAGTTAGAGCAAGTGAAGCAGCGCTGTTACCTCAAGTATAATTCTTCGAATAAACTGACCTGTGTGAGTAATTCAGCGTGTAGTTCGGTAGAATTAAATGTGCTAATTCCTTTATATCCGCGGGACTCGCGTTGCGTGTGGCGCTGGTATACGTCTAGCAATCGCGCCCTGCTTCACACCAGTCATCAGCCCGATCTCATGAAAGTTCGTATCTATGGCACGAATGTCATTTCTCGTGGCATTTATACGCCAAAAACAGTTTTTGCGTGTATATGGCATGCGATTTTCGCGTACATATGATACGCACTTTTTTGCGTATAATACGCACGAACTCCCCACCCCCCTCCCCCCTAAACCTAACCCAGGGTTTTTTAGTGCGTACCATATACACGAAAAAAAAACACTTTTGGCGTATAAATGCCACGAGAAATGACACTCGTGGTATAGATACGCATCTTCATGAGACTGTGTTGGTTAAAAACATCAGCGTATTCACTCATCCATAAAAGAGCCATCAGCTTGACGACAAGATCCATAATTACGCTTAATGCGGAATATATGTCATTAATATACGCCTTAGTTATTGTAAGAGGTTAGCGACCCCTGGTGGCGAAACAATCTTGAATATTGTACCTTTAACCGTTATCTCTGGGGAAGCTAGAAGACAAAATCAGCTCTGCCAACCATATAGAGATCTATTTCACATTAGAGCAACAAAAAAAATGTATATAAGATATAAATATATATCTTAAGAGACAATAGAATTTGAATTTGTTTGTTCTGGATTAATTCTAATAACATAACAGATAGTAAAATTGCTTTTTATTGTATGCTCTTCACAATGAGACATAATTACAATTTAAAAAAAAAAAGCTAAGCTAATCAAAAGCCCTAGAAAAACAACTAATTTATGGCATATTAAAGGAAGAAGCACAGAGCTCCATACTCCACTCCTTCAGGAGCCAAACAGTTTAACCAGCTCCGTCATGAGACACTCTTATTGCCCAATTAAGCACATAAGAGCAACAATGAATCCTTAGAGAGGAAAGATTCATCACTCTTTGGATGACTTAGAAATATGCCTTAGGCATTAGCTTCAATGGCTTAAAAGCACAGTGGTGAATACTTGTCATTAATTTGTTCAGCTGACCAAGCAATTTAAAGTTGAAAAATGACATCATTGTGGTTTCTCCATATCCTCAAACTCAACTTGCTATAGAACATATATCTGGGGTATTTGCATTAGCATTTTTTCTTCCTCTGCTCGTCATTTATTGAATAAAACATTCACACACAATATAATGAAAAGAATCGACGTATTAACCAATGTTTGCATCTCTCCCTGAGCACAAGACGCACAAATCCATGCCTTGTTTTCCCTCTCGCCACAAGTTCAAGGCTCTTAACGACGAAACCAGCCGAAGAAAGCCGATCACAGAAAAAGACTCTGCTGGGCGCTGTCCACCACTGAAACCGCCTGAAACCCTCCGATTTACCATTTCACAACATTTCTGAGCTAATGACGTGCATTTTCCATAACAATTGCATCGCATTACAAAAACACCGTGATGTAATAACATAGCCAGATCAGATAGCCTATACAATGGCATTTTCCAAAGGCTACAGATTCGACAAAGGCAGGGCTCGTGCACACATTTGAGAATGGATGCGTTTCATCATCGAAAGATTTGCACTGAGCAATAAACTGCGCTTGCTACAGCTCGACGTTTAGAAAATCTCCCTTGCATTACATTATAACGTCTATTTATGAGTAGCATACATCATTATTAGCCTATGCATTCTATAACACACCATGTCCAGATGGAGACTATAAAATAATGATTCTAAATTAAAGGAGTTGCATTTAAGATTCGATTCAAATGAGCACGTGACATCCAAACCACACGGTAGATGGACAGATCGTTTTCAGTGAAGCGTAAAGAGGACGTCAGTGCATAAAAATGGCCGTGAGGAAGTTGAGCTGGTTGGGTGTCAAACCTTCTTCCCTCAATATGAGCATCAACCCGACACAGACTACAAAAGCATGAAGGCCTGTTAATATTGCACCAACACAGCCGACAGCATTATCTCCAGGCACCATTTGCCATATAAGCTCTGCCTTCACCATCCTCAACCAACAGAAGGCTCTTAACACCCTATTAACTGCATAGTATAAACCGAATGATAGTGGAGGGGGTTATATTACTTTTACAAGAGCTAATTAAAATATGCAGAACCTTTTTTATTTGTTTTATTCCTGCTTTTTAGACACTATAAACACTGGACTATAATAAAATACAACATAACCTGCATTATGAATAAATCATAAGCTTATATTTTATTGTGTAGTTGTTTATGTGAATGCAAATGGCTTCAAATGTATTTTAGAGCTACTAAGCTTAAAATGCTTAATTGAAAATGAATGATTGATATGTCAAAGCCAATTGCAAACAGTATATTACTATTAAGGGGATGCCTTTTAATACTGAAGAAACCAATACTGAAGAACTAGCTAAGCAGAAAAGAATATGTTAAAAAAAATATATGGGTCAAATCAGTAAGGCTATTGGTCTCTACTGCATATTAAGTTAAAAAAAATCAATCACTAAAGTGATGCTGCAAATCTGAAAACACAACCATTTAATAATCTGCTGAGTATATATATATATATATATATAACATTAATGCCTATATTTGATTAATTTATGACGTTTGTCATACCAACAAATGCACAGGAAGGAAGACATCAGAGACATCCGTAAATGCCCACAGGATGAAGTGAAATCGGGGTGGAGTGTGTCAGTGGACGCCAATAGGGCATTATTAACTATAGGAAACACGGTCCCCCAGTTGACTTTCAGCACCATTTTCGTGAACAGCACATCGAAGGAGCCTCGTCTTCCCGAACCCACTAATACTGTATACTACATACTGCGGATCTGCAACACCATATCATCATCATCATCATCATCATCATCATCATGTCACTGCTACAATGTATGTAACACGCTAGTGGATAATGAACTCCTTGAAAATATGGCGGACCTAAGAATTCGCCATCAAGCAATAGAGGGTGTGTATGTGTGTGTGGGTGGGTGGTTTTGTGTGTCTCACACAGCGCACACTGACTGATGGATGTCATTTAAAACAAGCCACTTACTTCATCTGTTTCACGATGGTACTTTTCCCAGATTCCCCGGCCCCTGTGGAGAAGAGACAGACACAAGGGAATAAGATCGCCTGTCACAATGAAGAGATCCCATACATGTGCATTGATCATCGGATGAGATACTGCGATGTGTAGGATACAGCTACATTTGAAGGGCTCCGCTCCGCATTACCTAGCAGGAGCAATTTCACATCTTTAGCAGCAGTGATTCCGTCTTCTTTAAGGTTTTTCTCGATGGCTTTGCTCCTGTCCAGAGCCGCTCTTTCCTCTGCGCTCAGTGTACATCCCATGGCTAGGTGAACCTTGGCTCTTTTTATCTCCAAAATGGTCCGGATGAGAAATATCCTCCGTGTTTCTTCCTTATTCCTCTCTATGGCTGTCCCTATCCCTCTCTCTCTCTCTCTCTCTTTCACACACACACACTCTCTCTCTCTCTCGCTCTCTCCCTGTCGGCGACTAGCTAGAGCATTAAATCCCGCAAAAGACAACGTTGGGCTGGAACATAAGTCTCTGGCGCGCGCTCTCGGTCTGTGTAACGGGGTCGTGGTGCTCGGTCCTCGGGCTGGGAGGTCTCTACTGGGCGGCGGCGGCGGTGGTGACTGTTGCGAGCGCTGGCATCGTTAGCGTGCTCACAATGGAGGGTCAGTATGGAGAGAGAACGCGCTGGGCTCGACGCTCTCAGACAATCTCGCTGACGTCAGGAGCAGAGAAGGAGAGAGAGAGCGAGCGCGCGCGCACGAGCTAGCATTCGAATCGTGCACCGCTAACTACAGCTAGAGTAGATTTGTGCCGTTATCTGCATGCGGAATAAATGCGCTTCTCTTGGTATTTCACGCTACGCGACCGCTGTTAAACGGCGTGTGTGAACACGATTAAGCGATCAGTGTTGTGTTTCTGCGGGGAGCAGATGATTAAGAAGCCGATGAGCGGGCCCTGACCACAGGAAGAATCACAGAAAGGTGTGGCCATTAGCCTAGTGTTGACAACCTGTAACAGCAACGACAGATGAATAAATCTTGTGAGAATGGGGAATTATTGCAATTGAAAAATTCAAAAGGGTCTTTTTCAAATTAGCCTACTTTATTGGTAAGTTTGTTCAACAAAGCCAGTAAGCTATAGCCCATGCATTATTATTCAATGACTTTCAGGAGAGTCGAATGTATAGCCTAGTTAACTTACAATAATTAAACTTTAAATGTAGGCTGAAGGTATTTTTACACACACACACACACACACACACACACACACTGTATATTGGATAATTGACATTTAGCTAAGTGATGCTAATTTACAATTTGCGTTGAGCACGTATAGCTTACATAAATACATGTAGGCTATACACACACACACACACACATATATATATATACATATATATATACATACATCCTATAGGCTTATATGTGCAACACAACTTACACAGCTAGCTAAATGTAAATGATCCAATGTCAATAATCCAATTATTAAAAAAGTTATATTTGTTAAACCATATATTATGTTAAACTATAATGAAGTGGTGTGTTCTTAACTTATCATGTTTTAAAGTTAAATCAAAATTGACAATTCATTCTTTTAGGCCTATTATAGGCTAAATGTGTTTTTTTTTCATGCACATTATTTTTTAACTTATTTTTTTATTAATGTGCCCACCCACGTAATCCCTAATAAAAAAAATACATCTCTTCTCTGATGACGTGCACCGCCTCAAGAGCCTAGGGTATTCAGCAACACACATGAGTTATATTTTCTTTTCCTATTTGCTGTATAGCCTAATGTATAATATATTTTGTATTATTCTTGTATAATATTTATTGTCATGTTTATTATTTGTATGTGACTGGCATTCAATAATAAAAAAAATAAAAATAAAAAAACTTGTCATGCAGTTAATGGCATCTATAAATAATTGGAGTTTGAGGCATATTTTCCAATGAGCCTGTTGGTTTTTTAGCCTTTTTTTTTTTTTTGGCCTACTGGCCTACTGCTATTTTTACATTGGTCGTTACTAAAACATTTGAAAACCATGTTGAAACCTAATAACCTTTGTTTAGTGCCCCGTTTACACCAAATAAGATACATTTGCTGCATCAGATTACTGAAGAATGCTAAATACAGGTTTCAACATTCATAACGTTTTAAGACTGCCCAATTAAAACCACATTAGATAATGGTAAAATTCTTTTTTCAATAGCTTTGAAGGACCGTTGTGAGACATAATAACCTTTGTGGGACGGGTTTTGAGAAAGCATGTCAAAACATGGGATTTAAACTTTACCAGGTGAAAAAAGAAGACAGGGCAGATAAAGAAACTGGATCTCTGAGTTAGCTAATAACAATATACAATATTGAAATAAACATTGGTTAAAGGCATTAACAATATTTTCATAGATGCACACAGATAACATATGGTGTGCAACTCAAATATGCTGGTGCATGACTGGAAAACCTGCATTTGGTCTTGTGGAATGAGGTTTGAAAGATTCATTTTGAAATTTAATTGCAATAAAAATTCAAGTGGCACAGTTTCCAAAACTCCTATCCTAAACCAAAAACTATGATATAAACCCATGAGCACGAGTATGGTCTAGAAATGGTCTGTATAATGAGCATGGAATTGAGTATGGAAGCCCTATTCCAATTTTATTGTCTGCGTATTTCAATGTAACTGCCTCTGTCAACACTTTCCAGTCCCCTGTTATAGTTATGAACTGATTGTCTGGGTCGATCAATGCTAAATAAAGTATTTTCATTACAGGTCAATTATTCTATTGCAGTCAGATATTATTAAAACTGAGGAATTTAAAAAAGCAAAATATAAACACACCAGTTTCAACTATAAGAATTGAATCTGGCTTGAATCAACCCATTGAACTGTAGAGGGGTGTCTATTCACACATTACACACAAACTCAGTGGTGTGATATTGTCAGTATTGACAGTAATTAGCTATTATGACTTGGTGATATCACACTGCAAAAAAAAAAAAAATGCTAAGAAATATTTCTTAAAAATAAATGTATCTGCCACTACTGTATTTCTAATAGCAGCCATTCAGACACTTGTTGATTTAATTTGATTTAAGTAAGGGAGGAGAGAGAGAGAGACTTAAGTGGGTCAATTTACAATCCCTCTTCTTAATGAATTGGAAATCATAGTTTTCTTAAAACCAGTGTATCCATTCTAGCATTTATGCTATACATAGGCGTAGTATAAGTAGGCGAATTGAGACGCAGCATGTGTCTTCCGTAAACTCTGTGTCAACTGATTGAACTTCAACTTTGACTCCTGGTCTTTTTTGAGCATATGGTGTCTTTATGTACTATAGTTATTCCCCTATAAGACACAGAAGAGGTGAGAGAGACAGGTAGGAGTGACTGAATCTGTGAATCTGGCCGTGGATATCCACCCACTCACCTTTACGAGGCAGTTTGCCCAGGCTTGTTTCAGAGTCCGTAAGCATGCACATAACTGCTCAACTCCATTACAAATGTCATGCGACTCATGTAGCCTCACCTTTGTTGATCTGTTTAAAATAGAGATCAAGAAGGACTGAAAATCTGAACGCTAAGATGATTTTTAGTCTGAGATTGATGCAATGTGCCATGCAGACACTGACCTGTGACTGTTTTTGTATCTAAACAGGTCATGAGAAAATATGTCGAGACGGAAGCGAGACAACTGACTAGAATCAGTTCTTATTTCCCATAATCCGTTACCTGAAAGTGAAATCTGTACACGTCCTGAAATGAAACTACATGTAGGGCTGAAGTAACAAATGCTCAATAGTATGATGTATTGACACTCCAGCTCTGAATTTAATTTTTAAAAAAGCTGATTCTTGTGCATTTCACACTCCATGGGTTACTTTTTTACTCTGTGAAAAGAGAACATTGATATTTTTACAGCAGCCAAATACTTTTGCAAACAATCTATCAAGAGCATCATTATGCATGAATAAGGGTCTACGGGATTAGACCCTTATTCATGCATATAACCACAATGACACTCTAAAGATGATTATGTTATCATGCATTAATGCTACAAGGCATGTGAGACAGTGACATATCATGCAAAGATACATTGCACCTTCTGCTCATTATATACCCGCACTGCATGATAGAAGCAACTGGTGCAATTATCGCATGCCAATTTAGTTTCTCTCGAAGTAGATTGGTCTCTCTGTGAAGATCCCATTTCTGGACCCCTCCGATGAACTTTGGAGTGACCGACACGAAAGGGAACACACACAACTCTGTACAGGGCACCAATTTGACCAGTGACAGCACTGCTTAGATCAACAAGAGTTAATTATATTCAGGGAATGCTCACATGTCATATGAAATTGGTGTGATCATATTGAATTAAGATTAACATCAGTACAGCTATACCCCAGTTTAAGTTCAATTCAATCTATTCAACATGTGTGGAAATATGTGTAATAATTTTATTAAAGCTACACTGTGTAACTCTTTTAGTTTATTCTTGGCTAAAAACACTTAGTTCTTTCAAAAATATATGTGCTCATTAAAGCTACAATGCCTAAGATTTTATGCCGCTAGAGGGCGCTACATTCAAAACGACAACAACGGCTTTGCTTGATGACGCCGTGGAGGAACGCGGAATGATGGGAACTGTAGTTTTCAACTTCACCGTGGATGAATCATAGACAGTATAAATCAGTCAGACGGGAATCGAAAATTAGTTGTCATGGAAGAGGTAAAGTTCGATTTCTATAACTGTTGCGTTTAATGACGTGCTTGTTTTTCATTAAACTGAAATAACCGCAAGAAAAGTAAGGTTTAAAGGTAAATTAGTTATCACAGATGTTATGGGAGAGCCGGGACGGTTGAAACACTTTTCAGATAAACGTCGTTTTCTAAGATACAGCCATTACGAGAAGTATTCGCGGTGAATATGACCTTACGATTTTTCACATCATATGCATAGACAAGAAGACATTCTAATAATAATACTAATTGTTTTGCATGGTTTACTGACATGAAATTTGAATACAGAACACGGTGTTACTCACCTGTCAAGTAAAACGCATGCAAGATCGGCGTCTCTTTCCAGTTAGAGTTTTTCACAAAGTTCTCTCCATTTAGGAAATGCCACACCGATGTTGAGCTGGTTTTATTTCTCTTGTCCCAAATTCTTCTTGGGTCGTTTGGTTGACCCGTTCGTTGACGTTTGCGTTTATGAGACTTGTCTTTGTCGACAGAACCAGGTGCAATCGCTAAAGAATAATTGTGCTCCATTCCATAACAAATGCGCGAAACAAGCTGGCGTTTGTTGCTTTATAGACGCTAACGCACAACTACAACTTCCGCATTTGTCCAGGACTACACGCAGTATGAGCGGAAACCGAGGTAACGCGGATATGACGCGATTGACTGGCGACTTCCAGCTCGCCCGCCCCGTTTCCTTGGTTAAAATCTAAATTTTCTCGCGATTTAAACATTGTTTGAAACATTTGGAATATTGTAAGTTATCATCTTAACTAAATATATAACACTGGCCTTGTGATTTTGGGATATTTTAATGCAAAAATCAGAATCAAATTTAATGTATATTTAGTTAGTTCAAGTAATAAAATATTCTCGTGAGTGTATAATATGCCATTGAAAATACATACGGGTAAGGGGTTCTAATGTCGGTCGCCATGTTGCCCCTCCATCTTGAAAGTACATTAGCCAAAGAGGGACATACCCGTTAATTTAAGCTTCACCTTTCGCGTTTACGTTTGAGTTAACACTCATGGACGAGGTCGAACTGGAAGACATGTTAATCTTGGACTGCATTGGCCACCGTAGGAGTTAAAACGAAATCGGAATTGAGAGGAACAGAAGATAATATTCAATGGATTGTCATATACCTTTTCACCACTAGATGGGGGTAAAAATCACACAGTGTAGCTTTAAGTTAGACCAAGAAACTCCAAATGTAACAGAGTGGCTTATGAACTGTTTTGTAAATGCAAAGAGACTACATTCAGAAAAAGAAAGATTAAACTGTGATTAAAATAAAAAAAGAAAGAGTGCGAAGACAAGAGAAATCCCACAATGTGAAACAGAATTGGGATTGCAATAACTTCAGTGTTCATGTTGTATGTCTGTTAATGTCTTATAGTTATAGAGTGATGTATAATGGGGTTTGCTTGAGGTTTTTTATGCCATGATGACTGCCAGGATGTGGCATGAGAGAAAGGAAGCTCTCAACTAACACAATATTCTCACTGGTGTAAAAGTCAGAACTGAGTTAACTCATGAAATGTGCCTTTATGAGACAGTTTACTTGGTATGTTGTTCCCAAATATAACAGTGAAAATTAAGTAACCATATAAACGTACTAGCTGTGCAGTGTAGAGACAGAGGGATGAAAGTGTACTGAATGGTAAGATGAAGTGTTTTTCGTGTATTGATTTTGTAATGAAGCTCAATAATGCGTTATGACCACATACACAATTTCTACAATTTACTTAATGAACATTAACAGAAATGGAAAAGGAGAAACAATTTTGTTCTTCAGAGTAGTGCTCAAAAACTCTTTTTGCTCAACAAATAATGCGTTTTGTCTCCCTTGCACTGACTGACCCCAGTTTCAGGAGGTGATGAACTTGATGATTGCCTTCTAGAACTGAACCATCAAATCCTGTGCCAAATTGAATTTGCTCAGTTGTAGCTGAAAGTAAATCCTCTGTTGAGACTTTTACAACAGAGTCAGAGTTTGTCTTCCGTTTAAGGCCCTGTATGATACGGTTTGCAAGACCTTGAAGGAGTCAATTTTAGACACAGTCAAGTGACTGACAGAAACTGAAGTTCACAATCATCTCTGCAGCCTTCAAAGCACCAGCTCTGATTTGGTGTGACTGAACCAAAAAAAACATTTAGCTTCCTGTCTGTATGCAAATATGTTCGATGCTTTTGGATACAGTCTGTTTTCTTTTCATCAAAACTTGTGAATATACAGTACAGTTGCCCTAAAAGTATTTTGACACTTGTAAGTTTCTGTAAACAAATGATGTACAAAGTAACAAGTAGGCAAATGAAAGTATGTCAGTATGTCAGTTCCCATCAAACGACCCTAACATTTGATAAAAAAAAAAAAACTAAAGATAATCTGTTTGTGGAAAACATTTAGCACAAAAGTGCGTCTGTCATTAAATAAATGCACCTCGGTTTGACATTGGCTGTACAAAAAGATATTCAAAAATTTAAAATGTGATTTAAGTACATTTTTGTGGCGAGGCCACTGTATATGGTTTTACCACTACATGTTTAATTTGTGATGGTCAACTGATGTTAGCCATTCTAGATCTTTCACTAAACTAACACCGAATTAAAGGGTTAGTTCACCAAAAAAATGAAAATGACCCAATAATTTACTCACCCTCAAGCCATCCTAAGTGTATATATAAGTTTCTTCTTTCAGACAAACACAATCGGAGTTATATTAAAAACATATCCTGGCTCCTCCCAGCTTTATAGCGGATGTGAATGGTACCTTAGATTTTGAAGCCCAAAAAAAGGACATCCATCCATCATAAAAGCAATCCATACTGCTCCAGGGGGTTAAAGCCACACTATGCAGGATTTCCGTTTTTGTCAAACTGTGACCCCTAGAGTCGCTGTGGAGTACTTGTACTGTCTGCACTCACGGCCTGATCCTCTCCCCCTATATACCAGTATCTGTTCAGTAGGATCGAAGCTGTAATGAGTGGAAATAAGGTGTGGCCCCTTTAAGACTGTGTATCTGTTCAGTAGGATGGAAGCTGTAACGAGTGGAAATAAGGTGTGGCCCCTTTAAGAGCTGCGCCCTGTTGAACTGCCTCGAACATCGCATGTATACGGCCCGGGTTATATCAGTTTGATGCTCATTTTAGCAGATCTTTCTTGCCGTAAAGCAATTCGTTACATCGTGAGACCTGATATCACGCGACACTTCCTGATGCTGCGGCCGGCAACTCACCGGCTCAAATTGCTCATTATTATTGGGCGTCATATAGTGCCACTTTTGAAATTTCGTCAAAATCCAACGCACATGGCACCCTTTAGCGTCAATATAACATGCACAGAGCTTTTTTTGGTTATGGGTAGGTTTAGGGTTAGGGTTAGACCACTAGGAGGCGCCTTCTGGCCCATGTATATCTGCGTCTCATATTGACGCTAAAGGGTGCGTTGCATGTGCGTTGGATGTAGACGAAATGTCAAAAGCGTCACTATATGATGCCTTGGGATGAGAACGGGCTGTTTTTTCCGCTCACAGGCAACAGGGGGGGTGAGACGCCCAACATTCCACCCCGAAAATAGTCATGTAACCATTGCAATAACTCCAAAGCTATTCAGTTAAGGTAAAAAACGTCTCGGTTACGTATGTAACCCTCGTTCCCTGAGTAGGGAACGGAGACGTTACGTCAGAAGTGACGGAGATTGGGGGATTTCGCATAGAAAGCCAATCCTCTTCGAGTATTAAAACACGAGCCAATGGCATGCAATGCCTTGGGGCTGCGGAAATTTGCATAGCGTACTCCGCCCTACTCCGTGAGTATAAAAGGAGGAAGTGAACGCAACCGCAGTATGTCTTCGCTGAGGAGCCAAGACTGAACTCGGCCTCTACCCAGCGATACAGCAGAAGTGGCAGGGAGACGTAACGTCTCCGTTCCCTACTCAGGGAACGAGGGTTACATACGTAACCGAGACGTTCCCTTTCGTAGTCACTTCGAGTTACGTCAGAAGTGACGGAGATTGGGGGTCTGTGCCATCACGCCATCTTCAAGCTGTCTTCCAGTGCCCTGCGAAAGACTGAACCCCCGAGCCTTACCTCTTTTTTTTTTTTTTTTTTTTTTTTGGGGATCCGACTTTGACACAGGATTACCAAGGTACACTGGGAAACATATCCCGAAGGGGACATGCTACCAGCTGCCTACCGAAGGGAGGACTTATGAATACACATATGGCCACATAGGAACGCATATGGAACACTGGAGTACCAACCGCAGGTGGCTAATGATTTAAACTCCAGGGGTGGCAGATGGCTTGCCAAGGGAAGACACATGCTCAGAGAGGCTTACAGTGGATAATACACATGAGACGGTTACCATGGGGAACCGTGCGCATGGAGGCACCTAGCTAGCATCCAGAGCAACGCAGTGGTGCCCGCATCGTCGGTGCTGGAGGACTCGAGACTTCAATGGAAGAACTGAGGAATATCGCACTTATCCAGTCCGGGGAGTGGAGTGGCGAGCAAGCGAAGACACCTGAGCGGATCCAGAACTGGCCGAAACGAGTACGTGAGAGGATACCGGCTCAATTCGCAGATTATAGAATCTGGCGAAGGTGTTGGGTGTCGCCCAGCCTGCAGCTCTGCAGATGTCTGTTAGCGAGGCGCCGTGCGCTAAAGCCCAAGAGGAGGCTACACTCCGAGTGGAATGGGCCGTCACACCAAGGGGGCACGGAAGGCCTTGCTGCTGGTAAGACAAAGCAATGGCATCCACTATCCAGTGGGACAGCCGTTGCTTTGAGAGAGCCCTTCCCTTCTGGCTCCCTCCATGACAGACAAAGAGCTGGTCTGAGGTCCTGAAACACTGCGTTCTGTCGACATAGGTGCGGAGAGCACGTACCGGACAGAGCAGTGCCAAGGCTGGGTCTGCCTCCTCCGGGGGCAGCGCTTGCAGGTTCACCACCTGGTCCCGGAAGGGAGTGGTGGGAACCTTGGGCACATATCCAGGCCGGGGTCTCAGGATCACGTGAGAGTAAGCCGGCCCGAACTCCAGGCACGCTTCGTCAACGGAGAATGCGTGCAGGTCCCCCACCCTCTTGATGGAGGCCAATGCAACCAGGAGTGCTGTCTTCATGGACAGAAACTTTAACTCTACCGATTGCAAAGGCTCAAAGGGATGCCTCTGCAGAGCACTTAAAACTACCGAGAGGTCCCAAGAGGGTACGAGGGGAGGACGAGGCGGATGCAGCCTCCTCGCTCCCCTCAGGAACCTGATGACCAGGTCGTGCTTCCCTAAGGACTTACCTTCCACTGCTTCATGAGAAGCGGCAATGGCCGCGACGTAAACCTTAAGGGTGGAGGGCGACAGCCTGCGCTCCAACCCTTCTTGCAGGAAGGAAAGCACGACACTGATCGAACATCTCCGGGGGTCTTCTCCGCGAGAAGAGCACCAATTGACGAAGAGGTTCCACTTCAACGCATAAAGGTGTCTCGTGGACGACGCTCTTGCGGAAGTGATGGTTGCCGCCACCGCAGGTGGCAGCGAACTCAAACCTGCCTCGTCCCGTCCAGGAGCCACACGTGCAGCCTCCAAAGATCGGGACGAGGGTGCCACAGAGTGCCCCGTCTCTGAGAGAGTAGGTCTTGTCTCAGAGGAATAGGCCAAGGAGGTGCTGTCGCGAGGAGCATGAGATCGGAGAACCACGTCTTGGTGGGCCAGTAGGGGGCTACCAGCAAGACCTGCTCCTCGTCCTCCTTGATCTTGCACAACACCCGTGCAAGGAGGCTCACTGGGGGAAACGCATACTTGCGTGGGCCCCGTGGCCAGCTGTGCGCCAGCGCATCCGAGCCGAGAGTGCCGCGGGTCAGAGAATAAAACTGGGCGCAGTGGGACGAGTCCCGAGAGGCGAACAGGTCTATCTGTGCCTCCCCGAACTCGTCCCAAATCAGCTGGACCGACTGGGGATGGAGTCGCCATTCGCCAGAGAGGGGACGGACCCGGGACAGCTCGTCGGCCGCCCAGTTCCGGTCTCCAGGAATGTACACTGCACGAAGGGACCTCAGGTGCTTCTGACTCCATATCAAGAGGTGGCGGGCGAGCTGCGACAACTGGCGTGAGCGTAGACCCCCCTGGTGGTTGATGTACGCTACTGCCGTAGTGTTGTCTGAGCGGACAAGCACATGCTGGCCCTTGAGTAACGCTCGGAAGCGGTGTAGGGGGAGCCGTACTGCCAACAGCTCGAGGCAATTGATGTGCATGAGGCGCTGGGCTCCTGTCCAGGAACCGGCGGCTGCATGCCCATTGCACATGGCACCCCAACCCGTGGTAGATGCATCCGTGGAGACAACGAGATGCCTGGAAACTCGCTGAATAGGGACGCCGGTCCGTAAGAAGCTGAGGTTCGACCACGGGGAGAAGGTTCGCCGGCATGCCGGAGTCACTGGGACTCGGAGCGAGCCGCGATGCCATGCCCACCTCGGGACTCGATCGCGAAGCCACAGCTGAAGCGGTCTCATATGAAGCAAACCGAGCGGCGTTGCCGCGGCCGCGGATGCCATATGCCCCAGGAGCCTCTGAAATAGTTTCAGTGGAACCGCACTCTTGCCCTCGAACTGTCGAAGACAAGTCAGCAGTGAGTGTGCGCGCTCGTTCGTGAGCTGCGCGGACATGGCGACCTCCACGCCGAGAAAAGAGATCCTCTGCACGGGGCAAAGTTTGCTCTTTTCCCGGTTGACCCGAAGGCCCAGACGGGCTAGGTGCCGGAGCACCAGGTCTCTGTGTTCGCAAAGCTGAGCTCGAGAGTGTGCTAGTATCAGCCAGTCGTCGAGATAATTCAGGATGCGAACCCCGTGTTCGCGAAGGGGAACAAGGGCTGCCTCGACGATCTTCGTGAAGACGCGAGGGGACAGAGCTAACCCGAATGGGAGAACGGCGTACTGATATGCCTGGCCCTCGAAGGCAAACCGAAGAAACGGTCTGTGTCGAGGTAAAATGGACACATGGAAGTACGCGTCCTTCAGGTCGATCGCTGCAAACCAATCCTGATACCGAACACATTCGAAAATGCGTTTGGCCGTGAGCATTTTGAACGGTAGTCGATGGAGAGAACGGTTCAAGATGCGCAGGTCCAGGATCGGTCGTAACCCACCGGTCTTTTTGGGGACAATGAAGTAGGGGCTGTAAAACCCGGACCTCACCTCGGCTGGAGGGACCGTCTCGATTGCACCCTTCGCCAGCAGGGTCGCAATCTCCGCTCTCAAGACTGGGGCATTGCCACCGACCATCGTGGAGCGAACTCCCGTGAAGCGGGGAGGAGACCGTGCGAACTGAATCGCGTAGCCGAGTCTGATCGTTCTGATGACCCAGCGGGATATCCCAGGAAGCGCTAGCCAGGCTTCCAGGAAATGAGCCAACGGGGTCATGCGAACCACAGACGTCCCCCCGGAGGGGCAGCGGTGCGGGTCGACTGGCACGCGTGCAGGAGTTACCCCGCTCGGATGCGTCGAAGCCCGCTCCCCGACAGAAGGGACCAGGGAAAGCGGAGCGTTCCACGGGGGTCTGTTCTGCCGGGGGTCTGGCGACAGAGGGGGAAGGGATTGGTGTAGCCCTGGGACGACACACGCACCCTTCCGCGCCCTCAGAGACAGAGAGGAGTGTGTGGGCTGACGCACGGGGGCATCGAGCGCACCCACTCCAGTCTGTGAGCTCAGTGAGGATGTCAAGTCTTTCTTTAACCAGTTCAGGGTGCTGCCCACCCGTGGGTGAGCAGCGGGAAGCTGAGAACAAAAGATTCTCCCCCGGCCCTCCACCGGGGGAAGGAGGGGGCCTGCTACCGCCTCCTGGGAAAGACTCGAGATCGTCACTGAGCGGCCCGTGTCAGGATCTTCGCTTGGCCTGGCGTTTAGCGGGGCGAGCGGCCTGAGGGGGCTGTGACGCCGGCCTGCGGCCTCCTCGACGCCGGGGCCCGGGTGAAGGCTGCTGCTGGGGCCGGGCGGGAGGGAGGGGAGCCGCAGGGGGGCGTCCTCGGCGGCGAGCAGAGGGAGGCACCTGCGCCGATGACTGGGTGGAGGCAGCAGCTGGTCGCCGGGGCAGGATGTGTTTGATGGCCTCCGTCTGCTTCTGAGCGGTGGAGAACTGCTGGGCGAAGTCCTCGACCGCACCGCCGAAAAGGCCAACCTGGGAGAGCGGAGCGTCGAGCAGACGAGTCCGCTCAGCGCTCCGCGTATCTGCCAGGTTGAGCCAGAGATGGCGCTCCTGAACCACCGAAGTGGCCATCACCTGACCGACGGCGCGAGCGGCCACTTTCGTTGCCCGGAGAGCAAGGTCAGTGGCGGACCGCAATTCTTTAAATGCCGTCGAGTCAGTCCCGCCCTCGTGCATGTCTCTGAGCACCTTCGCTTGGAAGACCTGCAAAGTGCTCATGGCATGCAAAGCGGAGGCCGCCTGTCCCGCCGCTCTATAGGCTCGCGCCGCCATAGCAGACGAGAACCCACAGGCTTTGGATGGGTGCTTAGGAGGACCACGGGTGGAGGCGCTCTGTGGACACAGCTGCATCGCAACAGAGCGCTCCACCGGGGGCATCCCAGTGTACCCACGGGCGGCCCCACCGTCGAGGGGGGGAAAGGCGGGGGAGAGATCGCGCTCTCGAGTGGACAAAGGAGCCCCCCAAGAGCGCGATAACTCCGCATGCAGCTCGGGGAAAAAAGGTATCGGAGTTGGCCGTGGCCTTGCGGCGGCAGCTTTGTCCAGATACCAGTTATCCATCCGCGAGAGATCGGGGCAGGATGGAGGTTTCCATTCTAGCCCGATACTCCCAGCGGCTCGAGACAGCATGGCCGTCAGCTCGGGATCTGACACGGGCAACGCTGGCACTCCCGAAGGGGGCAACGCAGCCGCATCTTCCTCTCCCGAGGACTTAAGCCCGCCTAGTGATGCAGTGATAGACATCACATCATCATCTGGAGCGCTGCTAGAAGCAGCCGGCGCCGCCGAAGAGACAGCCGACTGAATCGAGCTGGCGCTCGCTGGCTCACGCACTGAGGCGGGAGGTGTGGCCCGAGGAATCGTCGGGGCTCTATCCCACACCGTCACCGTTAGATCGCCGGGTCCCCGGGTCGACGGGCCCCCTTTCGTGAAGGAAGCCGATCGAGTAGGGGGGACCGGGGCTCTCACTCTAGTGAGATCATTGAGCCTCGACCTCAGTGTGGAGATGGTCATGCTCCCACAGAAGGAACATGAGTCATCCACGAACGCTGCTGCTGCATGCTGAATGCCCAGGCATACAAAGCAGCGTTCGTGACCATCAGATGATGACAGAAATCTACCACATCCAGAAGGGCACGGGCGAACCATCTTTAAAAAGACGTGCCGCGTGCAGCTCTTTCACTTTCACTTTTAGAGAAAGGAGAAATTCACTCTTTCAGCGCTGAAGCTACCAGGGAGAAGTGCAAAGTCTGGCAGACCACTGCTCAGATCGCAGGCAATGCAAAATCTCGCTGGGTACCGCCGTCACACCAACACTGAAGAGGACGCTCGTTCTCGAAGAGTCTTGAATCAGCTTTTAGGAGTGAAGAGGTTCTCTTGGCTCCGAAGCGAAAACATACTGCGGTTGCGTTCACTTCCTCCTTTTATACTCACGGAGTAGGGCGGAGTACGCTATGCAAATTTCCGCAGCCCCAAGGCATTGCATGCCATTGGCTCGTGTTTTAATACTCGAAGAGGATTGGCTTTCTATGCGAAATCCCCCAATCTCCGTCACTTCTGACGTAACTCGAAGTGACTACGAAAGGGAACTGCATAGTGCTGCTTTAATAAAGGCCTTCTGAAGTGAAGCGATGCATTTTCTAAGAGAAATATCCATATTTATCATATTTACGATACTAATAAACTATAATCACTGGCTTCCGGTAACAGCTGGCGGAAGAGTGACCTATGACCTTTTTAACCCTCCTGGTGCCAAATGGATTACTTTTATGGCTCTGTAAGCCAATGATGAAATTGGCTTTGGCTAATTTCTAAGCCAAATTAGAAATTATGCACTCTTTAAACTGCATAAAACATTTTTATCTATTGCGCTCTAGTTTCTGCCTTTCCATATATGGACCATCAGTTATGAACATGCTAAATGAGTGACAGGCAGAGGGTGCATCACAGCTTTATGATTGGCTAAACATAACTGCGCTAACTTTTTTAATTGTATTTACAGAGACTATAGGGCTGATCAGCATGTCAGTTATTTTACTGATATCTTTTAGGTAATTGGATCATTTTCTGCATACCATTCCACATTTATATCTAAACTGGTGATTTGATATTGACCTCCCTCTAGTGTCAATACAGTCAGTTTCGCTTTCTCCTATTCTTTCTGTAGCACTTGACTGCAATGATATGTGATTAACTTATGTTTAACTAACCTCCTGAAATTCCAAAAGAGCATCACCAATATCGTTCCAGTTATTTCATTTTGTCAAGGGAAGAAAAAATGTTATGTTTCACCACAGAAACATAAAAAGACTGAATTCCTGAAGTATTTATGAATAATACCGATTCTAAAGGAGACAGTAGATTTTCTTTTCTTTCTTTTTTTTTAATAGAGCTCCACCAGGTGCCCTTGACAGTGATGAGCACCAGGTGGCAGTTTCACTGGTTGTCTTAGCAATTCTCTGGAGAAGGACTGCTTTATTAGATTTCATCATGCGCTAGAACTCATAACTCCATATATAACACATACACAGACAGATAAATTAAATGGTCTAATCTGAACGGCAACCCAGTGTGAGGCATGTCTCTGACTCACACCCAGTTGCCTTTCAGATTAGTACTGAGGAATGCCAATAGTCTGTCTAGGATGGAAACTTGACATAAAAGCTGACGTATCTAGCCAGAAAGTACTCCTGTGAAAGAAAGAAATATATAAAGTTCAAAGATTTAAAAGTAAAACATTCTTTGTTGGCCTTTGAAATTGACTGATGAAATCGAGGAATGGAGATTAACATAACTGATGCACAAACTTTCTCTATAAAAATTACAGTTGCTTATGGCAAAATGTAATATACATGCATGTACATTAATGAAATATCAATATATGGACTATATGCTCATTTAAAGTAAAAACATATATAAAACCTTTTAGAAATCGGAATGATTACATATATTGAAATATTTCTCATCGTTGTAAATATATGCGTTTATGCACTGTAATAAAATATTGTTGGTTTAAAAAAAACTTTAAAAAAATAAGTAACCTGGGTTGCCTTAAAATTTTAAGTTGATTGAACTGGGAAAAAGTGAGTTAATACAATGAATGAGATTAATTTAATCATCAGAAACTCAAAATTATATGTTATCTCAACTAAATAAATTATTATAAAGTTGATTTGACAAAAGAAAATATGTTGTGATAACAAATCTTGAAAATATTTTTTTTACAGTATGTAGGCCTATGTATAATACATAGATTGACAAACTGTATATGTCATTTTTGAAATATCCATACATGGCATATATGCTCAAATTAAGTGTAAACGTATGTAAAACCATACATGAAACCTATTAGAAATGGGAACAATCCCATATACTGACATGTACATATAATATATATGAATTTATGTATAATAAATATATTGACATATACATACATTAAATATCCATATATCAAATATACGCTCATATGTGTACAGATTGCATTTCTGTATGGGTGGGAACGTATTTTCATTGTCTTGTAAGCTCTGTAAAATGGACATAACGAAGAATTGTTTATTTAAAAGATTACACTCTGGGTTAATCTGGGTTGTTTCAACCCAAATAATGTTGTGTTAAAAATGTTATTTAAAAAATTACAGTTGAAGTTGGGTTAAAATTTTAAATGACATTTTTAAAAAATGAAAATTTAAAAAAAAAAGAACTTTATAGAAAACTCTATTATGTTAAAATAAATAACGCTGACATTTCACATCATTTCAGGAAATATGTCAAGTACTGTTCTATTTTGTGTGTGTGTGTGTGTGTGTGTGTGTGTGTGTGTGTGTGTGTGTGTGTGTGATTCATGCATGAAACTGAAAGTACAAGCAGATAAAACCTTGCTCATGTAGTAAATATACACGTGGCATTTGGTTTACACTTGAGACACAAGAAATCTTTCACTTTAAGCACACAGATTCATGACATCCTCTAACTGTGGACTTTCAGTTCCTTCAGTGTAATCCATCAGAGGATATTCCATTTTCCTGTGTAGCAAAGCCAGATTTCAGTACAAACGTCACGACGGTAAGGACTTTACCAAATAGTTCAGCTTTTACACACAGAAACATAATTCCTACATGCACAGGATGTCTCGTCCAGAAAGGTGGGGGTGTAAAAGGAGCTTATGAGCCAAAAAAAAAGGTGTCCAGCAACATTAGAAAGATGTGAAAGAATTTAATTCACACAAGCCAGACCCAGTTTCACAGCGACTGACAGGCCACATTAAAAGACTTTGTCACTAAACATTATTTCCTTTCATCAAGACGGAAGACACTAAATCATGACATACTGAATCGCATGAAAAACCCCAGAGCACTATTGCAGTGTTTGTCCTTGTTTGAAATATATTGACTTGGGCTCACAACTCAAATCAACCAATTTTCAAGCTGCTTAATCATGGCCTGTATCTGAAAGACATATTAGAGTGTTGAATAGTTGTCTGAAGTTCAGTACACTATTTGGCAAGCAATTATTTCATTAGAAAAGTAAAGGCCGTTCCTCAGATGAGGACGATTATAGATGTTGGTCCGGTCTGTGGCATCTAAAAGACAAAAAAAACCCGACACTATCTCACGACCAAGTCGTACAAATTTGACGCATGATTAAAAAGTGTCTAATTCGTACTAATTCGTACGACCTCACTCGTACTAATTTGTACGATTTGTCTAAACCCACGTGATGGTTAGGTTTAGGGGCGGGGTAAGGGGTAGGTCATTCGTACGAATTCATACGAATTGGCCAATTTGTAAAATATGTACGATTTAGCAAAATCGTATTAATTCATACGAGTGAGGTCGTATGAATTGTTACGAATTAGCCACTTTTTAATCATTCGTCGAATTCGTACGACTTGGTCGTGAGGTCGGGTTGAAAAAAACCCTGTTCTAATGCATGACTGGGGCGACTAGTGATTGTTGTAACATATTTTGTCTCACTGTTTTTTGTGCGTTGTCTCAGACTTCAATATTTTATTTCAACGCGTTCTCATCCTAGGGCGTCATATTTTGAAATTTCGTCTAAATCCAACGCACATGGCACCTTTTAGCGTCAATTTAACACACACAGAGCTTTGTTCGGTTATAGGTTTAGTTCTAGGGTAGGGTTAGGCTTACACCACTAGGAGGCGCCTTCTGGCCCATTTATATCTGCGTCTCATATTGACGCTAAAGGGTGCCATTTGCATTGGATGACGAAATGTCAAAAGCGTCTACCACTTAAATTAAAATAAAACAATTAAAAATAAGTTTGTGTCTAAAACAAAACGTGCCTTTTGTGCTCAACGTGACACAGTTCTCAACTAAAAACGGAAAAACGCATTTTTTATGTCTTTTGGCCGTTCATAGGGTCTAAAAAAACGAAATTTTTGACTTTAGTGTAAATTACATTTGTGTAAACGGTGACATCATGCTCATACTTATATATGTTCGGTCTGAAATTGCTCTTTTAATTCCTTCAAATAAATAGTATGAATTTCCATAAATTATTATTGAACTTGTCACGGGTTCAAGCACAACCAGGACTCACTCTCACCTGAGCTCTGATCCCGTCCCTCATCAGCACATCGGGGGTGTTCAAACTCGGCCCTGGAGGGTCACTGTCCTGCTGAGTTTAGTGCCAACTTAGGAGTGCCTCAACACACCTGCTTGTAAGTTTTTAGCATGTCTAATCATAGATATACATAATAAAGGCTAGATGTCTTACGGCAGAGTCTCTATCAGCCTCACCGGCGGCCATCTTGTCACAGGCAAGCTTTCTGGCGGGCTCCTGATGAGATGAGTGATCAGCACGAACACAAACACTCTTATCTCTGTGAAATCCTGACGGATTTAAAAACAGTTTGGTTTGTTACAAACATTATTAGCGTGGCTATAATTCTGGATGATTATTTATTTGTAGACTCATTATTCATAAGTATGCAGTGTCATAACTACATCTCTGACGTTTATGACAAACCAAACCGTTTGAAAATCGGTAGAAAATTGAGAAACACATTGTTACGAGTGAGCGAGCATTAAAACACATTGTTACGAGTGAGCGAGCTGCCTGTGACAAGATGGCCGCCAGTTGGGCGTCGACCTCCATTGGCCAACAGCGCCGACGAGACATCTAGCCTTTATTATGGATATCTACGTATGTGTCTAATGACCTTCAACAGCTTATCAATACCTTGATTACTTGTTTCAGGTGCGTTTAATTGGGGTTGGAGTTAAACTCTGCAGGACAGTGGCCCTCCAGGACCGAGTTTGGACAGCACAAGAGCACACAGTCACTCATCCTGGTCTTCAATGTGGATTACTGACTTACTGGCTCTACTCTCCTTGGAAGTCTCCAAGTGATACTCCAACAATCTCCTGTCCTGTGAACTCCACCTGGCTGTTTACCACTGTCATGGAAGAAGTGTGTGCTCTTCTGCTCCATCACACTTCAGTCACGTCTACAGCACTGAAACTTGGTCAAGAAAGACTCTGTAAATACCTGTTTGGGTTGAACTAACTCTCTGTCTCCGAGTCTGGTATTCCATGACAGAACTGGGAATTAAAAACACAATTTAACCCAAATCTGTTTTATGCTAAATTGTTCTATAGTCCATACAGTAATGCAAGAAGAATCTTTTCTTTAAATTACAGAAAAAAGGAGAAATCCTAGAGTTTCCTTCTTTAAGTGAAAAGTAATTAAAATACATTACTTACTCCGCAATACTGTTAAATGTGCTGTAAATTTAGAGCCATGAAGTCACTTTGATCAGAGGTGATGCACTTTAAAACTTGCATTTGAATTAGTATATTTGGCCCAAATTGATGTATAAGAATATTTTGCATTAAACATTGGTTAGATTGGTGGTAAAACGAAATTGTCATGTCTACATTTTTTTTATAATCTCTCAAGCCTTTTAGAAATTACAGGCATTTACAATAAATCCACTCTAATCCCATTCCCATGAAACATTGGAAGCATATGATTGGACGTTCAGCATTAACACAGCAGTGTCCCTCTTCAAACGTAATCACTCGTTCTATACAATGTACTGCAGTTCCCTTAAAACCATTATTTTAATAAAAAACCCTTTTCATATTCGCTGATTCGACATGTTCAAAACCACCCACATGAAGATGCCACAGTAATGGCCAGTATCTACTAAAAAGCTCCAGTATTCAGTGTTCAGTGAGCAAGCATTTCCCAATTGAATGCAATGTGTTCTGTAGGGTTTTGAGACTTCATTGCACATGAAGGATGAAGGCCTTTGATCTGGTCAGATCAGGTAACAAGGTGTTGAAACAAGTGTTGTCATGGGCCCTCGTTGCTTTAGTGATCTGGCTTACATGGAATAGCTTATCTCAATCCCATGTGTTTCCAGGAACACGTTGTCACCATTTAGTCCTCGCTGAGCAACTACTCGGATATAAAGAGAGGAACAAAGAGAGCAGTGTCATTTAGATATAAATGTCACTGCAGTTTATTATTTAGCTTTAAAAATCAAGAAAAGAGCCTCCATTTATCATATCTGATATGTACATTGATAATGTCTATCGCCTAAAGTATTATTAGGAACACCTGTTCAATTTCTCATTAATACAATTATCTACTCAACCAATCACTTGGCAGTTGCTTCAATGCATTTAGGGGTGTGGTTCTGGTCAAGACAATCTCCTGAACTCCAAACTGAATGTCAGAATGGGAAAGAAAGGTGATATAAGCAATTTTGAGCGTGGCATGGTTGTTGGTGTCTGAGTATTTCACAATCTGCTCAGTTACTGGGATTTTCACGCACAACCATTTCTAGGGTTTACAAAGAATGGTGAGAAAAGGGAAAAACATCCAGTATGCGGCAGTCCTGTGGGCCAAAATGCCTTGTTGATGCTAGAGGTCACAGGAGAATGGGCCGACTGATTCAAGCTGATAGAAGAGCAACTTTGACTGAAATAACCACTCGTTACAACCGAGGTATGCAGCAAAGCATTTGTGAAGCCACAACACACACAACCTTGAGGGCGGATGAGCTACAACAGCAGAAGACCCCACCGGGTACCACTCATCTCCACTACAAATAGGAAAAAGAGGCTCCAATTTGCAAGAGCTCACCAAAATTGGACAGTTGAAGACTGGAAAAATGTTGCCTGGTCTGATGAGTCTCGATTTCTGTTGAGACATTCAGATGGTGGAGTAAGAATTTGGCGTAAACAGGATGAGATCATGGATCCATCATGCCTTGTTACCACTGTGCAGGCTGCTGGTGGTGGTGTAATGGGATGTTTCTTGGCACACTTTAGGCCCCTTAGTGCCAATTGGGCATCGTTTAAATACCACGGCCTACCTGAGCATTGTTTTTGACCATGTCCATCCCCTTTATGGCCACCATGTACCTCCTCTGATGGCAGGATAATGCACCATGTCACAATGCTCGAATTATTTCAAATTGGGTTTCTTGAACATGACAATGAGTTCACTGTACTAAAATGACCCAAACACACAATGGGTAAAACACACAAACACAGAATTAGTATGGTGTTCCTAATAATCCTTTATGTGCCTGTATTTCATGTTCACAACTGTGAATGGGGGTGTTTGGGTAACCTGTTTGAAAACCATAATTATTTTTGCTATAACATTTTGTGATTCTAGAGAGCACAATTGAAATTACACACTTCAGCCTAATCATCAGCCAGATGAATCAATAACCACATACACAATAACCTACATAACCCTGGTTAATCAAACAGAGCAGACGTGATAAAGGAAAATTATGGATGTCTATTACAGTAAATAGATCTAATTTCATGCATTGACTTTTTACAAAAGGTAATACAAAAAACAGTGATTTCAATTTTTATACTGTTATGTGCAATATAGTAAAATCACGGGTCAGCTTTAGCATGTTTATTTATATCCTTTGATGATTCCACCTAATGTGGTCATCCATTCGAAATTCATTTGTTATCGAGAAATCATATATCATAGGAGTCAATTGGTTTGTTTAAAACACGGAAGAGCTGTAAACCTACAAATATGTATGTGTTCTTTTGACCTAAAGTGGTTGCATTGTTTTCGTTTGCCACATGCCATGTGAGGGCAAGGGAAGTGTCTAAAATCATGTGGAAAGGCAAGCTAACAATCATGTGGATGTTTCCACACACTTCTGCTCTGAACACACATGATAGTATTGAGTGACAGCTGGTCAGTATAGAGAATGCGAACAGGCTTTGAACACTTCTATACATCACATTCACAGATCAACTTGTCGGTCTTGCTGTTGGTTTGTGCGAAAGCAACAAATTGTCTTCACCATCTGCTAAAAGAGACTATTCTTTGTTTTTATCCTCTTTCTTACATACATAATATATACATATCCAACTAATATTTTTCCGAGTCATTTGGTTAATTCAACGAACGAAATGACTCGGAAAAAGATTTGTTCATTTTGATGAACGAGATCGAACAGGAGAGTCATGAACACGCATCACAGTACAGAGCAAGGCGAGCATTTGAGCTTATAAAACTTAAAGTGTTAATTATTTATTAAATGAGTGATCGTTTCGCTTGATAAGACCCTTATTCATCGTCTGGAATCGTTTAAAACCGTTTCAACAGTTTGCAGTTTGCACTGAAACTGTCTTTTGGACCTTGAACCGTTTGGTTCCCATTGAAGTCCATTATATGGAGAAAATCCTGGAATGTTTTCATCAAAAACCTTAATTTCTTTTCGACTGAAGAAAGAAAGACATGGACATCTTGGATGACATGGGGGTGAGTAAATTATCAGCAAAAGTTTTTTTAAAAGTGATCTACTCCTTTAAGTTTTTAGTAATTGATGCCAGAGGATGTGAAACTAAAATTGCTGATGACTCGTTTCAGCAGTTCAGATTCGGTTCTTTCTTTTTGAATACATTTTATATTTACAAACAGCTATATTACACACTGCATAAAAGGTCATATTCAAAAAAGCATAATAGGGGCAGTTTAATAGAAGTAGAAGTAACCCTTTATTGTTACTTAGTCACCAGTGAAATTAGCCATAACCTATCCATACAAACATATTGCTATGCTATTTTGCATGTGTTCAAGAGAAGGTCTGACACAGGATGTCATTGTCCACCTGTGTTCTTTAAAAGTGTATGATATGAGGAACCTTTCAAATCTGCGAATCCGATTATATTCACCACCATTCAAAATTTTAGAAATGCTAATTTGCAAGTAGAAATAATCATACGTGACACTAACAGTAACAACATTTATAAAGTCTCTATTTCAAATAAATGCTGCTCTTTTGAACTTTCTATCCACCAAATAATCTTGGTTTTACACAAATATTAAAAGCACAACTGTGTCAACATTGATGATAATAAGAAATGTTTCTTGAGCAGAAAATCAGCATTTCTGCTCCATAGAATGATTGGGATCATGACACTGACTGAAGACTATAGAGTAATGATGCTGAAAATGTAGCTTTGCCATCACAGGAATAAATAACATTTGAAATATTTCATAACTTTCCTGTATTTATTATGCAATTACTGCAGCCTTGTTGAGCAAAAGAGATTTCTTTCAAAAATATATATATATATATATATAAAAATCTTACAGACCCCCAAATTGTGAGAGGTATGTAGGCTAAAATAATCAACGTCATTCTGTATACTTCATCCCTTACACACTGAAATGCAGACTAGTTTTAGATATGAATAATTTCATTCTCTTTTTCAGGGTGTGTGTGCCTTTGATCCCACCTTAGTTCCAGTTAAAAAGTGTGTGTGATTGGATACCCTCTCTCTCTCTCTCTCTCTCTCTCTCTCTCTCTCTCTCTCTCTCACCACCCTCATATTTCTCCTCTGTCTTGTGTCTTCTATCATCTGTTTTGGTCACCACTGCATCTTACAAGTATTCAATAAATTCACTTATTTCTGATTGATTATTAATTAATTTTATCTCTGATTTCTATGTCCAAAATACTGTAGATTCTAAAAGGATATGGACGAACATGTGTCCGTGGTACAAATTCCTTGTGGTGTTTAATCACTAATGGATTATATGTTTGTTCAGATTAGCATTAGCATAAAGCTGCTGCATGAACGCAGCTGCGTTGCAACCTTGGTTGTTCAAACCAAGGCCACCAGTTCGTTCGTTTAATCCCGGCTCTCAACTTTATTAATAACAAGATCATGATTGACCTCGCAGCGGCCGTCATTTACGGCTGTTTTAAATCCTACATCATGTGCTCTTTGACCCTCAGGCCAGTGATTTCGTGGCCCTGTGATGCTTACATGACACACTGTGGCAGATTAGGGATTTGAGTCCAAACTGAAAATATTTATCAACATTTCATTATGTGGTTTTAAAATTATGACTGGATTATGACATTTCAGACTTGCAAAATGTTGACGTTTTGAAAGCTGGTGTTTATTTATTAATACATTGACATTATACTATAACTAATTATAAAGGACAATTTGACTTTTGTTCTTTAATATATATATATATATATATATTATTGGACAAATTAGGCTTGTGAAACCATTGATGTTTAAATCAACTTTCGCAACATGATGGGAAAATTACCATAAGATTTGAACAAGCTTCTTCCTACTCTGAACTTTGACTTTGAAAGTACTTTTCCACAAATTTTGGTATTTTTAAAGGAGAACTCCGGCGCAAAATGAACCTTTGGTCTAATAAATCTTTGGTACCTCGTTAACCGTTCTCTGAGATTTGTTTTCATGATTATCAAATGTAAAGAGTTTAATCTCTAAAAGTGTTTAGTATATGGGAGCATTTATTAAGTAAAAAGAAATCGCTAATTAATACCACTAACAAGGCTCAAAACAGCCCCAAACTAACACAGTAACATAATGAGGGTCCCTACATGCAAAACGAAGCATTGAGAACTTTGTAATAGACCGTTTAATAAGAAGATACTTTATAAAGACAGTCCACTTCGTGTATTTTTTCAAAAATTTTGATAATGACCTAACAAATGTAATTTCATAAATTCAAACTTGGCCACATGACATTAAGGACAGTATAGATGTATTTACAGATATGCACATGCAGGTCGGCTAGGGCTAATATTAGTAGCCTACTGCCAGTATTAGTTTTTACAGTGAGGAGTCAATATCCTGACGTGATGCATCTCAGAAGCAGAAGAAGAGAGTACAATAAATGCTCTTAGGTGCAGGATTACTTCAGAGGATTTTTATTTTTTTAAATTATTGTTAATGGCTAACAAAGTTCCTACCTAGTGTGGGTAGGGTACATACAAAAACACAGGCCCACCTCGCTCTCACATGACAACAAACCTGACAGATGTGCGTCGCGCATCCTCATGCAAATCAAACACTTCCTTCTTCCTGTAACACTGATTAAAATGTGCCCAGTGGAATGTGATACATGGGAACAATTACTTACTGCTGATGTTGACTCCTGAAATGAATGCTGAATCTTCACTCATTAACTAGCCTACAGGGGATAACTGCAAGGGATTTCTAAAAACTAATCACTTTAAATGACTCGAGGTGACATAATGCCACCGCTTGAAAATGAGGAAGTAAGTCGTCATGAAGGGCTATGACCTGTTTGGCATACAGATGCTGACCAGTGATTTTAATTTTGCACGCGTCAGCCACTGATCATGTTTAACTGAACCGGGCTTTGACCTGAATGACTACGGAAGCATTTATAATGCCTCTGTCACCATGGATTCAGTGCCTATGGAGTGCCAAAACCATTTTTTTTCCCCCTCAAGAATAGGTTCATTGAAAATTGCGTTGAAAATTATAGTAATCCATCTGTTTTCATTTAGAAATTGCTATAGCAAAACAGTAATAGTTAGCTTTAAGAATTTAAAAAATCCTTAGCATGTATAAATGTGCAGTATTATGACAACAACAAAACGCTATCTGTTAAAATTACGACTGTGTTGCATAGGTAAAAACACTGAATATCTGGATTATGGGTCCCCCTGCTGGTTAGATAAAGGTAGAGCATTTTGTTGTATTATTTGTATTTATACCCACTTGTGTCTTTCTAATAGTTTTAAACACTTTTTTTTAACCATGCCAATAAAGCTATGGATGGATGGATGGATGGATGGATGGTACATACACAGATATAGGACCTACAGACATATAGACATATAGATAGATAGATAGATAGATAGATAGATAGATAGATAGATAGATAGATAGATAGATAGATAGATAGATAGATAGATAGATAGATAGAAAGATAGATAGATTTTTTTACGACCTTAACATCGAGAGTGACAATTAAAAATCCACACAAAAGGCCACACACCTGGCCAGCACACTCTCCTGTGCAGGTTGTGTTTGGTCATTGTGCTGTTTGGCGTGACAGTGTGGCATTATTCTAGGCTTTGTGTGAGTCTGTATTGTTCTCCTGCGGGATCCTTTGTTGAGTGAGGGGGTATAGTGGTGATGCTGCAGGGCATTGCTTTATGCTGACTCTGACCTGTGGGAACGGCAGGGACCAATATGGCCCTATGACTAGGCCACAGAGAGACGAGGAGAAGGAGAGAGGAACAGCATCAGCAGCGCACATCCCGAGAGAGCATCGATTTGGAAATGGACTAAAATACTTCTGGATTTTTTTTAGACTCATCTGTTCAAGTCCAAGTGTAGTTATGCAGGAGAACCCAGGCTCTATAGGTGTGGATGGAGCATATGCTAGCAATGTACCTGCTTTCCTCACTAAACTCTGGACTCTTGTGGAGGACCCAGAGACCAATCATCTGATTTGCTGGAGTACTGTGAGTTCATCCTGATGGCATCCTATATTTGATTGATATTTTTGATGATAAAAACTGTTGTGGGCCCTTAGATAGCCAGAGAAACACATTTAAAAGTTTAAATGTAAGCAAGTGATTTTTTAAATATTTGAATGCCAAATATGAAACGAAATGGCGGCTATTATGTATTCAAAGCTGTGATTTATTGGCATGTATACAGACCCTTTTATAATGTTTGTGAAAAATAGTAAGCTAACTAAATTGAATAATCTGAAAAAATGTGTAAAATATTGGAATATATTTAATAGTATCTGTAATATCAAATAAATATTTTCCTACCCCAAATTGCAAAAATTAGCCTATTCAACATTTTCTGAGGAGAGCTGTAAGAGAGCTCTAGGGGATCAGTGGGAAATTTGAAAGAATTTTAGTAGAAAAACTATTTATGAAATATGGTATTGAAATTTAGTATAGAAAAAGATATTAAAAATGTTACCATGTTAACTAAACTAAGCAAATACTTTGATAATTTGTTTAAGCTGTAGTAAATTTGAGAGAAATGTTCATATAAAAAGTATATTTAGGCTACAACATGCACTTAACAGTTTATATTAAAGGAGTAGTTAACTTTTCAAAATACTTTTGCTGATAATTTATTCACCCCCATCCCCATGTAATCCAAGATGTCTTTCTTTCTTCAGTCGAAAAGAAATTAGAAATGGGAACCAAACGGTTCACGGTTCAAAAGACACTTTCAGTAAACTGAAAACTGTTCAAAGGGCTTTAAAAGATTCCAGACGATGACTAAGGGTCTTATCAAGCGAAACGATCGCTCATTTAAAAAAAACAAAAAAAAACGAAGTTTAAGTTTTATAAATCTAAAATGCATGCCTTGTTCTGTACTGCAATTCGTGTTTCGCGTTCGTGACTCTCCTGTTCGAAGTCGAACCAACTCGTTCATCAAAATGAACGAATCTTTTTCAGAGTCATGGTTCTATGGTTTCGTTCGTTGAATGAACCAAATGACTCGGACAAAGATTCGTTCATTTTGATGAACGAATTCGAACAGGAGAGTCACAAACGTACGTCACAGAACAGAACAAGGCGAGCATTTGAGCTTATAAAACTCAAACTTTGTAATTTATGTATTAAATGAGCGATCGTTTCGCTTGATAAGACCCTTATTCAACGTCTGGTGTCGTTTAAAGCCCTTTCAACAGTTTTGCAGTTTGTATTGAAAGTGTCTTTTGGACCTTGAACCGTTTGGTTCCCATTGAAGTCCATTATATGGAGAAAAATCGTGGAATGTTTTCATCAAAAACCTTAATTTCTTTTCGACTGAAGAAAGAAAGACATGGACATCTTGGGTGACATGGGGGTGAATAAATTATCAGCAAAAGTTTTTCAAAAGTGAACTACTTCTGCCTTGTGTAAATATGGCATATTTTTCTCATGGAAATATGTTGATCGGTGTTGAACTTTGAGGTAATGTAAGACTGAAGGTGGATTACTATTTTTAGTGATGATCTAGCTTAGGTCATCAGAATGATTAATAAGAAACTAATCAAATTCTCTAGATTCATTCTGCTATTCATACTGCATCCGGATGGAAATGTTTAAAATTCATTTTTAATGAACATCAATCAAAGGTCCAATCAAAGGCCAATAAAAATAATTATTGACTGAACTCGGAACCACGAAAATCATTGGCAAACTAATTTGTATCAATACTTTGAGACTGCATAATTATATTCTCTTTTTAACTGACATAAACTTGCCAATGAATCATCAGTGCAGACATTCATTAATTTGCTAAAGATCCTGTGTATCAAACATCATTTACATTCTGCTTGCGTGGGCAATAAATAAATAACACCTGTTAGACAGTAAAAACTCAATAAGCTTGAAAAACAGGCAGGCGATGGCATTTGGGTAGACGCTTCTCTCTGATTTAACACAATCCTCTTCTCAGTTTTGCATTTAAACTTTCTAAACTGTCTTTCAGGAAAAGCTTGAGGAATAATCCCCTCTCGTAAACACATGCAACGTGTTTTGTGCTATTTGCCTTGTTTTCTCTCTTTCTAGACGGGCACCAGCTTCCATGTTTTTGACCAGGGCAGATTTGCTAAGGAGGTCCTGCCCAAATACTTCAAGCACAATAACATGGCAAGCTTTGTGCGCCAGCTCAACATGTGTAAGTATCAGCCTGCGCTGACAAACATCCCCAAACTCTCACAGACACTCCAGATTAGGTTTGTGCTAACCTCTCACTTCTCTCAGACGGCTTCAGGAAGGTGGTGAACATAGAGCAGAGCGGGCTGGTAAAGCCGGAGCGGGATGACACCGAGTTCCAGCACCTCTATTTCCTCCAGGGCCATGAGCATCTGCTGGAGCACATTAAACGCAAGGTGAGACGTCTCATCTTTAAGTGATTCTCACTCTTGTTTTATTTGCTCTCATCCTCTGAGTCAGAGGCTCTTACACACACACAAATGAGAAGGCTTGAGGTTTGTTTACTCATACTACACGATAGTTTATATGTTTGTGTATTCACAGGTGTCAATAGTGAAAAGCGAGGAGACCAAAGTGCGGCAGGAGGACTTGAGTAAGCTGTTGTATGAGGTGCAGGTGTTACGCAGCCAACAAGAGAACATGGAGATGCAGATGCAGGATATGAAACAGTAAGACATTTAACACACATCTTGCAGCCAATTAACCCCATGGCATCATTTACTGCCTATCCTCATGCTTAGTAACAAAGCAATTGAACCCCGAACAACAACTTGACTTTTCACCTACTTCTGCAGTTGGCTTATTCATCGGCTCTTGCATTGTGAATCTCAGTGGTTTGGTGTTTTGTATAAGCTGCCTCAATAGAACATTCAGTAGCTCTCCTGACAGCTGGAGTCCAGCGCTCTGATGATCATATACCCAAGTGTATATATTCATCTGAATAATTATCTATTTCAGTAGTTCTCGATTGTTTTCAGATCGATTGTTTTGCTATCTATCTATCCACCCAATCCTTCCATCCATCCATCCATCCATCCATCCATCTATCTATCTATCTATCTATCTATCTATCTATCTATCTATCTATCTATCTATCTATCTATCTATCTATCTATCTATCTATCTATCTATCCTTCCATCCATCCACCCAATCCATCTATCTATCTATCTATCTATCTATCTATCTATCTATCTATCTATCTATCTATCTATCTATCTATCTATCTATCTATCTATCTATCTATCTATCTATCTATTAATCTATCTATCTATCTATCTATCTATCCATCCATCCATCCATCCATCCATCCATCCATCCATCCATCCATCCATCCATCCATCCATCCATCTATCTATCTATCTATCTATCTATCCTTCCATCCATTTATCTACCTATCTATCCATCCATCCATCCATCCATCTATCTATCTATCTATCTATCTATCTATCTATCTATCTATCTATCTATCTATCTATCTATCTATCTATCTATCCTTCCATCCATTTATCTATCTATCTATCTATCCTTTCATCCATCCATCCAATCAATCCATCCATCCATCCATCTATCCAACCAATCCAACTCATCCATCCATCCATCCATCCATCCATCCATCCATCCATCCATCCATCCATCCATCTATCTATCTATCTATCTATCTATCTATCTATCTATCTATCTATCTATCTATCTATCTATCTATCTATCTATCTTGTAGGCAGAATGATGTTCTGTGGAGGGAGGTGGTGTCACTGAGGCAGAATCACACACAGCAGCAGAAAGTCATGAACAAGGTAAGAAAAACTCATGCCCACACTGGCTGTTATTGGAATAGATGCAGTTTTGCTGATTTAGTGACTAGTGGCCAATGCTTAATCACTCTCTGATTCTCTGTTCTATCCATATAGCTGATTCAGTTTCTGTTCAGCCAGATGCAGTCCAACACTCCCAGCACTGTGGGAATGAAGAGAAAGCTGTGAGTGTACCCATTCATCTGTAACACACACTTCAACACAAACACTAATCTGAAGCACCCGATTTTGTATTGACACATATTCACAAACAAAAAAAAGAGCAAACAGAAAATAGCAATCAACAGCCTGATGCTCCAACACAAACACAGTAGAAGGAACGGCCAACTCAGCTGGAAACAGTCAGCTGATACAATTCACTGCCCTCGCTTCGATGAATGGACCTGAATGCTGAGTCAGACCTCCTGAGCTCTTGCCCTCACACACGCACCCACAAACACGCACACACCTGAATTGTAGCGCATGACCCTCTAACCTTCTATTAAAAGGTGCACCGTCAGCTAGTGTGGGTAAGAGGGACGGCAAGAGCCAGAGCTCTTTGCCTCACTGTAACTTTCAAGTGGCTAACTAATAACAACACTGTTCCAACGTTTCTTTCACTGTCTTACCACTAGGGTGCAATAGGATTTTAGTTCTCAACAGTAGTCATAAGGTCTTTGTATTTGACCCTTATTGATCATAATGTGGCTTCTTTCAATGATATGCTGCATTTTTCCTTCTCTTCAGTCCTCTCATGCTGGATGATGGCTGCTCCACCCCTCCTGCCTCCAAATTCAGCCATAGCCACTCCATGGAGTCCTTGCAAGAATCTTTCTATATCCAGTCGGTGAGAAAGCTTTCATATTAAAGATTGAGGATCTGACAGAGAAGATTTTACTCACTATATCATGCCTTGTACAACTGGTGTTTTGATGGCTTTCTCGATCAATAAAATATGACAAACACAGAATCTCTCTCATGTTCTACCAGCCATCCACAGAAAGTGCATCCTGCTCCACTAGCAGTGTGATGACAGGAGGGCCAATCATTTCTGATGTCACTGAAATTTCACAGTCCACCACCATGGCTTTACAAATGCAGGCAGAGGAATCAAGGTGAGTGGGCCGACCTTCAGGGTTAAAGGATTGTTCACTTAAAAATGAAAACTGTTTAAAATTGTCCTGTATTTTCATGTTGTTTTGGACCCCACTGACTTGGACTATGGACACAGTCACACAAACATTCTTCAAAATATCTTCTTTTGTGTTCCACACAAGTAGCCTGTGTGAGTCATACAGGTTTGGAACAACATAGGGTGAGAAAACAATGCGAACTATCCCTTTAGCCACCTCAAAAAGCGCATAATGGATTCACGGAATGAATTCAGTCATAAAAATGGGAATTTACTGTATAAAAGTTGAAGAAATTATAACAGAAATAAATTAGGAGATTATTGTATAGTAGAATGTAGTACTACTTCTCACAGTAATAATAAAGAAATAATTAATTGACTAATAATCCCCCCCCAGAAACATCGCACAATATCACAATTATTTTTCCAGGAAACAAAATCTGTTTTGTTTCCGTCACTGAATATAAATAAATAAATAAATAAATAATTCCGACTTTTTATCTCACAATTGCGAGATATGAAGTCAGAATTCTGAGAAATAAAGTCGCAAGTCTGAGAAATAAAGTCGTAATTGCAAGATATAAAGTCGCAATTCTGAGAAATAAAGTAGCAAGTCTGAGAAATAAAGTCGCAATTGCGAGATATAAAGTCGCAATTCTGAGAAATAAAGTCGCAATTGCGAGAAATAAAATCGCAAGTCTGAGAGATAAAGTCGCAATTGCGAGATATAAAGTCACAAGTCTGAGAAATAAAGTCGCAATTGCAAGATATAAAGTCGCAATTCTGAGAAATAAAGTCGCAATTGCGAGAAATAAAATCGCAAGTCTGAGAGATAAAGTCGCAATTGCAAGATATAAAAGTCGCAATTCTGAGAAAGTAGCAATTGCGAGATATAAAGTCGTAATTCTGAGAAATAAAGTCGCAATTGCGAGATATAAAGTCGTAATTCTGAGAAATAAAGTCGCAAGTCTGAGAAATAAAGTCGTAAGTGCAAGATATAAAGTCGCAATTCTGAGAAAGTAGCAATTGCGAAATATAAAGTCATAATTCTGAGAAATAAAGTCGCAATTGCGAGATATAATGTCGCAATTCTGAGAAATAAAGTCGCAAGTCTGAGAAATAAAGTCTTAAGTGCAAGATATAAAGTCGCAATTCTGAGAAAGTAGCAATTGCGAGATATAAAGTTGTAATTCTGAGAAATAGTCACAATTGCGAGAAATAAAGTCGCAAGTCTGAGAAATAAAGTCGCAATTGCAAGATATAAAGTCGCAATTCTGAGAAATAAAGTCGCAATTGCGAGATATAAAGTCGCAATTCTGAGAAATAAAGTCGCAATTCTGAGAAATAAAGTCGCAATTGCAAGAAATAAAGTCGCAAGTCTGAGAAATAAAATCGCAAGTCTGAGAGATAAAGTCGCAATTGCAAGATATAAAGTCGCAATTCTGAGAAATAAAGTCGCAAGTCTGAGAAATAAAGTCGTAAGTGCAAGATATAAAGTCGCAATTCTGAGAAAGTAGCAATTGCGAGATATAAAGTCGTAATTCTGAGAAATAAAGTCGCAATTGCGAGAAATAAAGCCGCAAGTCTGAGAAATAAAGTCGCAATTGCGAGATATAAAGTCGCAATTCTGAGAAATAAACTCCCAATTGCAGTTATAAATTCACAATTGTGAGAAAAAAAGACAGAATTGTGAGATAAAAAGACGCAATTCTGAGAAATAAACTCCCAATTGCAGTTATAAATTCACAATTGTGAGAAAAAAAGACAGAATTGTGAGATAAAAAGACGCAATTACCTTTCTTATTTTTAATTAAATGGCTGAAACAAGCTTCCATAGTTTTGCAGCGCTTTGTTTGCAAAAAATAAAAATAAGGAATTGTTTACATTTCATTTGATAACATTTTAACCATAACGATTAAAATGGGGGGAAAAGATCAAATGGATTTCAGTGGACCTTAGTTTTCCATGGATTAACATGTGATCTGTTTCTTTAGGGAAAAATGTCTGATGCTGATCAAGGAAGAGCCGGCGAGTCCGGGGGTGCAGGGACGAGGAGAGGGTGTACCACTCAGCTCCTGTGAGGTGTGCCCTGAACCCCCCGTCCTCCCTGTTGCCATGGTGCAGTCCGTCCTAGAGGGCCGAGGATCTAATTTGGGAGAGAGAAGGGCCAAAAGACCCATGCTGGAGAGGTATAATATACCATCCATGTCAGAGTAACAAATATCTACAACTTGGCCCAGTTTAAGACTTTTGTTTTAGACAGACAAGCACCACTCTCACATTTAAGTTTAACTTGTGTGTATATGTCAAAGACCAGAAATTCCTGATGCCGTGGAGAACGTTGACATGAGCCTGGAGGATTTACAGCTGCTTCTGAGGAGTCACCAGCAGAGCATGGAAAGCAGTGCTGCGGCAATGGATGTAAGTGGGAATCTATACAGGGCGGGCGAGCGAATCCACTGTTAACACACATAAAAGTGAATGAGAGGATCATAGTAATGACCTTAACATACATACCCCGATTAAAGGGATAGTTCACCCAAAAATGAAAATTCTATCAGTATTTACTCACCCTCATTTTGTTCCAACCCAATAAGACCTTCGTTCATCTTCGGAACACGAATCAAGATATTTTTGAAGAATTCTGAGAGCCGAAAAGTTATTAAAGACATCGTTAAAATAGTCCAAGTGACTACAGTGGCTCAATCTTATGTTTATCAAGCGACGAGAATACTTTTTGTGCGCAAATAAAACAAAAATAACGACTTTATTTCAACTATTAATTTCCTTCTCTGTGGGCCTCGAGTGAGTTCACTAGTGTAACAGCGTAAGCTTCTGTTGATGTACGTCACACACATCACACACATGACCAGCGTCGGCCAATAGTGAGCCTACGTGTGACGTAGCTCTGCGCTATCACACTACGTTAACTGACTCGAGGCCCAAAGAGAAGGAAATGAATAGTTGAAATAGTCGTTATTTTTGTTTGTTTTTGCGCTCGAAAAGTATTATCATCGCTTGATAAACTTAAGATCGAGCCACTTTAGACACTTTTAACTATTTTAACGATAACTTTTCGGGGCCGGCAAGTTTCAATCCAGTGATCCAGCTCTCAGATTGAATCAAAGATATTTTAATTCGTGTTCCGAAGATGAATGAAAGTCTTACAGGGTTGGAACAACATGCGGGAGATTAATTAATTTTTGGGTGATCTATCCCTTTAACCTATAACCTCTACTCTTTCTCACAGCCTTTCACATTTAGTCTGCCTTTGAATGAGTGGAACTTCACAGAAATGGACCCAAACCTGAAATCAGTGAGTTTACTGTCATTTCTACACAATCAGCTGCATAATGGCTCAAAGTGACATTTTTCGAGTTGATAATTGCGTGATCAAGTACCCATTATAAGGACTATTTTCTAAACTATTTATTTGTGCAATTGCAGGAGCTGGCTAATGCCCTAATCCCTGCTGCTGTGACCCAGTACATGTTTCAGGGTCAGGGGGGAGAGACGTACCCCACCGCTGGCTATGAGGAACAGTGAAGACCTGATATGACAGCCAGCACAGATCCCTCCTGAGAGATGAACAGGTAATAATCAACAGTTACTAACAGCCTGAAGATCCCTGTGATGTTCAAATCTACTGTCTAAGAAGTATAGTTTTATGCTATTAAAATCTACCTCAAACTTACGGTTGTCTTGTTTATTGTTTCTTTAAGAGGGATCCATTTGAAAGCATGACACTTGGATTGCATATTATTCCAACATCAGAAGAGAAGGCTCAAATGTATCTGACTAATAGATGTGGCGGTGATACAGCAAGTAAACTTGCACTGAAGATTCACTCAGTAGGCCATTGATAGAAGATGGATTTGTATCAATCTTTTGGAGCAACTCTTTGGAATATTTACAGTAAACCTTTCTCAAAGCCTATAAGGAGTTCAGGCTACATCAAGATCCTTTTGAAGATGCCAAAGAAAGGCTATATTAAGCATTTCCTTCCCCAACGACTACAACACATGTGGACTGTATGCTATGCAATATATCATAAATGATTGTGACCCGGGTTTGAATGCACTTTAGTCTGTGTGTTGGAGTTTCTGCTTTGTGGAGCTGTGATTTTAATTTTCCCTAAAACTTAACTGTAAAAAATAATGACATAAAAAACATATTTTGTTAAAATGTACCTTATAATAATGAAGCACATACTTTTATTTCAATATATATGCAACGCACTTGTATTTCAATATATTTAAAGGCATATAAAAGTACTGGTTTAATCATATTATGTATGTATTCATGTGAGAGGTCTAGGGGTTAAAAATCAGACGTCACAGAAAGAAAAGTGCACTGCTTTTTGCACAATATAGTGTATTTTTCTCAGTTATATTCTGCAACATATTCATAAGACATCAAGTATTTTTGTTTCATTTTATCTTTGCCTTGCAGGATTAATAGTTGTCTTTGATAGGCTTATGATTTATTGTGTGACATTTGCCCTCATTTGATACAAATGTATTGACCACATTGGTTGAATTCTTAATTAAGTTGCTAAAGATGACTAAAACAGCAATTGTTAATGCCTTTGAGATGAGCACTATACTTATGTAATATAAATATATATTTTTTAATTATTATTACAATGTATTCTAATTTGATGTTTTCAGTTGACTGTTTTTTAAACCCAACAACAAAATTAGAGAGAGACTATCTAACAATGACAGTGCCTTAGGCGTTAGGAAAGAATGTATTGTCCCTGCCAAACCTCATGTAATGAGGGCAAATGAACACACGACATATGATAACATTTCAGAGACCATAATGCACTTTGTTTTTACAGGGCAGCCATATAGCAATGCAAAATTCCCTAGATCTCTTGCAAATGTGTTGCATTTTAAAATTGCAATACTGCTGCATTGAATTATATGATTCCCCTAAAAAGCAGTCTTGCTGCATTGATTTGTATGATTTCTCAAGGATGCAACATCTAATGATGACTTAGATGGGAACTATGATGGAATAAAATGAATTGCACTAAGGGTGATAACTGTATTAGAAATAGCTTTTATTCAGTGTTAGTTTAGGCCTACTCTTATTTTTTGACTACTCCCTAAAGCGCAATAATAAAATGATTTATTTTGAGAAGGGTGCTTTTTCACATAGGTTGCAAGTCTTTCATTGTATACTTTGTTTTCATAATGTGGTTAATTGCACTAGTAAAAATGAATGTAGAGTAACACAGCGAGACACAAAATCAAGAAAGAAAACCAATGTTGCATATTAATTCTGGATGTAGTCTGTTCCTGACTCCCACCACCATAATGTTAAAAAAATATGTACACACAAAAAGTGTAAAACAATAAAAGTATTTTAAAAGCATGCCGTATCTCTCATTTTACTCCTTAAAATAAACGAATGAAGAGATCACTTCAAAGTTAGACTGAAACATCTATAAGCAACTGTTTTATAAATAAGGAGATAACGGTATTAGAAGTAGATTTTAATCGGTGTTGGTTTCGCTATTCTTTACCACAATAGATTAACCAAAATGTTTATTTAGAGAAGGTTTTTTTTTCATCGTGTGATGATTACTTGCAAATGAATAAATGTAAGTCTAGTCAAGTGACAAGTGAAGTCATATTTATATATTTAACACTTATATATTTTAAAAAATTATATATAGATTGACTAAATGGGCAATAAAGAAAGAACAAAATATAAAAATATATAAAATCAATCGATTATATATTAATTAGCCTGCTAGCGTATGGCTAGCGTAAACATGACGTAAAGCAAAACGTACGGTCGTAACACAGGAAGTAGCTCGATGTCCCGGATGTGCTTTCACAACAGAGACGGAGTGCCGTATTACGGTTTTCATCGAGCGCCAAGGCTGTGCTATTCAATCCCACTAAAATCGCAATTAACAGTAAAAAAAAGTGATTAGTGCAAAGAATAAGAAGCGACTATATTATTCGTCGTACGATGTCAGTTGTACCTCCTAATCGATCATCTACCGGTTGGCCTCGTGGAGTAAATCAGTTCGGCAATAAATATATTAGCCAGCCGGCTAAACCGCTCACCCTGGAGAGAACAATCAACCTGTGAGTAGAATGCACCACTGCAAACGACGTGCAGTTACTTTTCTTTCATAACGAATGCTCAACAATCTCTTATAGTTTCCTTTTTGAAAGAGCATTGACATTTGTAAATACTCCATCCTGCCTACTACTGTTTGGATGCGTAACAATACACTGGGTGCGTCTCATTCAGCCCCCTTGTTCAGTAGTCTGGTCACTGATAAGGGAGTCGGACATTTTAAGGGCTGTCTCAATCGCAGAATCCTTCCTAAAAATATCCGCAGTGCACCTTGAAAACCAGGGAGCATCGATTCTCACTATGCTCCCTAACGTAAAATACGTAAGCCAAATCACTAACGTCACACACAATGACACGTGATAATATATGTTTATTTTTAATACTCAGCATAAACATGCATCACTAGACAGGTAACGTTAGTTCCAGCTAAAATTTATAATTTATTTATGGCTGAAACAGAATTTTGCTTGTATATAACAAGCAACGTATGTCTATTTACTTACTATAAATTACATTAAAACATGATGTCATAAAGATGTAAGTTCTGCTGTTGTTCATAATACCAGTAGTGATGTTGTTTGAGAATGTCATGTCGCCGGAAAGAGTCACTAGTGTCTCAATGTGTAATGAGCCAGCGTTCTTTACTGGCCATACCAGTGCTTGAATTCATCAACACAATATTCTGATACACGACCCAGGAACCTGATAGGGATGAATTCACATCTACTGAGTTTGATTTAATGTATTGCCCAAATCTTTGTACATTTATATTGACATGCACGTGTATCTATAGTACAAAATAACTGGCATTCAAGGACCTTATTGGTTGTATTCCATATACAGTAGTTAGTTAGTACTGTTTTCTTATCTGTTTTATTTGTGGGGTTGAACTATTAATCAGGGCCAGGGGTTTGAAGTGCTCCTCAACAATAGTGGATCAATAACGTTCTATCATATCCCATATTTAAATGATGCAACTCCTGAACATTGTGATGTTTGTTTTTCGCAGATACCCTCTAACAAATTACACATTCGGCACCAAGGAGCCGCTCTATGAGAAGGACAGCTCGGTAGCCGCACGCTTTCAGCGGATGCGGGAGGAGTTTGAGAAAATCGGGATGCGGCGGACAGTGGAGGGAGTTCTGATCGTGCACGAGCACAGACTCCCTCACGTGCTGCTCCTACAGCTGGGAACCACCTTTTTCAAACTGTAAGCTCTCACTGCTTCACTGGAGTTTGTGCGGATGTGATCGATTCAAATAGGTGCCGTTTTAGCGGTTAAACTTGTCAAAAGGAACGCATCTTTTATTGTTCATCCATTGTGCATTTGTTGAAAATGTGTCTAACGTTTATTCTCGGTGTCTGACAGTTTACATATTGTGTTTTTGCAGTCCTGGTGGTGAGTTGAACCCTGGAGAAGATGAGGTGGAGGGGTTAAAACGACTGATGACAGAGGTATCATTGGTTTTTTTTGACTGTATTTAATATGATAAAAATTATGGCATTTACAAGTTTTTTTTTTTAACTACAATCTGTTAATTTCAGAGATAAAAGATCAGCCAAGACAAAAACACTTACTATCAGAGGCCTTGTTTACACCTGGTATTAAGATTTGGTCTGCGATCGAATCACAGGTAGACGAGGGAGACTCATTCCCTTTTACACTTGGGGTTTTAATCCGTCTTTTTTGTCCATTTTCAACCACTTCTATCCTGATTTCTTTGAGGGGAGGGTCTTTCTTTAGGCAAGTAAAAGTATGGGCGTTTTTTAGGCCTTTCGATCTAATGGATGTAATAAGCATGCGCAATTTACAAATGAATGCAACCGGAGACGACGGAAAAACATGGAGCATTCGAACTGAGCGCTTTCGTAGTGTAATGTAGTCGAATGTGTTTTCAATTACCACTGGAAGTGGTCGAAAGTGGACAAGCTTAAAATGATTTAGACCCCGTTTCCACCTGTATTTAGCGCCGCCCACTGTAGTGATCCAATCGACAAACGCATCTTAATACCAGGTATATATAGGGCCAGAGTATCGTACCATCTTGTATGACATTAAAATGCCATATTATGTAATAAAACTATCAGAAATGGATTTAAAATACACTGGAGAATAATTTCTAATATTCTTGTCAAGATTTTGGGGCGTCAGGATGGAGTGAAACAGGACTGGGTCATTGATGACTGTATTGGGAACTGGTGGAGACCAAACTTTGAACCACCTCAGGTGGTAACTACTCCGTTCCTTTTTCCTCAGACAAACACCACGCACGGGATCACCAACAGTATATTTTGATTTATTTTTTTCCACTTTCAAGCACACTAAGATTTTGCTTCATATCTCGTTTCTTTCCACAGTACCCATATATTCCAGCACACATCACTAAACCTAAAGAACATAAGAAGCTTTTTCTAGTACAGCTGCAAGAGAAAGGTACGGCAAAATATGTTTTGTTTACTCAATGCACCTTGTGATTATACAGCTTAACTTGTGTGTCGTGTGTCTTTAGCATTGTTTGCTGTGCCAAAGAACTATAAGCTGGTGGCCGCCCCCTTGTTTGAGCTTTATGATAATGCTCCTGGATACGGGCCGATTATATCTAGTCTTCCTCAGCTACTGAGCAGGTGAGGTGTTTGGATGGGTTATGAAAGCATCTAGTAAATAGGCTTCACATCATTTAAACAATATTGATAAATGGTGTCTAATTAAACGAACTCTTTCCCCCGCCATTGACAGGTAATGCTTCTTATGAAATAATACAAAATCTCAGGTTCAAAACACAGGTGAAGAAGCAGTAGAAAAAAAGTGATTGCATGCATGTTCAGATATTCTTGCCACAAAATATTCTGTGAAAGGTTTTGTTAAAATGCTCAAAAATCCTGGCAGTGGCTGGTAATTTTTTTTTTAAAAACTGGCAGGGAAAGAGTTCATGTTGTAAATCCTTTTACTAACTTGCTCAACCTATTCATTCCCCTGCGCAGGTTTAACTTCATCTACAATTGAGAAGCAAATGTTTTTTCTTGACTGTGGACTGTCTCTGTGAGCACAGTCTGATGGGAAGGCGCGGGTGAAGGATAAAGTGCTGGTGTTTTGACGATGCCGAGGTTTTACATTGTGAGGCATTACATTGCATAGAAATGTGTGCATTTTTTTTCTCCTTTATAGATACATTGCAAGTCTTTGTTATTGAACTTTGTCATCCAGTAACTACATTTTTATGTTCAACTAAGTGATGAATACAATGTCTTTAGAAAAAGAAATGTTTCAGTGACTTTTTTTTAACCTTGTATATTTGTCAGTGCTTTTTATAATAAATTGTTCTCTTTGAGATTATGCAGATTTCCTTTGTTTTATATATTTTGTTGTTGTTGTTAATGTGTATGAAGGACATTTTTAATTTTGGGGATTAAACTGATATGCTATATGGCAAATTATGGCACAGAATATGGTATTCTTAATAAAATAACTGACCAAATAAAATATTAAAATGATATATTTGATGTTAAATAATATCTAATATCTATTTTTTCTTCACATCTAACTGAGGCTTATTTGACCCAAAACAATCATCATTTCAAAACAGTCATACAATCAATAGTTTTAGCCAATGTATACACTGTTAAAGGAGAACTCCGGCGCAAAATAAACCTTTGGTCTAATTACACATTGGTACCTAGTCGACCGTTCTCTGAGATTTGTTTTCATGATAATTTAATGTAAAGAGTTTTATCTCTAAAAAATGTTTAGCGTATACGCTAGTATATGGGGGCATATAATATGTCGTGTCAAAAAAAACCCTCTGCACTCAATTGGATAGTCGGTAGACCTACCAACCAATCAGAGCAAGGCAGTAAGTCAACTCCTTTGCATAGCGCAGTTTTCAAATACAGAACGTAGCCTACTTTATTTATTTTAGAAGTTAAATAGCGAGTGTTACTTCTTTTAATTACTTCTCCATGAGTGCCACCAAAGGAGAAACCACAACGACCACAGGCTTTTCATTACGTCCCATCTTCTTAACGACCGTCAGAGCCAGCTGATAAGTTCCCGAATCATGTAAGAAGGACGCCAAAAACATCTTTCCGATCGACAAAGGCCTTGATTGCAGTTCTCTGTTTGTCTATTAAAATGAATGCGCTATCGATTTATTTTACAAAAGACGCGACAGCGGAATCTATACATCTCAATTCTCCAGCTGCAGTCATCTTTGACAAGCACTCTTTGATGACACGAGGATTATGTTACTGAAGACCACCTGTCAATCATCGTATAAAGCCCGCCCTGGCAATTTGATTGGCCCGATGATTTCTGAACTGATCATAATTACTCCTCAATGGATCGAGTCCAGACCGAACTTCCCGTCCAAAAAATGTTGTGGGCGGAGTTCGGGCTGGCATCCAGGCTAAGTTAATACCACTAACAAGGCTCAAAATAGCCCCAGACTAACACAGTAACATAATGAGGTTCGACTTGTCAAGACAGTTTTCCAAAGATGGCTCCTGCCTGTATACACGAAGTGGACTGTCTTAATAAAATATCTTCTTATTAAACGGTCTGTACACTTACAACGTTCTCAATGCTTCGTTTTGCATGTAGGGATCTCATTATGTTACTGTGTTAGTGTGGGGCTATTTTGAGCCTTGTTAGTGGTATTAACTAGCGATTTCTTTTTATTTATTATATGTCCCCATATATTAGCGTTTTAAGCTAAACAGTTTTTAGAGATAAAACTCTTTACATTAAATTATCATGAAAACAAATCTCAGAGAATGGTCGACTAGGTACCAATGTGTGATTAGACCAAAGGTTCATTTTGCCCTGGAGTTCTCCTTTAAATGACTGACGTATCAGAACTTATATCAGAAAAATAAACTTTAGCCAAAAAGTTATGCAGAGCCACATTGTCTGCCCCACAACCAGGAACAGCACAATGTTTTGACATTTAACCTTTAATGTCATCATATTCGTGAGTTTTCAACAGCCTTTGCTTTTTACTATATTTTTATGCAAGATTGTGGCCAAAACTGGTACTGCAATCACTTTCAAATTACTGTAGAGCGGTTTATCCCCCTCCCCCCTTGAATCGAGGTTGCCAGATATGCTGCAAGATCCAGCAGGAACGAAATCTGCTACAAGAAGCTTCCAATGGCAAGTGACGAGTCCTACACTACACAAAGTGTGTTTTTTTTCTGTTAATTATTTATTTCGGACTTTGTCACAAAGTATTTCGGATTCATATCGAGGTTTTTATGGTTTCGCAACGTTAGACTTTTTTTTTATCCGATTTCGACACGTTTGTATCTGCAGCTGGGGTAACTAGAGAAGAGCTGGCAAACCGAATGCAGCAACACTACTGACTCTGTGATTGGTAGATCGCTGGAAGGTGACGCATCAAACCAAAACACAACATGACAACATCAACATCAGTCAAGGGCTGCGACTTCACTTTTTCAATTTCCTGTCCGGACTACTGTTGTCAGTGATATAAGTATTTGAAATGAACATGATTGCTTAATGTCTAGTGACATATCAGGGAAAATTTATGATTAATTGAAATACATTTCTTGCATACACCTCCTTTAAATTACTCTTTATGTTTTTCTAAAGCATTTTTAATTTTACATGAATTTGCAGGTATTTTAAAAAATATTGGTTAGTTTATTATAACTATACTGTAATTTTACATTTTAATCCTAAACAGATCATTAATTAATGTAAATAAAAATTGAGTTGTCATAAAATTTTCATATTCATATTTGTTTGTACAGTAACTACTGATCTTTTATAATACAATGATATACTGTCATATTGCTAATAACTTATTAATGAAAGTACTACTAAAACCGTTGCTTGTGGCTGTGATAAGCGATCTTTGTTTATTTTTCGAGCTATAGGTGAGCATCCCGTTTGGCATATGTTGTTTCGTGGGAGGGGTTATCTTCAATAACTTGTATTTATTTTGTTTCTAACATTAGAGATTCAAAATATTTGATCATGATGGAGCTCAAAGTAGGCTTCAATTCCACATCTAACAGCACTGCTGTGGGTTCAGAACAGATTGTTCCTGCAGTAGTTCTGGGTTTGTGCTGTTTGGTGGGTTTGCCAAGCAATATCGTAGTAATCGTCAGCATTGCTCGTGAGTGGAAAACAAATTTAAGCTTTACCTTAAGTCTAATGCTAAACCTCGCTGTCTCTGATGCGTTGACCCTTTGTTTGGCTCCTGTCGTGCTGTGTGGGATTCTGTTTGGATGGAAACTTGGCCTTTGGTCTTGTAGGATCCTGTTCTTCTTGGGTCACTGGAGTCTGTATGTCGGTGTCCTGACGGTCACCTCCATGAGTGTGCACCGCTATCACAATGTCATCAAGTCAAGGGTCACTAACAGGAAGCTCCTGCACAGACTGGAAAGACGACACAGACGCCTTCATCTGACTGGTATCTGGATTCTAGCCTTTGTTTTTGCACTACCAATATTTTTCACTCAAGGACTCAAAGACAAGGATGGATTGCAAAGATGTCAGAGGACAATGGAGTCACAGTCTATAGTAGTGTCTCTTTTGCTTCTTGAGATCCTTTCGGGGTTTGTCATTCCATTTTTGATCATGTTAACATGTTATCTCTGGTTGCACAAAGGCTTGAGCCAAAAAGCCAAGAGCTCCAGTCTACCTAGAGCTCCACAGGACCAGAAACCCAGAAGCCAAGGGGCAAACGTTAAGACTTACAAGAAGAGACTTGTGGTCAGCATCATTGTGGCTTTCTTTCTGTTTTGGACTCCTGTGCACATCATTAATGTGATTGATATAGTTATTACTCTGACTAAAACTTCTCATCCAGATGAGTATGCCGGACTGAAGTCCTTACGTAGAGTTTATGGTGATACAAGCAAGACTCTGGTTTTGCTAAACTGCTGTCTGGATCCCTTTCTCTATGCCGTCTCTTCAGGAAATATTCTAAAATCTATCAGAAAGAAATAGTTCTCCCTGATGTACTTGTGTGTTTTTAACACATGCTGTTGATGGAGAAACAAGACTCTGCATTTCATACATGATCCAAAATTATTGATTTGGTCTAAAACTAAATAGGTTTCTTGTGGTTTGGATGCATTTTTTATTGTTCAAATTGAAGACAATTGTACTTACTATTTTTGCATACATATGCAAAAACGCATGCAATTTGTTTAAATCAATAAGGAATTCAAATGTGTTGTGAAACCAGAAACTATTTGTTCAGAAATCTCAACTTGTTTTTGATATATTACAATGGAGTTATATATTATTATGGGCTTAATAATAAGATTTTTAATATTTTTTATTTAAGGTAAATGTTTGCAGCTTGCTACATTAAGAGTAAAATGAACAGAAGAGAAAGAAACTTCTGAAAACCACAAACCAGATGAATACAGCTATTTTAGAAATAAGCTAAAAATAATGCAAACAGAAGGCTTCAACACAATCATTTGCATATCAGATATGTACAATAGGCTAATTAAAAAAGCTGATTACACAAAATGTATTGACAGAACTTGTGTTTAATATGATAATTTCATCCATCGAATACAATATATTGCTACTCGAGAGTATTTTTATATTTGTGAATAAATACATAGATCTGCATTAAAAATTTGTTTGTTAAAGTGGTCTGGTGGTAGAATTTTTTTAAGTGTGCCAGGGGTTTTCGGTTCTAATAGTTTATTTATTTATTTTACTCATTAAAAAAAAAGATTTTCATCAGTAATTGTATATCAAGAGAAGGGACACGTTTGTGTGCAGTTTGTTTTGTAATTTCACGGTCACAATCTATCCCTTAACGCGGTTGCCTCATCCATGTGAAGACTGTGCGGTGTGCACGAGCGCCAGGAGAACACTGTTGGGCTAGTGATAACATCAGCAACGAGCACTCCATTATAAACCACATCATGAATAAAGTTTACAAAGCCATAGTCAGGTGAGGATCAAGGGTCTTAATATATAATATGATAAAAACCAGCTGATTGTCTCACAAACGTAAGCCCGTTCTCATCCCAAGAGCTCCGCCATGCAAATTTCACAGACCCATGGCATTCCCTTGCCATTGGCTCGTTTTATTTCTTTCGAAGATGATAGGCTTCTAAACGAACCCCATTCGTCATCACGACGTAACTCGTAGTGACTATGAAAGGGAACTAAACTACCACTGAACTTCACTGTGTGGACTAGGAACTCCCCACTGTACTGCTTCCCCTTGCAGTGTAATACGTCTTGGATGCTGGAATGTCGATTTGGTCTCATGAGACCAGCGTATGGATTGTCAGAAGTCTATTTTTGGTAATATGGGCATGGTAAAATTAGTTTCTATGACTAAATGGGAAATGACTAAAGGAGTTTATTTTGCTTTGGCTAGGTGTTAGTTCCTGTGTGGACATCTACAGTGCATTTCACTTCTGCATGTCGAGACTTACTGTGTGATATGAAACAGTCACTCTTCTCACAGCTTTTGCCAGCTCTGAAACATTTCTCCTGCTCTTTTTTTAGCAAACAAAAATCTCTTATGAAATGAAAGCTTAAATTGAAGGCCTGATTGTTTCAGGGATTTGTCACAAGACCATTCTTTTAGAGTGTCTGTGTTACTTTTGCTTTGGCAATCCTCTTGTACCAGCAGTGTCCCCTTATGTGCAAAAGTCTTCTGACAATTCTCTCTCAAGTGGTTTCTTCGTTGTAACTATTAAAGGGGTGGTTTACTGCTTTTTTTCTTTGCATGATTGTGTTCATACATCATTGGGTGCAATATAACATGTATTCATGTTTTTTTCTTTTTTTAAAGTCTTATTTTTCATAAATGTCACCTTTATTGTAAGCAGCTTTCTCCTCTGTCATTTAAACAACCGGTTTACCTCCTTGCTGATTCTATGAAACCACTTCCTCAGAAATCAGGAAAAGTCCAAGAGCTGGCATTTGAGCTTGGCTCACCCAAAGCACAACAATGATTTGGCCTCTTTTTTCTACCCGTGGCCATCTCCTCTTTTTTTTTTAGCACTCACTAAAAAAACATCATTGCCAAAGCGCATCATCTTTCTCTATTTGTTCTTTCTCTTTTCAGCGTGTTAATGAACACCGTTGACTTAACGTTACATTACTGTAGTAGGCTAACGTTACATATAAATATTTGACGTACCACAACCCCGTCCCTAAACCTGGGGTTAATACCGAGTGTTCCCCTACTAGGCTTGCTACGGTAGTCAGTGTTACCTTCTCTTTCGGGCTTGAACAAACCATAACACACACAAATTATGCCAAAATGTGATGTCCATAAGAGTCTTAAACGAACGTAGAGATTTGTGAGAAAATGGGACGCGTGTCGTGTCGGATTGCGTCTCTGTCAGCAACGGCTGTTCGAATTCGCTCACTCGTTATTATTTACTCCTTCTCATTCACTCCAAGTCAACAGTAAACGTAGGGAATAGATAAATAGGCCTACCATTTTGTGGCTCGTGACAGATAAAGCCAAGTTCCACCGACGTTAATCTGCTCTCTAAAAAACTCTCCAGACTGCTTTGTCGGACAAAAATGGTGGTTTTCATTTTTGATTGGTCAGATCACATGTCAATCAAAGTCCAAGCGAAGGATGAATGACGCTAATTTAAAAGTGAACGTGATGTAAAAAAAAAATAGTTTCGTTTTCAAACTAGCGCATATTCAGGGCACAATAAAACAGTTATATCCGCACTACCACACCATTATCCCATTCATGCCTGTGCAAATGCGTGCATTTTACATTTGCCTTTAAATTAGCGATTTTAAAGCCCCCGCCGGTGACACCGGTATTGTCACACGTCGATTAACCGGTGAGAAAATATCCTCACCGTCACATCCCTATCCCCTACCATCCTAGGGGAAAAAAATATAAAATATCGCTCCCCAGGTGTAGATCTACATTTTGCTTTGTTTCGCTCGGACATTTAACAGTGTGTAGGCTACTCGAACATTGTAGACATACACATACACGCGGATAGCTCAAATGCGTATCACATGACTTGAAAGTGGCGTGTATGTTTACACAAAAGTCATGTTGCTATGGGAGAAAAGCAAGCCATTGTCAAGCTGAGAAAAGATGGAAAGTTGATCCAAGTCATTGGACAAACATTGTACAAGCAAATTGCACAATGTTTGTCAACTTTCCAGGATCAACCGACCTGTTCGACGCCTGTTACTCAGTACAGCATTAGTTTCTTTCTTTTTCGAAAAAGAAATAAACTAATACCCAGATAGCAAACTGACATTGAATCAACGTGGAAATATGACATCGAAACAATGTTGATCTGACATTGTTTTGCTCATCGAATTAACGTTGAACAAACGTCAGACGCATCATTCTTTCAAAACTAACGCAAAATCAACGCGTTGTTTCAACGTTATGAAAGCAAACCAATTTTCGATTTTCATTTAGCTTTGAAGAATGCCGCGTCTGACGTTGGTTCAACGTTAATTCGATGAGCAAAATCAACGTTGTTTCAATGTCATGAGAGACGTCGTTTCCACGTTGATTCAATGTCAGTTTGCTGTCTGGGTAGTGTACTGAGTAACAGGCGTCGAACAGGTCGGTCGAGGAAAACAACAGTTGATAACAGTGAGCTGTGAAGAAAACCCCCAAAACATCAGTTCACGAGTTCACACTTACATACAATTAAAGGGAATAAAGTATAATGTGTATTTGGCGTGCTGTCCGGGGGGAGGGCTCCGAGCTCGGAATTCGGCCCGAACCCAGAGTACTCTCTACCAAAGTATGGAGAAAGAAAGGAACTGCTTATGATCCGAAGCATACAAGCTCCTCTGTGAAGCATGGTGGAGGTTATCTCATGGCTTGGGCATGCATGGCTGCTTCTGGAACAGGCTCATTGATATTTATTGATGATGTAACTGATGATGGTAGCAGCAGAATGAATTCAGAAGTGTACAGAAACATTTTGTCTGCCAATTTACGGATAAATGCATTGAAACTAATCGGGAGAAAGTTTATCATGCAGCAGGACAATGACCCAAAGCACACTGCCAACAAAACAAAGGACTTCATCAGGGGGGGAAAGTGGAAGGTTTTAGACTGGCCAAGTCAATCACCTGACCTTAACCCAATAGAGCATGCATTTCACCTCCTTAAGAGGAGACTGAAGGGAGAAACTCCCAGAAACAAACAAGAACTGAAAGAAGCTGCGGTAAAAGCCTGGAATAGCATCACAAATGAACAATGCAACAGTTTGGTGATGTCGATGGGTCGCAGGCTTGAGGCAGTTATTGCAAGCAAGGGTTATGCCACCAAATATTAAATGTTATTTACTTTAAGATTATTTGTTCCAATACTTTTGCTCACTTGAAAAATGGGTGGGATCAAACAAAGGGTGGTTTGGTGTGAGTTGTTTAATAAAAGGAAATAAAAGCTGAAATTCTATTGTCTCATACTCATCTTTTTATCTTGAACCCAAATATCTTCAGCGAACAATAAAAACAAAGAAATTTGCCTTACCGTTCCAATAATTTTGGAGGGGACTGTACATGTCCTACCCAAGTTTGATGATGTGCAAAGTTGTGGTTTTGGTTTACAGAAGTGTGAGGATTCAACACAGGTATGAGGATCCTGTTTTTCAGCAATCATAGCTCAGAGTCAGCATTATCCAGACAGTAATTTGATGATGGAGCTCAAAGTAGGCATCAATTCCACATCTAACAGCACTGCTGTGGGTTCAGAACAGATTGCTCCTGCAGTAGTTCTGGGTTTGTGCTGTTTGGTGGGTTTGCCAAGCAATATCGTAGTAATCGTCAGCATTGCTCGTGAGTGGAAAACAAATTTGAGCTTTACCTTAAGTCTAATGCTAAACCTCGCTGTCTCTGATGCGTTGACCCTTTGTTTGGCTCCTGTCGTGCTGTGTGGGATTCTGTTTGGATGGAAACTTGGCCTTTGGTCTTGTAGGATCCTGTTCTTCTTGGGTCACTGGAGTCTGTATGTCGGTGTCCTGACGGTCACCTCCATGAGTGTGCACCGCTATCACAATGTCATCAAGTCAAGGGTCACTAACAGGAAGCTCCTGCACAGACTGGAAAGACGACACAGACGCCTTCATCTGACTGGCATCTGGATTCTAGCCTTTGTTTTTGCCCTACCAATATTTTTCACTCAAGGACTCAAAGACAAGGATGGATTGCAAAGATGTCAGAGGACAATGGAGTCACAGTCTATAGTAGTGTCTCTTTTGCTTCTTGAGATCCTTTCGGGGTTCGTCATTCCATTTTTGATCATGTTAACATGTTATCTCTGGTTGCACAAAGGCTTGAACCAAAAAGCCAAGAGCTCCAGTCTACCTAGATCTCCACAGGACCAGAAACCCAGAAGCCAAGGGGCAAACGTTAAGACTTACAAGAAGAGACTTGTGGTCAGCATCGTTGTGGCTTTCTTTCTGTTTTGGACTCCTGTGCACATCATTAATGTGATTGATATAGTTGTTACTCTGACTAAAAGTTCTCATCCAGATGAGTATGCCGGACTGAAGTCCTTACGTAGAGTTTATGGTGATACAAGCAAGACTCTGACTTTGTTAAACTGCTGTCTGGATCCCTTTCTCTATGTTTTCTTTTCAAGGAATGTCATACAATGTAGTAAGTAGAATCCCACTTGTTTTTCAGTCTGTAGAAAGATGTAAAACATTTAAAAGCATTTATAAAAACAACCCTGTTATTAATTTTTTTTAGCTGCAGTATTATTATATTATATTATTTTAATGAACAAGTATTATAGATAAACTTTACCATGCAAAGTGCACCCTGCTTCCATCCTCTCTCTTTACAGTAAAACTGCTATAGAGTCTTATTAAAGCCTGTTCCTCTCTGATACTGAAAGGCAGGCAGGTTTTTTAGGTCTTGTGTACACACTGTGCATGCTTGCTTCATAACAATGACACTAAATGCTCTAACTCAGAACTTCATCTGAACAATAAAACCATTTTCTTTTAGAACTGCTGTGAAGCCAAAAGGAACTCTGTTTGTATCACCGAATCATTTTCCTGTCAACACTGTAAACTGTTTTGAAACAATCTGTATTTTACAAAGCACTATATAAAATAAAAGTTACTTGACTTGACAGAAACAATAAAGCAAACACTGCATGGTGGTTTAACCAGAAGAGTTTGACAGAAGAGTACCAGACATCTGGTTGGCATGATGATCTGCTTGCATTGTCAGTGTACATCTGTATTAAAGGAGTAGTTCACTTTTAAAAAACTTTTGCTGATAATTTACTCGCCCCCATGTCATCCAAGATGTCCATGTCGTTCTTTCTTCAGTCGAAAAGAAATTAAGGTTTTTGATGAAAACATTACAGGATTTTTCTCCATATAATGGACTTCAATGGGAACCAAACGGTTCAAGGTCCAAATGAGAGTTTCAGTGCAAACTGTTCAAAGGGCTTTAAACGACACCAGATGATGAATAAGGGTCTTATCTAGTGAAATGATCGGTCATTTCAAGAATAAATAAAAAAGTTTAAGTTTTATAAGCACAAATGCTCAAAATGCTCACAAATGACTCTCCTGTTCATCAAAATGAACAAATCTTTTTTCAAGCCATTTCGTTCATTTATGAACAAATCCAAAGTCATTTTGTTTATTTATGAACGAAATGACTCGAAAAAAGATTCGTTCATTTTGATGAACAGGAGAGTCATGAACGCGCATCACAGAACAGAGCAAGGTGAGCATTTGTACTCATAAAACTTAAACTTTTTTAATTTATTTTTTAAGTGACTGACCATTTCGCTAGATAAGACCCTTATTCATCATCTGGTGTCGTTTAAAGCCCTTTGAATAGTTTGCACTGAAACTCTCATTTGGACCTTGAACCGTTTGGTTCCCATTGAAGTCCATTATATGGAGAAAATCCTGGAATATTTTCATCAAAAACCTTAATTTCTTTTCGACTGTAGAAAGAAAGACATGGACATCTTGGATGACATGGGGGTGAGTAAATTATCAGCAAAAGTTTTTTTTTTTAAAGTGAACTACCCCTTTAAGTTAAGAACTTTTAAGAACGATTAATAGTGAGATAGACTGGAATTTATTTTTTTTAATGAAAATATATTAAACATATATTTCCAGTTATGCAATTTACAGTAACATATATGTCAATATCATTAAATCCTCGAACACAGATTTGAAAACAGAATAACAGTACAACATACATCAGGTCACCGTTTGGCTTAAATGCTTCTTTTTTTCTTTCTTTTTTATCAACTGGATAAGGATTTTGACTATATGCACAACAACATGTTGCAGTACTTAAAAAGTTTAATAAGTTTCATTAAACTACTTTTTCTGACATATTCTTAAACTTAGAATACAACCAACAGGGAGCTAGAAGACAGGGTGAGGGAGGTTGAGGCAGGTGGTTCAGGTCTCCATTCAGAAACAGATGCATTGGAGGAAGCTGGTTTTGGATATATACACTTGTGCACTGCACGCCTCAGTCTATGTTGGATGTGATGCGATATCTGAGATCTCGGACACAGAAATGATATCAGCGACTCTCAGGACGTTGTCGCCACGATGCACCTGTCCAGCAGGAAGTGGCACTACAGTCCAGGTCAAAAGAGGCTGAAGGACTCAATATTGACTCATAATCAGATCTCAAACAATAACATGATAAGGTTTCAAACTAGCCTAAAACATGCCAGAGAGGTACAGCCATGAGCAGGCATTCGTGGAGCTTACAGGCATGAAAATCTTCACTACGTTTGTTTTCTAATTGGATGATGTACATATCTTCCCCTCTGGGGAATCCCTGCCGCCGTTTTGAAGTGCGTCCAACTTCGTCAAGTGGACGAGGGAAGATTATTTGGACAGACCATTGCCCCCTCTGAGGGGGCGAGTCTACTCAATATGTTCACTTCAGGCAGATCCATAGACCACGATGCAACAGCAGATCACGCTTAATTTACCCCAAGAGTTATTTTACCACATAATTCTTGTAGCTAACGTAAGCTGTCTGTTTGTTACACAATTTATTGTATTATCATTTTTGTATAATGTTTTATATTTTCCCCAACAGCCCACACACACATACAGACCAATAGAACGGTCCATAAAACAAACTGATAAGTAAAAAACTGTAAATAATAAATCAGCTCCATAGCGGATTCCAGTGATCAAGGGCTTAGGGCGTTTCATTTTAAAGGGGTGATGAACTGAGAAATCAAATTTTTTGCTTTTGACATCTAAGAGGTCATCATATTATAAAACGTCCTTGTTAGTCCAATAAAAGCTTTTATTGACACCAGGCTCAGCAAACGACTCGTTTTTCAAAGTGGGGAACTATGACATCAAAGAGGATAAAACACCACCCCCGCAGAAGAAGATCAACGCGGGCGGTTTAGCCCCGCCCACCGATTTGCGCATTACTCGCATAGATAAACAACATAGATGCCTACCTCGTGATGACAAACCGGATGGAGCTACCGAGCAATACAGAATATTGTGCAGTCCCTGGTTGTGAAAGAAGACTGTTCTTCCTCTGGATTCCAATAGGACTGCATGGTTAGACTGTATTTTTAATGACGTTCCAGCAGATGAGGGTAAAACATTGTCCGTCTGTTGAGGATTGTTTTGTAAACGAGACTGGATTTGCAGACCGATTAAGAGTAAAGAACGGTGCTGTGCCGTCTATATTGGATCTGACAGGAATTCTGCAACACACGGACTCTGGGTCGAACATGTATAGGCGAATCATTCCAGTTGCCATTTTACAACATTGGACTGACGAGCACCGACGGGTGAGTTGAAACTCATTATAATATGCAAAACTGTTATCCACTCACAGCAGTGGGCGTTTACTTCCAAGTCTTCAGTGCGAGACGTCCATAAAAACCGAGCGTTTCTGAGCTAGGCTCAAAACTAGTGTAGAAAATAGCCTATTAGTTATTCAATTTGATGTTTTTGAATGCAAAAACCAAGCGAATGTCATAAGTTGACCTCAGACAACAATATAATAATTTAAAAAGCCAGTTCATGACCCCTTTAAACACATTGCAAGGGTTCCGCCAGTAGTTTGCACTCGTGCAACGTAAGCAATGACGTGCATCTGAGTGAACAAGATGGATGGAAGATAGGGAGGGAAGGGCGTAAAAAAAATGGACAGTCTGTCAATCGGCTCACTCCCAGCATGCTTTGCGTTCACACTGTCCAACAGCAAGAGGATAAACATTAAACACCATTTTTGCTTCCAACAGGCACAATTCATTTAAAAAAAAAAAATCTGATCTTTGATGGAAATGGTGGTACTTCTACATACACGTTTAAAATTTTAAACACCTTTAGTCAGCATCTCATAATAATAATAATAATAATAATAATGATGATGACAATTATAATAATCAGAGCAATAATTACAGTTTAGCTATAATAATGCATAATGTCTTAAATCTACACTTTAGATATGTTCCGTCTCTTTCTCCTCCATTGTTCCCATTATATTGTCCCCGACGTACAGCACCTTAAATATTTACAATAATTCATTTACAACATTTCGTCCTTTTCGGAGATATAAAGCTCATGGCACAGGTGAGTTTAAAAGAGGCCCGTTGGCTCACATGGCCAGTAGCTGATTGAGTGCCATGCGGAACTGCTGTGTGCATCCCGCGAGCTCCCGCACCCTCTCCGTCATGTCTCTGGCGGACCCTGGCGAGGGGTACTGCAGGGCTGCGGTCTTGGTGCTCACCACAATGTCTTTGAGCTTGTCGCAGAGCGTGTTGCTGTGCTGAGCCACCCTGTTGCGCACCTCGGGAGACTTGGCTTGCCGGGAGAGCGTGTCTCCGATAAAGACGAGCTTGTGAGCGCTGAGGATGACGAATTTGCTGTGGGCAACGAAGATTTTGGGCGGCTGGTTGTTGTTGATGGAGGAGTAGAACGCGTCGATGGCGTTGGTGAGCGTGGTGATGTTGGCCTCGCACTGCTCCATGTAAAAGAGCAGCAGCTGCCGGTCGCCCGTGCACAGCTTACTGCGCGGCGTCTGGGGGTACTGAGAGGGCGGAGTCCAGCCCGAAATGTCATTGTTGATTGGTCGAGAGACTTCCTGCTCCAGCCGCTCAAACTGCTTCAGCTGTTGTGGGTTAGGGACACGAGTGAATAATATTGCATTTAACAGATGTGCAATCAAGAACATTGTACATAAATACATGTAATATTAAAATATAATATTTGTAAGTGTAGGTATAAAGGAGTAGTTCACTTTTAAAAAAAACATTTGCTGATAATTTACTCACCCCCATGTCATCCACGATGTCCACGTCTTTCTTCAGTCGAAAAGAAATGAAGGTTTTTGATGAAAACATTCCAGGATTTTCTCCATATAATGGACTTCATTGGGAACCAAACGGTTCAAGGTCCAAATGAGAGTTTCAGTGCAGCTTCAAAGGTGCTTTAAAGGACACCAGACGATGAATAAGGGTCTTATCTAGGACCCTTCGAGTCACGACTCGAAAAAAGATTTTGAGCAGGAGAGTCACGAACGCTCATCACAGAACAGAGCAAGGCGAGCATATGTGCTTATAAAACTTAAACGTATTTATTTATTTTTTTAAATGACCGATTTTTTCGCTAGATAAGACTCTTATTCATCGTCTGGTGTCCTTTAAAGCACCTTTGAAGCTGCACTGAAACTCTCATTTGGACCTTGAACCGTTTGGTTCCCTTTGAAGTCCATTATATGGAGAAAATCCTGGAATGTTTTCATCACCTTAATTTCTTTTCGACTGAAGAAAGACGTGGAAATCTTGGATGACATGGGGGTGAGGAAATTATCAGCAAAAGTTTTTTTAAAAGTGAACTTCTCCTTTAAAAGGATAATTTACACATAAATAATTTACTCACACTTAAGTTGGTTCAAACATGTATGACTTTCACGGTAACAATTCCCATTGACTTTCATATATATATATATAACAGGTTTGGAACAACTTGAGGGTGAGTAAATGATGACAGAATTTTAAATTTTTGGGCGAACTATCATTTTAAATGTTATATCGAATATTTTTTTTAAATTGTATAATGTTGTTGGTATGTGATATACCAGGGCTCTTTCAACTCTTTTAATTATTGTTTGATCATACATTTATTTTTGTAAAATATATATACGTATGTATGGAAAAAAAATACAGTTTCGAAAATTCAAACAATGCTAATGTTAAAAAGCTGAAGCTCAGCTAAATGTCCCAAAGGCCCAAAAAGTGGCTTTGTAACCAAGTAAGCATTAAGTATGTAAATAAATGTGGTAACACTTTACAATAAGGTTCATTAGTTAACATTAGTTACTGTGAACTAACCATGAGCAATACATTTGTTGCTGTAAATCTTTATTATTTGTTCGTGTTAGTTCGAGTGCATTAAGTAATGTTAACAAGATTTTAATAAAGTATTAGTAAATGCTGAAATGAACATGAACAAAGATTAATAAATGCTGTATAAATCCAGTTCATTATTAGGTCATGCTAACTAATGTAGTTAACTAATTATCATAAATATATTCAATACTATAGCAACTACAGTCTCGTATACCTGTTGCTGTTCCAGCACAGCCTTATTGTGTTTGATGCTCCCTTTTTCCATCAGCTGTCTTTGGTTCTTTTCAAACTCTTCTTTACCCTGTAATAGAAAGTTAAAATACAAGAATAAATCATTTACAGTCTATGAGTAGATGAGTTAATTACAGTTTGTGTAATGTGTCAACTTAATTAGATTAAAAGAGAGCACGATCATGTTAAAATATCTGTCACAACCTGCATGCAACTGTTCCCACCATTCTTTAAAAAACAAAACAAAAGTGCATGTGCAATCCGTCCATCCATCCATTCTTTGACTTCAAAAAATGTGCACTGAAAAGTTTCCATCCAATCCATTGGGGGGCAGTATAATATCACAGTGAAACTCAACCACTTTCAGGAGTCACATGTGCCCTTTCAGCCAAGATGATTGTCAAATGCAAACATGCAAAAATATATATACATTGCATTTATATCTTTGATAGTTAAATTGCAAAATTATTGTAGGTAAAAAAAAATGTATCAAAAATTGGCCAATATGGTCACAGCTTTCACATACTATTTTTGCAATTTAGTAACAAAATATTTACAATAATACTGTCGTACATACTAAATGATCATACAGTTTATAATAAAAAAGTATAATTTGCATGAAATCTGAAAGATTAAGAGATATGGGCTTTGAGGAAAAGCAGGAAAATCACAGTGATTGATGAAAAGGCCTGAGGCTCGACACAGTGGAGATTACAGGTCCAGCACACACGCAGATCAATGATCATATTGCTAGCCGAGAACATACACGTGGATCTTGCTCTCAAAAGGAAACGAATGAACGTTTCGGATGCATTCTTAGCGTACCTGTAAATGGACATAATCGTAGTCCTCCATCCAACCTTCCTCTGTGGTCTCGTGCGGCCTGTCTGGAGTCTCTTCCTCGGCTGAGAATTTGGGAGGGGAGGGTAACGGGCGGGACTGGATGTTGGCCCGTTCAGGTGTGCCTGACTGATAGGCTGAGATGTTGTTGTTGTTGGTCAGCTGACCCAGCATGTCTGGAGTGTGGGGAACGGGTGGCAAGGGCAGCTGCTGCTGTTTGTTTGTCCGTTTGAAGAGCAAAGAGGCATTCCCGTGGAGAAACGATGCCAACTGCTTGGTGTCATCGGGCACACCGCGGGCACACATGACCAGCCGGTCTAGGTCGTCCCCACCGGTGCCTGTAGATGGCGCCATCAAGGCTGCGGGGGACCAGCCCAGAGAGTCCAGTGCCTGACTGTACATCACCAGACCTTGGAAGGCCTCTTCCATCTTCTGCACCTGCTTGCCGAGCTTGGTCTGCAGCGTGCGGTCCGTGGCCTGGGTGGCGTTGGCCACGGCACCTCTAGCGAACTCCAGGAGGTCCCGGACAGCTACGCGAATGCGGTCCACGGCCTGTCGGATGGCAGGGAGGTTGGACTCCATCTGAGTGGGGCTGCGCCAGTTCCCACTAATGAACGACATTAGGAGGGACACGGAGCTCTCTACGGCCTGCTGATGACGGGACAGCCGCTCCATGGCCTGGTCCAGATCCAAGAGGAGCAGGCGACCCGGCCCGGAGGACTCGCGCACCGGCACCATGTCCAGAGAGGACGTGGAGTGGTTGCTTCGAGTGCTTCCTGTGCTGGACGCCGACAGGCGTTTGAAGCTGACCGTTAGATCCTCTGTGGCCGCCGCGTCACGTACCACCTGAGGAGGCACGTCGTAGATGTAGTCGCCCGATTCTTCGGCTGACGGCCGCTCGCGGGGGAAGTCGTACACATCTGCAGGGTGGTGGTCCTGTAAGCCACTCTTTCGCAGGCTGGCAGGGATGTCATAGATCTCCTGGCCCTCAGGCTGCCGTTTCGCTACTAGCTGAGGTGGAGGAACATCGTACACGTCCTCTGGTATGGGAGGCTCGGGACCGCCAGGGATCTGAGACATAAAAGCCTGGTTCTGATTCTCCAGGCTCTTCATCTTGGCAAAGTGAGGAGGGACGTCGTACGTTTCCTCCCTGATCGGACCATCTGGAACGTCTTTGCTGACAGATGGAGGAATGTCATATACCTGTAAAGAGGAGTAATGTGTTTACCAAAACTAGCCTCGTATAATCATAACCAAACTCATTAGGGATGTACTGATATTAAAGGGATAGTTTGCTTTGAAATAAATTTTAGCTAACCTCAAGGGCATCCAACATGTAGGCGTCTTTGTTTCCGCAGTAGTTTCAATTTTGATATTTTTAGGTCAAACCGTTTGTCTGTCAGTCATATAATGGAGGTCTATGGTCACCACCTCAAAGAGCATGCACAGAGAAGTCCAAATTAAACATGATTTATTGACTCGTAAATGTAAGTACACATTGATGGCCTAAGACTCGAAACGAGAGGTTTGTGTGAGAAAACGAACAGTGTTCATGTAGATTTAACCTCTTGTTACCACAGCCACAAAACACCCGCGCTCTAAGATCACTTGGACGTGGCTGTGGTTGCAAGAGGTAAAACGATATAAATACTGTTCGTTTTCTCACACAAACCGCTCGCTTCGTGTCTTAGGCCATCAATGTGTACTTTCATTTACGAGTCATTAAATCATGTTTAATTTGGACTTCTCTGTGCATGCTCTTTTAGGTGGTGACCATAGACCTCAATTATATGACTGACAGACAAGAGCGGTTTGACCTAAAAATATCAAAACTGAAACTACTGCAGAAACAAAGACACCTACATCTTGGATGCCCTTGAGGTGAGCTAAAACAAACCAAAAATGTATTTCAAACTGAACTATCCCTTTAGCATTCTGGCAGATACTGTTAATTAATCAATCATTTTAAATGTTAAAAGTGAATTTAGGCACCACAACAGAATGAAAATTTATGTTTTGTTTTTTTTGTTTTGTTTTGCTAAAGATTGCATTTAACTTATTAAATGATTAGTTTTTTTTTAAAGATCAAGTGCAAGTATGCATAAGATGATAGAAAAGGTTATCTAAATGTAAAAAATTAGCATGAACAATTAAATATACAATATATTTCCAAAATTAATATTTCTAAAATTGGTCAATAACCAAAATGGAAATGAGATGACTAGAACTAAGTTTTAGAACTAAGAACTAATCTCCAAGTTTTTTTGTTTTTTTTTGTAAACTGAACTAAAAGTGGGCCAATTTAGTTCTAAGTAATTCGAAACAATAAAGTATACTTCTAGTACATTGATATTAGTATACTTACTACATTAAGTATACTTGAACTTTACTTAATAAAATTAACTTGAAGCACGCTTATTCTTTCCCATTAATGTCCAAATCGAAGGTGTACATAAAACTAGAGTACAATTGATTTGTGTCAGTCATGCATGGAGACAAAGAATAATTGTTACCGTTTGTTGGTAGTGCAGCTGGCTCTTGTCCACACTAGGTGGAGTGTCATAGATCTCCTGACCATCTCTACTAGGTGGGCCTTTCATTGCCATTGGAGGAGTGTCATAAACCTGTGGCCCAGAGAAAAAGACATAAAACTCATTTACTAGTTAAATAAATGAAATAAATACACAATTAAGACTAGATGTCAGATCATGTCAGTATAATGACATAATTAACCTTGTACTACATTGAGAATACGTTGATCTGACCTGAAAAGGAAAGAGCCATTTAATAAAACAATTTGTGTTAGTTGAATGCAGTTTAATAAGCCCGCAATGTAGAGGCTGGGCATTTGTTTTTGTCTGTTTTTCTCCTTTATTTTACAACCCAGGGCCCCTGATTTCCTACCTTCTCCTACTTTTCGAACTGGAACAATGTTTTCATAGTTCCTATTGGTGGAAGTACCCGCTTTTTGGCATGTTCATACTGCAGGAACTGGGAATGATTTTAGTTATAGGAATGCCTTTTTGGGGACTAAATGTCAGAGTATGGTCTAACCTCGCACAACAGGAGCTACCAGTGACGTAAGTGTATGTTGATTGGCCGAACGCATGCCATACGAATCACTGGTGTGCTGAATTTTGTTACCCTAGTATGCGCTGTATTGCACTAATCCAACGTACTCCTAATCACAATCCAAACAGTCACTACAGTGCCACAATTCGGCCATTTTAAAAAAGCCACGTAAATACAGTTTACACTATTCAAGTATTATTACACAAACAAATACATAAACATTTATTTATTTATTTATATCATCTAAATAAGGGCATATCATATTATTTTTTTTATGGAAAGCTAATTATAAATACTACTAACTACCCCAAACTTAAGGGCCTACTGTATTCCCCTCATTTCTGAGCACAAATTTGCCCCCAAGCTATAGTTAAATAAACCTCCCAACATTTAGCTATTACAGATTTTATCGTTTTTGTAATATTTATGACACAGAGCATGCTCTCTCATCAATACAAAAATAAAACTGACTCGAGTTTCAGAAAGTGCTATAAATGAAGTGTGACTTCCTGTCTCAATGTTCTGTCAAACCTGTGACGACTTATAACGCCTGCAGCTCAACTGGTACAAAAAAAGAAAAAATAACCACACAGACACACACACACACAAAGGCCCAAGGCACTTGAATGTTAGCAAAGGATTAAAAGCCAATAAATGTTTTATAGTGTTAGCAGTAAAATGTAGATTTTTCCACTACCGCATTTGATATGGGTGAAATGAGGTCAAGGGAATTTGGATTAAAGTCTAATCTTGTCTGAGATAGAGTTAGTGTCACACACACACACACTTAGGGACTGGAAAATTTCAATAGTACATTTTATTTTAATACTTATATGCATTAATAATTTAAACCAGCGGTTCACAAACTGCCCTCTAAGGGTTGTAATGGCATAAAAATTGTATTATAATGAATGCAGCTGTTTGACATAGGTGTCTTGATGTCATAAAGTACATAATGGCATTTTATGGAAATAAAATGTCACATTTTAAGCATTACCCATACCAAAATACCATCCCTTCCTCATTTATTGCTCTCCAGAGCTCTTGACGCCTGCTGGAAGCAATGATCATTGCTTATAACAGAAATGTTTTGCATACAAAGTGAAAATGTATAGTTCGAAATAATAATAGTTCTCTATGATCAGAGTACTGTGCAGCTGTCAAACATCCACTGATTTAAACAATTTACCCAGAACAATCCTAATGCATGTCCTTAATGTGTATTAGAGATGTCTGAAGGCACTATACTTCTAGCAATACTGCTCCAATCACACACATACACACACATCCTTACCCAAACACCATTAGCATGTATAATGCTGGCCAAACAATGGCTCTCAATCTGTTGTGCGCCCCCAGGAGAGCCTGCAGCCAGAGACGGAGGCAGGAGAAACCATGAATACCAAAACCTCTCAATGAGCATCCAGCAGCGCTCTGCCAGCTCCGCCTGATTAAACGACTGTGTTTTTTGCTCTGTATCGCTCTAATCTGAGAGACTGTGATTTGTTACAATGAATATTTGGAGCAATTTTGGGAAGAAAGTGTTTTGGCTTGCATCGTTTTTTTTGTCGGCATGAAAAATTTAGCCATTTGACCGCACTGACACTATCGGATAAGAACAAAACTGAGCTAAATTATGTTTTGCTTTATAGCTGAATTGACTTTGTTTCATAATTGACGAATTTTGCATCATTGACACTGGTATTGAACTGACTAAACTAAATTATGACACGGTCTTAAGCTGTTTATAGCTGAATTTAAAGGAGAACTCCGGTCACTTTGAGCTCATTTTTTGTACATTTGGAGTGATGTCAGTACAAACAAAAATGACAACAATCGGTGTTGCCTACACCGTGTTGTCGTCTTTTTAAAATGTGTACCCTGTTGACTTCAATGGGGCATGTTCTAAACCTACTTTTAGCCTCTTAACATCCTTGATTTGTCATTACAAGTTCATAGCCATGTGAGTGGTGTTATTAAGAGTGACCACAGTCAATCTGACTGCAGTAGATGTGAAAGATATTAATAAAAATGATGTTAAATCAGCCAGCGCACATACCTCAACTTACTTTCTGTTTTCGGTCAAAGTCCACAGAAGTCGATTGTGGAGTTTGTGCGCACGATCATTGGTATCTAAGCAATAACACGCGAACTCGACAATCGACTACTACACAGAGCTAAACATAGACTGTAAAAAAAGATGGACAGCGCGTCTCTGCTTCCTTTCACTGTAGAAAAATAAGCCAAAATATCCAAAGTTATTGGGAAAATGAACATACGTCTGCATGATGAGAACTAGCTAATATGACAGAAACCATCTTTGGATTTTTTTTATTTTTTTTTTAAGGTTTGCGTCAATTGACCCTTCACTAAGCCACGCCCGAAAAACGCCACTGGCCAATCGTGTCTTAGCAACCGTAACTAGGCGCGGGAGGTCTGGCAAGCTTTCGAGCGAGGGAAACATGCTGAAGCATATGGATTGTGCAAATACCCGGTATCCTAAAAGTTTGGACGGGGGAGTGGAATTTTTTTCCTTCCCGAAAATCTAAAAGCCGCGGGGAGAAATGATGGGCGTGATCAACCCATGCACAACTAAATGTCGACATGATTAACAAAAACACCTATTGCTTGGAAATATTGACGGTTCTTTGGTCATAATGGATATATTTTAACATAAAATAAGATGATTAAAGACAAAACGGAGGCTCACTGATATACTTTGTTAATCGACGGCCTACTACCCCTGACTAAGTAACTTAAACACAATCCAATCGCGGCTGTCCCGGTGTTAGTGTTATTCCACAAGATTTATGGATGAGCTGTTTGATTTATAATTATTAGGTTCATTTTCACAATTTCACATAATGAATGTGCACGAACATAGCTGTTCCTCAATTAGTGTGTTTCCCATTTGAATGGTCAGCATATGAGGCGCTGCTGCTTGCGCTGGGACTATAACGTTAGGCTTTAGCTTCAATTCTTAAGAAATTATTCTCTAAACGGTTGCATATTATGTCGTGAATATATCCCTCAAATGGAAATACTGCAGTCCCTTTTGTCTTGCTCTCTCAGATATTTCACATGTTCACCAAAAATTACTAATTATCTCATTGGGAATGTCTGACACCGGTGCATCCACAATATAATAGATGTGCCAGCCGTGAAAGCTTGACAGGCGTAGCAACAGTAACTAGGGAGGGCGGGGCTTAGCGAAGGGTCAATTCTCTAAAATTCAACTACATGGAGAGGGCGGGGTTTATGACCTATACTGTAGCCAGCCACCAGGGGGAGATTGAAATGTTTTGGCCTCACATTTCAGGACTTGCACAGCACACTTGCTTAACATCAGAATTTGAATTTTTCTCATATTTGATGAAGTTTGCATCATTGATCATTATTTTTGCAGTTTATTACTCTAACGCTGAATTGAAACAACCTGTATTGTGCAAAGCGTGACTTGAGCCACAGTTCAATCTTAGTTTATGTTTGTTTTACACCATTTGTGTTTTTACATTACTTCTAATGATGTGTTTTGTCCACAAAATGCCGAGTGATGTGCCTCATCTTATCTGCCCTGCTCTGCTCTGTCATTTACATCGTGTGCTCTGGTCTTTGCCTTCATCCATGTTCCTCTCATTCTCTACTGAAGACTGTGTGTGCTGGAATTATGTGGTCTGGGTATTCATGGCCTTTGCCGTGAGCCAGGCTTTGTCTGTCTCTTTCTCCCCCAGGGTTGTCTACTGTGTGTGTGTGTGTGTGTGTGTGTGTGTATGTGCTGCATTGAAGGACTGATCTTGCTGACAGCACTTTCTCCCTCATATACACACAATGCACACATATGTGCGCGCACACAGCGGTCTCAGGATATTCTGCTTCACACACTCACAATGCTGACCTTCTTTTTGAAATGCCTCCAGACACTGAAATTTCTACTTCCACTGCAAGTAATGCATGACCTCATCTAAAAATAGGCATGCAATCATCGAGCCAACAGAAATATAAGGATGCAGGAAAAAAGAGTGAGCAAAAGAGGGAAAATGAAAGAAAGACAGAAAGAGAGAGAAAAGACAGCAAGAACTGAAAGCAAGAACAATAGAAAATAAAAAAGCTAACTGCGACTTTTAATCTCACAATTTTGACTTTTTTTCTCTCACAGTGTTGAGTTTACGTCTTACAATTCTGACTTTCTCACGCAATTTTCTCAGAATTACGTGATATGCGGTTATAAATTGTGTTATAAAGTCAAAGTTCTGAGAAATATACTCACAAATGCAAGAAAAGTCAGAATTTTGAGATAAAAAGAAGGAATTATCTTTCACATTTTTTTTATTCTGTGGCAGAAACAAACTTCCATAGTTATCAGTTAATATATATTCTTTTTTTTATCAACATCGGTCAAAATTTTATATTTAATTGTCATTCCCTTTTTTTACATTTAGATCAGTACTGTTAAGTTTGTTGGATGATATTAGATTTTATTTTATTATTATTAACTATCAGATTAGTTTATATTGGATATTAAATTTTGCATTTTTTTATATTTTATGCATTAATTGTGCATTTTATATTTATAAACACAAATAGTCAAACAACACTCTGAGTGATTATACCGCCGTCAAGAGGTTTTGTTCAGCATTAAGCTCTATCTATGAAAATGAAAGAAAGACAGAAAGAGAGAGAAAAGACAGCAAGAACAGAAAGCAAGAACAATGAAGTCAAAATTTTGAAAATTTGTTATTAAAAAAAAAAATGGAAAAAAGGCAAACAAGCGTGTGAAAGAAACCAATATAACATGTAAAAAGAAAGCCTAGAAAAGTGTAGGGAATTAAAAAGAGTGACAAAAACAAAGCAAAATAGTGAAAGAAAGTAAGAAAATGAAAGAGCAAGATAAATAAAAAAAAGAGAGAGCAGATTAAAAAAGCAGCTAAAGACAAGAAATAAAGAATATTCTCATTACTTGTATTATTAAACATCTATCACACACACACACACACTGCAGACATCTGAGATGCACTTAAAGGCTATTATCATCAATAGTGATTTTCAACTGGCTCATCCACAAAATACTGTATCCAATAACCTGCAGCGTAATGATCTTCACAAGGACATTAAAGTAAATATGAACCTCAACACGTTGACATAATCATTGACATCACACAGAGTCACGTGATGTCTCTCTTTCGAGTTGGATCAGGTGAACACTTTACCTGTTGATTGTACTGGGTGCGGGTGGGCGGCACGTCATAGATATCCTGGGTGGGTGGAAGGTGTCTGGGGACGTCATACTCATCCTGTTCACTTTTCCCCATGTCATACACGTACATTTGACCAACCCGTGTGGGAACAACTACCTAAAACAGAGAAAAACAACTGCATGAGGCGGTGGAATGGCTGGGAACATAAAAGAGGATAAGGATGCTGCCCTGATGGTGCCGTTCACACCAGGTTAACACAGACTCTACTACAACAAATCTGGGGTCTCAGAGGTCAGCGTGGGAACAGGGGCCACCCTTTTGTCTGCCTGTTTACCTTCTGTCTTATGCTTCGAGGACTGTGTCGACCGCGTGAGCCTGGGAAAAGAAAACAAGCTACGACCCCATATTTATACAACGCCTGAGACATAATACCAATCACAACACAGACTCAGATGAGCTGTTCAGGATGTCCAACTCCTTCACAAGGATCGTAGCATAATGCAGCTAACGCACGTCAAGTCCAATTTATTTGTACAGCACTTTTCACAATTACACAGACAAAATCATGATGTTAATATTTACAGTATATCTTAATCTTTAAGTCACATTTAGCAGATTAGAGCTATATGGATAAAGTTGGATATACAACTTTATATAACAACTTTATATCAAGAGTTGGGTGATAATATAGTTCATTTTATCGCCCAGCATCGTCTCAGAATATGTAATATTAGCAATGTATATTAGCTATATTCGTACAATATCAGTAATCTATGGAAGCTTATTTCCGCCATTAAATCAAGAATAAAAAAGCTAACTGCGACTTTTAATCTCACAATTTGGGATTTTTTTCTCACAATTGTGTTTACGTTAGGGCTGTCAAACGATTAATCGCGATTAATCGCATCCAAAATAAAGTGTTTACATAATATATGGGTGCACTGTGTATTATTATTTTAGATATATAAATACACACACATGCATGTATATTTAAGAAAAAAATATTATTTATATATAAAATATTTATATTTATATATAATATTAATTATATATAAATCTTTATACAGTATATACATGAAAATATTTCTTAAATATATACAAGCATGTGTGTGTATATATATATATATATATATATATATATATAAAATAATTATACACAGTGCACCCACATATATTATGTAAACACAAACTTTTATTTTGGATGCGATTAATCACACGATTAATCGTTTGACAGCCCTAGTTTATGTCTTACAATTCTGACTTTCTCGCGCAATTTTGACCTTTTTTCTTATAATTACGTGATATGTAGTTATAAATTGTGTTATAAACTCAAAGTTCTGAGCAATTATCTTTCACATTTTATTTTTTTATTCTGTGGCAGAAACAAACTTCCATAGTTATCATCAGCCAATATATATTCTTTTTTTAATCAACATCGGTCAAAACTTTATATTTAATTGTCATTCCCTTTTTTACATTTAGATCAGTACTGTTAAGTTTGTTGGATGATATTAGATTTTATTTTATCAGATTAGTTTATATTGGATATTAAATTGTGCATTTTTTTCATTTTATATTTATAAACACAAACAGTCTAACAACACTCTGAGTGATTATACCGCCGTCAAGCAGACATGAAGCAGAGCAAAATCACCGTAACAAATGGCCTTACGAGGCTTAAGTATGTTAGTAATGCACTCTGGCCTCTTTAAAACAAGAATTTGCTCCTTGATATAAACACGTATGGACGGGGCGGTATTGGTTTGTGTGCACAGGTGAGGTGTGTACTGTAATGATCTGGGTGGAGTGAGCTTTATTTAGTTTTGATAGTTTCCCGCAGGCCAGTTGTACATGATTGCTGGCCTTCACTCGTAACACTGAGTTAATGAGATTACTTGCGCTTTCATTCTCACTCTCTTTCCTCACTCACTCCCTTTATCAGTTCACAGGAGCCAGTCTATAGGAACGCACTGTGCCAGCCTTGGCTATGGGCGTCACTACTCGCATACTAAACAACAGTTACTCACATGCATCATGGATACAGACAAAGATTGGTAGAGGTCACTCAAGAATCCCAGTATGGGATGAATCTCACTTGACCAGGTCATATTCCACACTCAAAAATAAACAAATAAATAAATAAAATTATATATATATATATATATATATATACAGGGCCTGAAATTAACTTTTTCGGCCACCGGCCACTGTGGCAGGTGGATTTAAAAATTCACCTGCCACAGAGACTTTTTACGAGCCACTTTTTTTTTTGCCTCAGCCAAAAAATGGTTGGTAAAAATAACAATATTGTGAAATTCCTGTTTTTTTCACCTTTATTTCACAATACTTTCACTTGTAAGAATACCACATTTAAGTGCTGTCAAGTAGGCCTAATAATAACTCTAAGAACATACTTTTTTAAAATCTTTTTATTCATTGATTTTGACACTCACACAACATCTATATAGTATATACTCAACAGATAGACCTACCGCAGCTCGTATGTAAAGAAATCACACGCGGCTGTGTTGATGGCTGATTTAGTCACGTAGACAGATCCTGAACTTACCGGGTACCGGATATTTTCTCACTGGTTCCCAACTCCCAACATGTACAGTTGCACATCTGTGCAACTGTCATTGTGCTGTAGGCTATGTCAGCGTTACACTATCTCATCCCATCTCACTAACAGTTTAATACTCGCACATCCAAACAGAAAAGGGCTCGTCTTCTTCTGATCGCATGAACGTTCCAAAACAACAGTCGTTGTCATAAATCACCCGCTCACGAACCTTGCCATTGCCGCCAACTGTCCACTTTGCGCCAATGTCTTCTTTCACTTTTCTTTTTCTCATCCTCATCTTTTTGTTGGTTGTTTGTTTCAGCTGGCCTCTTTACCCCAGTAATGTGCCGCCACATTTTAGCTAAAGTCAAACGCAATGGCGGACTTAGTTGACATATAAAAATCCTAATGAATCACTCAATTCTCATTGGCTACCTGCCAATGTGGCAGGTAGATTGACAGTGTTACCTGCCAATAGAAAAATTCACCCGCATTTGGCAGGTGGTCGGGTGTTAATTTCAGGCCCTGTATATATATATATATATATATATATATATATATATATATATAACAAAAAGATGGTCCTTAATAATTTGTGTATAATATAATTTCTCATTTTTGATACACACTTCTAGTCAGGGAGGACAGAGCAGTGCTGATTAACTACACAGACTCAATGAAGCTTTTCTTTGTGAGGCGTTCATGCTTTGTTAGATTAAATCTAGTGACTATGGTAACCAGGCACGAGCGACAAGGCGAGCACAAAGGAAAGCACGTGTGCACACATGTACAATGCATTTAAAAGAACTATACTGTCTACCCAGCACTTTGCAGTGTTGCTTGTCCTGCAAACAAATAAAGAAGACAGTAGGCAAATGAAAATCCCCGAGATCTTGTATTTATATTTACTCTCCCACTCTCACAGACTGTCACTTTAGATCCCTGCTAACCATCCAATTAAGCCGTTCTCATTAAAGAAAGCTGGCAATCTGTCACTGTTAATTCTCATCCTTCTCTCTCTCTCTCGCTCTCTCTTCACCCATCTCACCCCTCTGCCTGATTTTTGCCCTTTTTTTCCAAATGGCATTGCAAAATCGATGATAGATTCCTTCGGATTTTTTGTTAGTGAGGTAAAAGCGTGTTATTGGTGTGATTTATTGGATAAACCCTGTGACCCGTGGACCACCCTGTCCCTATCTCCAGAAAATCCACACATTCACGACCTCTCTCTCTCTGACATTCGCTGTGGTAAATGGCTGCATTCTCCACGGTGCTGTACACACTTTCACACACATTAAGATGAACTGCAGGTGTTTCATCTGACACTTCCACACATACACGACCTCCGCTACCGTCACACTCTGCATTTTCACTTAGCCTGACAGAGGTGAGTTCAGTTAGAAGAATCTATCTATCTATCTATCTATCTATCTATCTATCTATCTATCTATCTATCTATCTATCTATCTATCTATCTATCTATCTATCCATCCATCCATCCATCCATCCATCCATCCATCCATCCATCCACCAATCCATTCACCCAATCCTTCCGTCCGTCTATCTATCTATCTATCTATCTATCTATCTATCTATCTATCTATCTATCTATCTATCTATCTATCTATCTATCTATCTATCTATCTATCTATCTATCTATCTATCCATCCATCCATCCATCCATCCATCCATCCATCCATCCATCTAATCTACCAATCCATTCACCCAATCCTTCCGTCCGTCTATCTATCTATCTATCTATCTATCTATCTATCTATCTATCTATCTATCTATCTATCTATCTATCTATCTATCTATCTATCTATCTATCTATCTATCTATCTATCTATCTATCTATCTATCTATCTATCCATCCATCCATCCATCCATCCATCTAATCTACCAATCCATTCACCCAATCCTTCCGTCCGTCTATCTATCTATCTATCTATCTATCTATCTATCTATCTATCTATCTATCTATCTATCTATCTATCTATCTATCTATCTATCTATCCATATCTATCTATCTATCCATCCATCCATCCATCCATCCATCCATCCATCCATCCATCCATCCATCTATCTATCTATCTATCTATCTATCTATCTATCTATCTATCTATCTATCTATCTATCTATCTATCTATCTATCTATCTATCTATCTATCTATCTATCTATCTATCTATCCATCATCCATCTATCTATCTAATCTACCAATCCATTCACCCAATCCATCCATCTATCTATCTATCTATCTATCTATCTATCTATCTATCTATCTATCTATCTATCTATCTATCTATCTATCTATCTATCTATCTATCTATCTATCTATCTATCTATCTATCTATCTATCTATCTATCTATCTATCTATCTATCTATCGTATAATTCATCCAGTACTCACAGTCCTGAATTTTAATTGGTCAATATATCATTCCAACCATGCAAAAATACATTTTACACAAACAGTTACGATGTGAAACACCTGTTCACAAACTGCGTATATCACTGCGCGACAATCATAGAATAACATTCTGTTATTGCTTACAGGTCACTGTCAGAGACTGCATCAATATTGCACACACAGTGGTCCTTTAATATTGTACACCCTGTGTTTAATTTCAATGAACTCTCAGACCTGTGCTTAGATTTAAGTAATAGTCATTCCATCCCGCTGAGAGTCTCTGAAGGGCCGGCCGTAATGACCATCGATCAATAATGTGAATTATCAATGAGTGCTGCTCTGGGGAGTGAAGATGGCACATATGGTGGACCGCCATCATCCATCCCTCAATATATCAATATAGCTGAAAGGGTCTGGTCATAGAGAGTGGGTGTGTTCAGGCCTCCAGCTGTCACAACAATCTCTGCGGGGAGGGGTGAAGTGCCTGTAATGATGATGTCACAAAGAGACAAACACTCCCTGGTGTGGAAGGAAACAATAGGGGAGCGGTGACCAACAGACTGTGTTGCCCTGCGCCATGACAGCTGGCCAAGAGTCACATTCACAGCAGCTACATGGCCATTAAGTTCAGCCCTGAAGAGAGGGACAGATTGCAAAGGCTGCTTTACAAAAGCCCCTGTACCCCCTGCTGCATCGACGAGCTGTGACCTCCTTACCCCAGCACAATGACACATGCCACCACTCTAAAGAAGGCAGCCAGGTCTGCTGAAGACATTCCAGCCAGGCCCGGCTCCTTAGACCATGGATGCCACTGATTTTAATCTATACCTGCAAACCGAATACCTGATGTATCTTGGGAGATCTCATTATAAATGTCAAGTCAAGAATATTTATATAGCACTTTTCACAATATAAATTGCATCAAAGCAGCTTCACAGAGTATCAATCAAAACATACTAACAATGTTCGTTTCTTAGTGGAAAAACATCCATCGTTTGGTAGAGTTGATCAATTGTATTACTGATTGGTTAATTAATTTGAATACCCCCAACTGAGCAAGCCAAAGGGAACAGTGACAAGGAACCGAAAAACTCTAAAGGTGTCTGTGGTGAGGGGGGGGGGGGGGGGCGTGGTTTGCGCGCTGTCTGCACGGAGAGATGAGTCAAGAGGCTGTGCGGTGAGTAAGTGGATCAAGGACAATTGATAACACCTGTGTCTGATTGCAGTGATTGGAGTGGGGAGACGGTTAAAACCAGCACAGTGGGAGAAGGACGGGGAGAGAGAAAGGACTGGGACTTGTGCTGGGACAGAGAAAAGACGTTCGGGAGAAAAGAAGGAGAGCTGATTCAGCGTGAAAATAGTTGGAGTAAAGTTGGACTGTGCTGTAGTAACCTACGGTGAATGCGCTTTGTGCGCCCCTGTTGTTTTGTTTGATTCTGAGTTAATAAAGTCCGTACAAGTCCCAGTATCGCCGACCCCGTCTCCTTCTTCCTGTACATCTATTAAGAACTTTGTTACAGTGTCCTAAAACTCCATCAGATGGCCCAATGGTGTCCTAAAACTCCATCAGGTGAACCAATGGTGTCCTAAAACTCCATCAGGTTAACCAATGGTGTCCTAAAACTCCATCAGATGGCCCAACGGTGACCTAAAACTCCATCAGGTGAACCAACGGTGTCCTAAAACTCCATCAGGTGAACCAATGGTGTCCTAAAACTCCATCAGGTTAACCAATGGTGTCCTAAAACTCCATCAGATGGCCCAACGGTGACCTAAAACTCCATCAGGTGAACCAACGGTGTCCTAAAACTCCATCAGGTGAACCAACGGTGTCCTAAAACTCCATCAGATGGCCCAACGGTGACCTAAAACTCCATCAGGTGAACCAACGGTGTCCTAAAACTCCAACAGGTGAACCAATGGTGTCCTAAAACTCCATCAGGTGAACCAATGGTGTCCTAAAACTCCATCAGGTGACTTAAAGGTGTCCTAAAACTCCATCAGATGGCCCAACGGTGTCCTAAAACTCCATCAGGTTAACCAATGGTGACCTAAAACTCCATCAAGTGACCTAAAGGTGTCCTAAAACTCCATCTAGTGACCTAAAGGTGTACTAAAACTCCATCAAGTGACCTTAAGATGTCCTTAAACTCCATCAAGTGACCTAAGGGTGTCCTAAAATTCCATCAAGTGACCTAAAGGTGTCCTAAAACTCCATCAAGCGACCTAAAGGTGTCCTAAAACTCCATCAGACGGCCCAATGGTGTCCTAAAACTCCATCAGGTGAACCAATGGTGTCCTAAAACTCCATCAAGTGACCTAAAGGTGTCCTAAAACTCCATCAGGTGAACCTCACCGCAAAACTCACTAGCTTATTTTTAACATTTCAGCAACAAACCCTTGTCAAGGTACAACATCATAAGGATTTTTAATTACAGGATAATTACTCACAGTTGATAATGGTAACATCACAATCTGTGTTCAATACTTGGTTAACAAGTCTGTCTTGAGAAATTAAAACAATTAAAGTCACAGATTGATCTGTATATCACATTACATCTCCTAGACAAACTTAACAATGAGGTATACGTTCAGAAAGACCACTACAACATGAAACAATATTCCATTTACCAACCATACACACACACCCAACACATCCACAACTATAAGTATTCCCATATCTACATACACATACTAATCAAATATAGCTTCAATTTTAAACGTGTCTTACAAAAACAACTCAATTTAGATTCCATATTCAAACCATGTAATTTTTTCATTTAATAACACAAAACAGAAATGAAAAACGGTTGTGAAAGGAGTAATCTGATAAAATGAAATGAATGGCTTGTGTGGAATGTGAGACTGGCTAGAATTTCAGTTACTTTTTCAAAAGAGTTTTCCAACTTTCTCTAAAAACCAATTCACAGAGTCTTATATTATCCCAAAATATTTCTGATTCAAGGTTGCAATAGTTTACTAAGGTGAGATTTATCCAAGTTTACCCTAAGCTTGGGGCTTTGATTCAGTGCATCCATAAATAACTGCATCCAGAGGCCTGGAACATAATGAGGGGTCAAAGTTCAAATGCTGAAGGGCTTCCACATACCTTCACATACGCTATATTCTCACACACTCTTTCTCTATATAAGTGGCTGTGCATAAGAATTTCCCCCGTAGCCCCCTACCACCTCTCTCGTCTTGGCCATCTGTGGAGCAAGCTGTCCTCTTTACTGTGTGCGAAGCGGGGGGTGCAGGTTAGGGTGCTGTGCGTGTTGGCATGATATACACTTCAGTGTATATCATGCCATAATTCTGCACCGGTCTTGGGATTTATTTTGTTTATTTAAGCCTTGTTCCGGCTGTCAGTCCAAAAAAGATATTTGTGCATTTTCGATTGAAATCCAATCAGATTTAGCAAGTGTGAACTGCAAAAAAAAAAAAAAAAAAAAAATCACATGAAATTTTTATTTTGCACGTTTGATGACTGAGCTGCATTACATGTGGGATTGAAATGGTGGCTACAAAAAAATCTTGAACGTTAATTTTGGTCAAGACAATTTGATGGTCGTCGTAGGATGTCACACTGCGTCAAACCTTCTGCACTGCCAGAATTTGGTCGAATTTGATCTCAATGGTCATTAATTGGCTGTCATTGAACAATCAAAGACTTGGGATTTTAGCCTAGGATCAGATGGCCAAATTGTGGCCAAAATCGTATTGTGTGTACCCGGCTTTAGCCTTTTCAGTAGCAAACATTTTCCTTAATGATTCATTGTTTGATCATATGTTTCACCTGATGTCATTTCGTTAATAGTTCTTTAAATTGTTCACACACACACTCGATTGGGGTTGATGGCATTACATTGTTGTGGTAACAAAGTTTTAACATTGAATATAACTACAGGAGTATTTTTGTGGAATTTCTCAATTTCTCTTTGTGGAATATTGTATACATTTAGTGGCAATCCAGTTGAAACTGATTGAAAATAAATGATTTTGAGTATTTTAATGTTTACAGATAGGCTCCATTGACTATATTGACTAGGGACAAGTGCAGAGACATTTGCAATAATGCTTTTAACTAGAGCTGGTATCATGTCTAACAGTGGTCCACACATGCCCTAGTGAGAGATGTCCTTCCCTGGGTTGAGGCGTCTCCAGCTGTGGGCATGTGATCACGGGCTGTGGAGAGCTCAGCTGGGCTCTGGGACTTGTTGTGATGTGGGTGCCAGTGAGGCCTCATCTGGACCATGAACACACACACAAACGCCATGCCCCAGAGAACAGCTTCCCTCTGCCACATCTGCAGATGTACTGGATGAATTTTTGCCCAAATCCCTTTGAGTTGGGTTTGAATGTCCACTTCTGAGATTAAAGTAAACCTGATTTGACTTTGGTTGTTTTGAAATTTTTTTTAGCAGAAGTTTAATGTGGGCAGTCCGAATCAAATATGATAAAAAAAGACAAGAAACAGACAACACACACATCCATCTGTTGTATTGACACATCTGTTGAAAGAAACACAACACATGTCCAGTGTTATCAGATTCATAAACATATGACTCTTAAGAGCAGGTTCTGTAGTGAATCAGTCAAGTTCAGTCAAATCACCACATTTTTCCGACACATCTGACTCACTGACCAGATGTTTATATGACAGTGCAGTTAAAGACCATTTTTAAATAAAGTTGTACTGTAATTAAATGAATAGTATTTTAGATGACAAAAACATGAAAATAAGTTTATTATATAGTTTTAAATAATTATGTGGCCAAGGTTTCCCTGCAGCAAAAACATGATTCAGTAGGAAGCATTTGAATATGCAGTTAAGCCTTCAATTTGGGCCAGTTAAAACTCAAAAAGTAAAGATGGCTGCCGGGTGACCCAGATCAGAAGCTTCATCCCTGAAACATTAACAACCATGGCAGCAAAAGTGCCAAAAACCAGAATGAAAGAGAAAAAGCAGGGTAGTAGTGAGGATTTATAGCCCATATACCCAAACTCATACTCGGTTGTGGAATTAATCAGTGGCTAATTAGCTCCGCACACACTTGTGAATAAGCTTTGCTTGGGGCCAGTGCCATGTGGCATGTGCCACATGTGAGGGTGTGTGAGGGGACGGCTGGTGGGGAGGGAGGCCTGAGGGACTCCTGGAGACAGCAAGCCTCTGAGTACTAATCCACACAGATCTCCAGTAACAGCTCCCCAAAGCTCCCGGACACATGCCCCACATTACTGCCATGACCACGCTGGGTGTGAAAAGTCCCTTCAAGATATGTTTTAACCATCACTTATTAGTGCTGCTTGCTAGGACACCATGACATCTGGCAAAGCAATCCCTTACACAAACCACCTAACAACTACCTACTAAAGCATTGTGGCAGCAAATTTGAGATGGTCCTCACTGCAGAACATGAAATCCACGGGGAGGAGTCGGATCCAGATCTAACCATCTTGCGTATACCTAAACCTACCTAGCTCCACCCCCTGATCCCTAAACCCACCCCTAAACCTACCCAGCTCCACCCCTGATCCCTAAACCCACCCATAAACCTACCCAGCTCCACCCCCTGATCCCAAAACCCACTCCTAAACCTACCCAGCTCCACCCCCGATCCCTAAACCCACCCCTAAACCTACCAAGCTCCACCTCCTGATCCCTAAACCCACCCCTAAACCTACCAAGCTCCACCTCCTGATCCCTAAACCCACCCCTAAACCTACCCAGCTCCACCCCCTGATCCCTAAACCCACCCCTAAACCTACCCAGCTCCACCCCCTGATCCTTAAAGCCACCCCTAAACCTACCCAGCTCCACCTCCTGATCCCTAAACCCACCCCTAAACCTACCCAGCTCCACCTCCTGATCCCTAAACCCACCCCTAAACCTACCCGGCTCCACCCCCTGATCCCTAAACCCACCCCTAAACCTACCCGGCTCCACCCCCTGATCTTTAAACCCACCCCTAAACCTATCCAGCTCCACCTCCTGATCCCTAAACCCACCCCTAAACCTACCCGGCTCCACCCCCTGATCCCTAAACCCACCCCTAAACCTATCCAGCTCCACCCCCTGATCCCTAAACCCACCCCTAAACCTACCCGGCTCCACCCCCTGATCCCTAAACCCACCCCTAAACCTATCCAGCTCCACCCCCTGATCCCTAAACCCACCCCTAAACCTACCCAGCTCCACCCCCTGATCCCTAAAACCACCCCTAAACCTACCCAGCTCCACCCCCTGGATCTTGTGTACTGCAATGAGGTGCTACTGGCAAATTCTGCACAAACAAGCACCATTTACATTTTCTCACATTACATTTCATTATAAAGATTATGGAGGACAGGAATAAGATCAAAAATAAAACCTATTAAAACATCATTCTTTCTCCTCAGTTTGCTTATTTGTTTCTTTCAGAGCATATTCTTCCCCTCAGTCAATCATTCTCTTTCTTTCACAAACAATCAACCTGTGGTGCGCCTGAATGGCATTTATTCAAACCAGCTCAGCATATTGTCTTTCTATCTGTCTGTTTTCGTATTTCCTTTCTCGGTTTCATCTCGCTGCTCTTCCTCTCCTTTACTCTAGTTTCTTTCCGATGCTGCAATAGTGCACATAACTGAGACGGCATATGTGCAGACCTCCACACACACACACACACTTCCTATCCTCCTGCTCTCCTGGCAACACAACACTCAGGCCTGTCCGCAGCACCTATTAATAAGACCGAGATGAGTGTGTCTCCTTGGAGACCAGACCGTCCCTATGGCCAGTGATCAAAGGTTAGTCAGTTCCTGAGACCATTGTGCATGTTTGAGGAAGTGAAAGACGCACAAAAGAGATATCATTCAGGATATTTAGCGTGAAAGTGCATTTAAAGTGAGCGTTCAGCCAAAAAAGGAAAATTCTCTTTTCATTTACTCATCCAAACCTTTAGGGAACACAAAAGATTTGTTGTTATTGTTAACTAAAACTGTGTCTATTAAACCTGTTTTTGTCAACTGAAATAAAGCTGTCATAACATAAAATATAAATGTTAGATGGAAACTTTTGAAATGTTGCATTGGCAAGTAAATGAAACAAAATAAGCTGAAATACTAAAAAAATAAACTGAAATACTTTTTGGAAATAGGCTAAATCAACAACAGTCGAGTTTTACTGTTTTCGAATCCATTCAGCCGATTTTCTGATATTTAGAAGAATATCAGCAACCAGACTGGTCCCATTGACTTCCATAGTATATATTTTTTCCTACTATGGAAGTCAATGGGACCAGAAACTGTCTGGTTACTGATATTCTTCTAAATATCAAAAAATTGTCTGAATGGATTCAAAAACGGTAAAACTCAACTGTTTAATTCTGAGGGAGTTGTAAATTTAGCCTAATTCCAAAAAAAAAAGTGCAGTATCCCTTTAAAGTAAACAGAAATATAAACAAATTAAGTAAAATAATTAGTAATTAGTAAATAAATAACAGTATTTAAATAGCTGTTTGGACCCTATCGACTTTCATTATATGGACAAAAAATATTTTGTGTAATTTATCAACATAAGGGTGATTAAATGATGAAATATCTTTTATTTTCAGGGGAACTTGTTTTTTACAAAAGTGACTATAAATATTGGCTGTTCCATAAGTCAACATTTGGTCTCCATTTCAGAACTAGTTGTAATTTCCTGTATCCTTTGACCTTCAGGGAAAGATGTAAAACATCACAGAGATTGTTTAAATGGTGACCACTGAGTTTAGCCCGTGGTGCTGAAGTTATAGCTTTTCACGAGCCAATTAAAATCTGACACCGAGGCTCCTTTAAACCTACTAGTACTGTATGTATGAACATAAATAAAAATGATGAACAACACACAGGGAGCAAAGGTTGTGTGTAAGCTTCAGCAGAAGACATACGGTGTGTGTGAAGACGCAGTAAATGAGTTTGCGGCTCCATTAGGCCCCCTGTTCTTCTCTCTGATCTGTGTTTTTTCAGTCCTTTCAACTCCCTGCAGTACAAAGTGAACCCTGTGGCCTCCTGTGATATTCCAGCCCTTTGATGAAGGCCACTGGAGCACAAATAAAGGCTCGCAGTGGTCTGCTGTTTACGCTGAGGGGCCCGCATTGGGCCCCATCTCCCCTCGTCTCCCTCGATCTGCTGCCGGCTATGTGGGGACGTTAATGACAGGACCGTGCGCTAGAGAAGCAAACCCTGCTCCTGCGGCTCCACCCGCTAATTCTGTCCCACTGATCTCGCTGTTTTCCTCCGCTCCCTTCAGCTGTCAATCTCCCGTCCCCGCGCTCGGGAACTCGCTGTCAGAGCGGAAAATGAGGCCACAGCAGGTGATGGAGGAGAAGATTCATATTTTGTCTTTCTTCAGACACACACATGCTGTCTTTTTCACTCTCTCTGTTGGAAATGACCTGTGGCTGTGCGGCTGTGTTAACGGATAAAGTGGTGTGCTCAAGGTTACAAACTCAAAGACCCCCTCACTGGTCCCGACTGACCCAACGAAGATCTCTCGGGGCCTGAAGGTGAAAGCCAAATGGACACATGATGTGTCCAACAGCGACGTGTCCTCGAAGTCACTTTCTAGCTGTAGTTTCTCAAGCTTTAAACTACTCACAATTAATAGTTCAACTACAGCCCAGATACACTGCAAGCTTTTAAAAAAGTAGCCAACTGCATTAAAGCTGATTAAATAAAAATATAGTATTAATAGATATAGAAGTCATATTTGCAATTATCTCAACTGGAGTGACACCATTAAACTTGAACATATATACATACACTAAATACAAGTAAGAAAATAATGCATTTAATGAAATATATCACTACATACATAACATGAAATGCATTTGATTACAAATATCGAATACATATAAATACACAGAATACATAACATTCTGTGCAAGTAAGAAGCCACGTGCATGACATGCAAAAAAAAAGAGAAAAAAGAAGATATTGTGGTCACAAATTAATAATTAAAATCCCGCTACTTATTCATTTATGGCCCTGTTTTATTCATTTGTTCCACTATTGTGTCCCTAATTAGTTTCCTTGTTTAAGGTAGTTAAATGTAATCACGATTTAACTAAAAATAGGGAACAAAATAATAAGTTGGGAATTAATTCTTAATTCAAGTTATGTCCAACAAATTAACGTTTTTACCCCCGCATCATCTGCAGGGCTCTGTAACCTAGACTTGGTGAATCATTTTTTTAACCAGATCATTAACAAGAAAGAATAACCTGATTTACTAAAATTAATTAGACTTAATTATATATGACAGTGTGTTTGATTATGGTCTCATGGTATGTTTACACGTCAACTAAAACGAAAAGGTTTTTTTTGTCAAAACGATACCCATTCACACTGATCTGCAAAAACGACTAAACCACTGTATTATGCTGCCAGGCCAGTAGTTTTCAATGTCACTTTGTGAAAGAAACACTTCGCACCAATAGACTGAACATGTAATATGCATGCATGCATATGATGTCACCGTTTGCACAAATTCAAATTAATTTTTTGTAGTTTACATCAAAACAATAATGGTATACTATCGTTTAAAAAAAAATCACTTTGAATCATGTTTTTAAAAGTTAGCATTTTCAAGACGCCAAAACACTCTTGATGTGTAAATGAATGGCAAAAAAGCATAAAAGGTTTTCCATTTTTAGTGGAAACCGATGTTTGGCTGCATTTGCAGCACAATGTGAGTTCCCTTGAAAATTGCATTTTGCGTGCTACACGGCGACTTATTGGAAAAAGTAGCTTGTCACTGTAAAAACTAAACTGTTTTGGATCAGTTGGACTTAAATCAGCTGTGTTTCTGGTCTTAGCTGGTTATAAAAAGTAAAAGCTACCCAAACCCCTCTAAAACCAGCCTGTGAGATCACCAGAAAACCGGCTTAGGCTGGTGTAACTTTTTTTTTTCACCAGGGAGCTATTCTCAAGCTACTGAAAAAAATGTAGTCAAATTAGTCTCTTTTTTTAGTTTCTTACTCCCCAACACGGGTCATGAGGATACAGTGAGATTTCAACTAAGCTCAGGGAATTATAAATAAAGCACATCGGTGGACCAGACGAACTGAACTGCCCAGTCATCACACTAGTTCCTGCATCTCCTCCAGCTGTAAGGGAAACATGGCATCAGCACAAGCTTTCTCCTTTAGTCGCTCTCTCTTTCCTCATCTTCTGCCTGAGTCACATCACAGGAAACCTGCAGCCGCTGCACTGAGTCCAGACACGCTGCTTGTAATGGATGCCGTGTTGTCTCGAGACACACTCTTTGCATCACATTACTATTTGCAGAAGACTGCTGGTGGATATGTGCTGATTCAGAGTCAGCGTGTGCAGTCTGAGGAGAGAGTAATGAGGCTACGTGAGGCACAGTGCCCTGGAGCAGCCAATGCTTCACTCGTGTGCTGTGATGTGAGGCCGATATCAAAGTCCTTCTTTAAGAGTGCACTGCAGTGAGGCCCAGAGATACAAACCTAAAATCACACACAGGCCCCTGAGGGGAACTGAGACTATTTAAACAACCATTAAGGGCTCTCTATTCAATATCTGAATTACTTGCAGAGAAGAAAAGAATCAAAAGGATAAACAGAAAGAAAGAAAGGGGTAGGATAGAGTGTCCAGATCCAAAATAAATCCTCTATATCTCTAAATTAGGGCTGTGCAAAAATTAATTGCGATTAATCGCATCCAAAGTAAAAGTCTGTGTTTACATAGTATATTTGTGTGTGCTCACTGTATATAATTATTTTGCATATATAATTACCTATGCATGCATGTATTATTTAAGAATTATTTGCGCTTAAATTCTGTATATATATATATATAAATACATAATCTATATTTTAAAAATATAAATATTTTATATATGAATAACACATTTCCTTAAATATATACATGCATGTGTGTGTATTTATATATACAAAATAATTATATACAGCACACACAAATATATTATGTAAACACAGACTTTTATTTTGGATGCGATTAATCGCAATTAATTTTTGCACAGCCCTACTCTAAATTAATTCATTTGAATGATTCACTTGAATGTAAGAATCATAAATCATTATTAAAAAAAGGAACTTGATGATGTCATTTGAATATGAGATTTTCTCATTGGCCAACACATTTTTGCTTTAAAAAAAAACGCATAACACGATGAGTGGAAAGGTTTCAAGGTGTATTTTTTTAACACTGCAATGGTCAAAGACGTCCATCTAGCACATGTATATATTGAAAAATAATGTAAGGCCATGTTTACACTTGGTTTATTTTGGTCAATTGGATCACAAGTAGATGAGGAAGACACATTCCTGTGTGTTGGTGTTTTAATCCGTCTCTTTTGTCCACTTTCAACCACTTCTGCCCTGATTTCTTCAATGTGTGGGTTAATCTGTGGGCTTTTTCATGGACGAAATAAGATAACACAAATTACAAACAGTATGAGTGCAACCAGAGACGAAGGAAACACATACGGAGGGCAGCAGTTTTTGTTTCTGCTCTGATAGCCGCAAGTTCATGCCGATCGCCGAGAGTGCGTGTTCGAAAATAGGTCTTCAACTGACAAAGTTTAAACCCTATCTAGCTAGCGCGCTTCCCATAATGTTTACGGATTAGGTTAGAAGGCGGGAATCAGTTTATGGACTGATTCCCAAAAATGAAGTGGAGCATCATGCCTTGAAGTCCGTCTAAAGGCAGGGAGGAGTAGCTCTGGTTTTCAGGAATGTGAGGGGAGAGAGGAGCAGTAGATTACAGATGTGCCAGCCAGTGAGGGAAATTCCCACAAGACACACACAAGCACCCAGTGGCATTCCCATTCCCTGTACACACTTTCCCATGAGATAATAGTGCGCTATAAAGCAAAACTGACATAAGATGCAAACAATTTTCAGCTGATAAAAGAAGATACCCCCATTTTTATTATCTCGCATTATCTTCTGGAGAGAAATAACACAGACAGTGTCCAAGGTAAATAGTGTGGCTCGGTAGATTCCTTAAAAAATTTCTGTTTAGTTGAGCATCCTAACCAGCCAGCCCGTTCTCATCCCAAGGCGTCATATACGACGCTTTTGCCAAAGCGTAGACATCCAACGCACATGGCACCCTTTAGCGTCAATATTAGACGCGGATATAAAGGGGCCAGAAGGCGCCTCCTAGTGGTCTAACCCTAACCCTACCCCAGACCTAAACCTACCCATAACCGAAGTGTGTTATATTGACGCTAGGGTGCCATGTGCGTTGGATGTCTACTCACTGGCAAAAGCATCAGTATATGACGCCTTGGGATGAGAACACGTTGAACCAGCCCAAAACAGTCGCTGTCTGCGAAATCCCAAACTGTCTAGTCGGTACTACATTTGGTTTGAAACTTACTTTGTGACCATTAAAAAAGTATGTTTTATATAGTATTAATATGTGTAGTATGAATGAAATTCATTTACATTTATTCATTTAGCTGACGCTTTTATCTAAAGCGACTTACAATTGCTATATATGTCAGAGGTCACACGCCTCTAGAGCAACTAGGGGTTAAGTGTCTTGCTCAGGGACACATTGGTGTCTCAAAGTGGACTCGAACCCGGGTCTCTCACACCAAAGGCATGTGTCTTATCCACTGCGCCATCACCACCCCAGATTTATATTCAGACATATCATATGTTATGTTGTCACTGTCACGTTTGCTACTAACTTCAGTTGCGTCGTTTCATTGCCATTCACAAATCCTCTCCCTTGCCATCATGGTTAAATGACGTTATGTGTCCATTGGCTGAGCACCTCAGATTCTTGGCGGAAATAGCAAGTCAATCTGGGTGATTTTCGCCTGCCGTTTTAGAAATATTATGAATTCGATTTCGGACATACTATGGCTCACATTCTATTATTTTTTTGCCTACTAAATAGTAAGGAAGTAGGCATTAGGGCTGCACGTTTTCAAGTTTTTCATTAACCGTTAACCGAGGCCCTTATCGGTTATTACTCGGTTAACCATAGTGTGCGCGCCGCAACCTCGAGATACAGAGTTAATTTTTAACACCTTTAATAACTGGTTGGACCCCATTTGAAACGAAATTAATTTATAGAAATAAAACGCAGTGGTAAGTTCAGAGCAGTTAAAGTAGGCGCGTTTCCATCACCCTTCAAACTGAAATTGCCAATTGAAAATACGCACATTGGCAACAAGTCCATTTCGCAAAAACTCCGTATATCCGCAAATAATAATAATAATCATCATTATTATAACATTTTATTAGGCTGCATATGTAGAAGACGCTTTTATCCAAAAAAGGAGCAAAGCACAAATAAACACAATATTTTGACGCATATCCAGAGTGTGTGCTTAGTGTGGAGGCTGCGAGACGCCCATGTGAACACTTGCAGTTTCAATGCAGTTCTTTCAGTGGAAACAACTTAAAATACTTGGTTAACCGGTTAACCATGGACACCCCTAGTAGGCATATTCTGACACAGGGGGTGCCAATGCATGAGTTTGGGGCAAAACTACCAGTTGGTCAACCAATGTCAGACAGTGGGGAATATTCAAGAAATCGATGATACTTCTTGAGTACAAGAGCAAGAGATGTAAATAACCACAGGCTTTAGTGAGGAAATGTCAACATCTAACTGTTTGCTAATGTACATTTACATCTATTAGCTGACGCTTTTATCTAAAGCGACTTACAATTGCTATATATGTCAGAGGTCGCACACCTCTGGAGCAACTAGGGGTTAAGTGTCTTGCTCAGGGACACATTGGTGTCTCACAGTGGATTCGAACCTGGGTCACACCAAAGGCATGTGCCTTATCCACTTATCCCATGTGAATAGTCGACAGCATTCCATGGCTCACTTTTGTTATAACATTTATTCTCAGCAGAGGCCTTCAGTGCTGTAAAAATGATGCTTGAAACTCACTCATAACATTGCTTAACACATTGATAACATTATGATAGCAGATATTAAACGAGTGTGTTTCTCCATACCAATGTAGCTCCGTGAATGTGTCAGTGGAGTTTGGATCTACGATCCCTCCGGTCTTCCTTTATTCTGTCTCCTTTCAATGTTCTCCCCTCCCTCTCCTCTAAACGCTGCCTGGTCCTGCAGATAAGCCAAGCAAGCACCTCCTCCCTCTCCCTCCTCTCCCCTGCGTGATCAGGTGAGCAGCCTCAACTAAGTCTCCAAAGATTACACATTTACTTTCAGATCAGGCAGTGCGGCAAACTAACAGCAGAATCTCAATCTAGCCTTTGCCATCACCCAGCACACCTTGCCTTAATAATCCCCAGCTATCTGTCCAGCATAGAGGATGGCTATAGCAGGGGCTATTAAAGAGATAAGACCAGACTGTTTCTCCACCTCTGCTGTCCCTCTTCACTATCCATTCAACTGCATCCATAATAGAACTAAATACCTCACCCACAAACCCTCTTTGACACGCTCACGTGGCCCTAAACCGGACGAACAAGCTTACGCTCAAATCTTTCTTCATCCGCCTGTTTTATTTACTCTAATGGTCAATGTGCAACTTGAGTTGATAGTGTAAGCTTACTTTGGTTAATGTGTAATCAGGACACCAGGGCGAGTCTTAGCAGCGGTGAGTCACAAATATGTACAAATCTTATTTTTGCAACTGAAGGTCACATCCGGTATTACGGCCATATTTCGTAAGATTTTTGTAATTGAAGCATGCCATAATATTTAGAGTTGATTCTTATCAAATTTTGATGTTGATGCAAGTCACTTTCAGAGTTCAGCTTTTTAGCAAATGCAAATGGTTATGGAAGCACGTTTCTGGTTGTAACGGTGTTTCTCATAATTGCCACTTTACGAGACTTTATTTCTTTCAATTATGGCTATTATTTGTCATTTCTTGTTATTTATCGCACAATGTGAATTGACTCCCATTAATAAGAGTCCATGATGATTCATTCAGACAATGGAAATTTCTGTGTCGGCCTGTTGGAGAAGCGTGCGAGGGCTTTGTGGGTCGCGTGCTGACACACCCTGCCTGCGCATGTCTTTGATGTGACACACAGCGCTGTTGTTCCAGCTGCTTTATCACAATCCCTCACTCCTAACCCTGACCCCATCCACAGTGATCATATAACTCCTTACTGCTGCCACAGTATCCACATATCCAGAGTGAGTCTATTCATAGTTAAAGGAGTCGTTCACTTTTAAAAAAACTTTTGCTGATATTTGACTCACCCCAATGTCATCCAAGATGTCCACGTCTTTCTTTCTTCAGTCGAAAAGAAATTAAGGTTTTTTGATGAAAACATTCCAGGATTTTCTCCATATAATGGACTTCAATGGGAACCAAGCGGTTCAAGGTCCAAACGAGAGTTTCAGTGCAGCTTCAAAGGACTTTAAACGACACTAGACGATGAATAAGGGTCTTATCTAGGACCCTTCGAGTCATGAATCGAAAAAAGGTTTGTTCATTTTGATGAACGAGTAGTCACGAACGCTCATCACGGAACAGAGCAAGGCGAGCATTTGAGCTTATAAAACTTAAACTTTTTTATTTATTTTTGAAATGACTGATCGTTTCGCTAGACAAAACCCTTATTCATCGTCTGGTGTCGTTTAAAGCCCTTTGAAGCTGCACTGAAACTGTCATTTGGACCTTGAACTGTTTGGTTCCCAATGAAGTCCATTATATGGAGAAAATCCCGGAATGTTTTCATCAAAAACCTTCATTTCTTTTCGACTGAAGAATGAATTACATGGACATCTTGGATGACATGGGGTGAGTAAATTATCAGCATAAGTTTTTTTTAAAAGTGAACTACTCCTACACTACTTGAAATTAGGATTTATAACAGCATTTCTAAAAACTACACTACCTATGGTCCCAAAGAGAGATATGAGAAGTCGCTGTTACTAAGAAAACAGGAATCACTGCAAAAGACAAGAGTTCAACAGTGACCATCCACTCCCACAACCAATAATCAAGTCTGTCTCTTTCAAAAAACTTAAATATCTGAAAATATTTTAACAGTTTACCCAATAACCTAAAATGTTTACCATGAACACTACTATTCAAAAGCTGTTAATGCTCACCAAGGCAGCATCTATTTGATCAAAAATAAAATAGTAATATAACAGTTTAATCACGCTTAAAAATGAAAAGCCTCTGTTGCACTTTATTTTACCCCAACACACTGTTGCCAGTCATTTAGTTATGCATGAGCCTTGAGAGAATTAACCGACTGGAGTATTTCTGCCTTGAAATACATTCCTTTATTAAGCAGAGCAAAAGTATAAAGGTTTTATTTAGAGCTCTGCTGTGTGTGTGTGTCCATCCTCTTCTCTCTCACTCTTATCACATAATGAAAAGCTGCCAGTGATGGAGGGACTATGGGCACAAGGACAAGTAATCTTAATAGAGGACTTTAAGAAAACACATCAAAATCTCTCCTCATAAAACTCATGAAAGGAAAACCCCAAGACAAGCATTGCAAATAGAAACTAATGTTTCTGAGAATGATTACGGAAGGACATGATAATAGAGGTCTAGGTTCCTTGTTCCTAGTTCTCTCCTAGCTACAGTAGAGAATGCAAACAAGGACACCCTCAGTTGATGACCCTCTGTATTAATATATTGGCTAAACAGATTTGCCAAATGCTACGAGCGTCAAATGTATCTATTTACAATGTGTTTTTGCAACGGTGAGCAATGTAGCCAATAACAAACATACAGTAGTTGTTGATCTCTTGAATGCAATTGGCCAATCAGTGGTATTTAAGTTAGTCAGAATCAACTCACCACTCAAAACGCAAGGAGGGAAGGAGAGTGCAGACCTGATAGGGCACTTTCTGGGATCTTCTATTTTTATTATTTTTAATCAGGACTATTTTTGTTATTTTTCTTTGTTTTTTCGCACAAAAGGGGGATGAGTAATTTTAATTACTTAATTTTCATTTTTGGGTGAACTATCCCTTTAAGTTTGAAATGGTATGAATGGTATTCTTTGAGATACCTTGGAATTCCATATACAGATAATGGTACATTTCCATGATTTTTCCAAGACTGTTCCTGAAATGTATGTCTATTTAAGGATTTTTAAAATCACTTTGTAGATATTGCACTTACAAAGAGACAAATAGTGTAATAAGAAACATTTCAATCTACTATACAGTAGACTATGGTGGGGATCTAAAAAAAAAAAAACCCTGCAGTTTTCTAACAAATCCCACTTTCGGAAACCCTGGACGATATAGTATATCTGATTAATTTTCAAGAATTTTCCAGGCCTGTAAATTCTACATTTAAATTTCTATGATTTTCCAGAACCGATACCATACTATATAAAGGTACTTGTTTGCGATGGAAACTTTCCACACAATGATAATCTTACTGTCACTGCCTGAACACATTCAATTTATATATAATCAAGATGTAAGCAATGATGCAGTCATTACCACAACAGCATAGCACCTCATTAGCATGCTATAGTTTTAAATAACCACCTAACCATGTCACAGTGACCAGAAGCAGTGACACGGAGTCATTTCTCTATCTTTATGGCTGTAGGTAGAGCAGATTTGACAGGTGGCCAACAGCAAGCAGGTCTGCAGCTGAACCTCTCCTCACTTCTTCATCTTTACACTTCATTTCCCCTGCCACTGCGGCAGCTGTGGCATATGGCTCAGTGCCCTAAGAGTGGCCTGCAACACTCTCTCAAGGGACCGTCACTGCCCACAGCTTCAACCTGTAGTTACCACTCGAAAAAAAGTGCTTACTCACTCTACTGCCCACAGTCACCGGCATTGAAAACTGCATTATTTATGACCGTCTTCAACACTCTCCTCCCTCAAACAACCCTCTGTCTATATTTCTCTAGGTAGTCTTTCTGTATGCTTTCCAGGCTACCTCTCATCACATGTCCTTGTGTGTAAATATGGTCTACATTAAATGCTTTTCCTATTTTACTTACTAAATATGTATTATAGAGTGAAACAGTAGTGGAGAAATGTATGTATTACATTTAAATTTATTCATTTAGCTGACGCTTTTATCCAAACAATCCAACAATTGTTATACATGTCAGAGGTCGCATGCCCCTGGAGCAACTAGGGGTTAAGTGTCTTGCTCAGGGACACATTGGTGTCTCACAGTGGATTCAAACCCGGGTCTCTCACACCAAAGGCTTATCCACTTATCCACTGCGCCATCACCACCCACACATGTAAGACCCAATGAATCTGATTGGACATAGAATATGTTTTTAAAAAGTGAATAGGGAAAATTTTAGGTTATTATGAATAGTTTATGGGGTAAAATCATGTTTCCACAAAACCAATCCTTCACTCTTAGAAGAAAAGGTTCTATATAGAACCTTAAAAGGTTCTATCAGCGCTACATATTTGGAACCCCTAAAAGGTTCTATACACTCTCAAAAAAGGGTCCCTCTGGGTTCTATATAAAAACTTAGGGTTCCATACTTGGCCAATAGAACCTTTTACCAAAAAAAATGCCATTTTGGAGTTCCATATATGAAGCGGGGGATGGAACCATTTCTGGTTCTAAATAGAACCATTTCTTCAAAGAGTGTTTGTTAGGAAAGTAAATGTCTGAAAACGTGTTACATATATGTTAATACAAGACAATCTTTTCCTACCTTTCCCATGGGTTTGGGAGAGTCCCAGCTCCTCTCTATTGATGGCGGAATCTGGTAAATGTCCTGTGTCTGGTTCATAGAGGGTGGCACCTGGTACACGTCCTGCCCGGGACACGGCCCTCCTGCAGTGGGTGGCACCTGGTAGATGTCCTGGCCTGGAGCATTAATGGAGGGGGGCACCTGGTAGACATCCTGCGGGGTGGGAGGGTACTGTGCCTGGCTTTGCTTTTGTGCCACAGCGGGGGCTTTAGGTTGGGGCTGTGGAGGTTGGGGGCCGGTGGGCACCTGGTAGAGGTTGGAGGAGGTGGGCTGGCCGTGGCTGGGGGGGAGCATGTAGACTCCGTCTGGGTTGGTAGAGTTGGCGGAGCTGAAGGCGGGGTGCATGGCTGTGTACTGGGATGAGGGGGGGAGCTTGTTGTAGGCACTCTGAGGCAGGTTGAGAAGGCTCTGGGTTGGGCTGGGTTGGCTCGACAACTGCTGTAACTGCTGCTGTTGCTGTTTATCATACATGCCCACAAGAATCTTCAACCGGTTGCCAGGAACAATGCCTTGACGGCCGTGCAGCGAACAAAGCCACCAGCCGTCGAGGCCTTGCGTGTCTCGCTCCAGGACGGTCATGATGTCGCCCTTCCGAAAGGACAACTCGTCCGGAGACTCCGCCACATTGTCGTACAGGGCCTTTGCCAACACATTCTGCAAGAGAGGAAAGAGGAAAGGGTTGAGTTTATATTCACAAATGATCACGCATCCATTCTTGGCAATATGATCACAAGTGGACATTCTGATTAATTTTAACATGCATTAAAACACTAACATAAGTGATGTTTGTGGTCACCACTTCACCCGAGATCTTAACAGGTGTAAACAAGGCTAACTATTGTGTAATGCAAAATTGCTTTTTACATTTTGTCTCTTTGCTTTAAACCCCTTCCCGGCACATTTACACAACATGGACTCCATCTGTCCTCTCGTTTACAAAGCCACCCACAAGTGCGGCTGGCCTTTGACAGTTAAACAAATATTTGTAGTCCGGCCCCCTGGACCAATCCCCCCCCTCCCCCCGTTCTCTATCAAAAACCCACTTAAGCCTGGCACTGTGCCAATAGACACGTGTATCACCAATCCTAATAAAGCTACAGTCAACCAATAGCACTCTATAACTGTCCTCTCAACAAATTCACAGTGCATGATTGACTGATTGTGATGATCAGTCATTGTTACTGCAGAAACCCTCTAGAACTGAAAGAGGGGAGTTTCGCTTCAATCAAGACACACTATTCTGCTGTAACCCTCACCTCTCGTATTGAGTGATTCAGCAGAGGGACATTGTGTAGTACAACAGGAAGGAATGGCTAATTTCCAACACAGTGCGCTCCATGTCCCCCACATACTCCCATCTACAGCTCTCCAACCGTGAGTTCACTGAGAGTTTTGAGCTCAAGCTAACAGGTGATTGATGCAGTGCAGCAGATAGCCAGCATGTGCTTGATTACTAACAGACCTCCCCTGCCAGGACACATGCTGCGCTTCGAGTCATGTAGGAATGATCGTATTTACGAGATGAGCTCCGCATGAACGCAATCACAAAGTTGTGATTAGCAGTGGGAAACTCACTTCGGACTGGAGGCATCAATTGTTGCGCAGTTGCCATTGTGAAGTCATGTTGACCTTGCAGGTACCGGTATATTGATGCAACATCAATAAAGCAGGCTCGAAAACTCAATTAGCTGGTTTGTATAGCATAATTTCCCTGTGGCGGCAGTGTTGGGAAAGCTCACTTTCTACATGAACTAGTTCAAAGTTCAGTTCCCACATTTTAAAATGAACTAATTCATAGTTCATACTTCAAAAAATATAGTTCTTTTTTCCCCCATATGTTCCATATCCTTTTTTTATTTATTTTTTATTGCCACAGCCCATATACAACCACACACAACAATAATTTTATCAACGGGTAAAGTTTGCACAGAAATATACGATTTTTCCCATCCTCACCGACCTTGTCATAAAACCCTCATCATAAATGATTGTACGACGCCTCCTCGCTCGCTGCTTTGTCGACGGCGGCCGCGGTGCGACACTGGTGTCTTGTGTTGCCAGATTGGGTGTTTTTTTCGCTCCAAAAAAGGTTCTATAATAACAACGAAAGAACACTTTTGGCACAAAGGTTCTTTATAGGCTATTATTCATTCATATATTACATTATTTTACAACATTTTGTAGTTGTAATTAAATTATTGTTTATTAAGCTGTTGTAGTACTTAATATCACATTTTAATCATGCAGATTTTTGGAGGATAAAAACTGAAATGGCACTCTTCGTGTGATATTGATTAATTAATTACATTTTTTAACCCCCATATCTTGAATTTTGTGATCATTCGCATTGCATTTTAGGGGTTCCAAATACGTAGCACTTTAGAACGTTTTAAGGTTCTATATAGAACCTTTTCTTTTAAGAGTGTAACGTTCACCAGGCAGTAATACAGTACGTTCAGTTCACGATCGCCCAAAATATGAACGGCACAACACTGTGTGGCGGCATGAAATACATCAAATTCACAAGTGAAGTATCATTTTTGGTCTAGTGCACAATGTGTGGTCATCTTGTAGTGTTTAAAAGCTATTTATGAGAATGTAGTCAAAGAGTATGCCACTGGTACATCAAAAAACCTGATTTACACATTTTGAAAACAGTACATTATCTGAGCACTTTGTTTTTAACGTAATATCTAGGATAGTAGTTGATGTGAACCGTGATGCAGTTACATCTTCCTTTCAGATCCCTGTGGTATAACGCTAATTATGCACCTCTGTACACACACAGAAACTCCTCACTGCCCACAATATCTAGAAATGTGCCATACAAAATTGTGCTTAGTGCAAAATATTTGGTCTCATTTGCGTCGTTCTGTGCCAAAACAACGCAGACAGCAAAGAAACGACGTTATCAGTGAGTACAATTCATTCCGCGTGAATCCCTCCCTGTGTGTTTTAAAGGTCTGCGTGTAGAGTGGCAGACTGTGCTCTGATGAATGCTGTCCCTGTGCTCGGAGCTGGAGGAGAGAGAGTAGAGGCTCACCGAGGGCATATCTGACAGATGAATGCCCTGGCTGTGCTGCCCGGGTGGAAGACAGTCCCTGTTAGTGTCTCCCTTAAAGCCGGAGGACACCGAGGCTGGACACAATAGCGCCCGAGAGGCTTTACTGCCTGCGAGCAGCTGGTTGAGATGTCACCGTGTAGTGCTGGCACACGCATACACACACAGAGCACATAGACGGAGGAATGCGTGAACGTACATGCACAAATGTGTGCATGCATACCTCCACAGCCTCCTCTATCCATTCATACACACAATGGCAAAATAATGAGAAGCACTCAGACCAGCTGAGAGAGCTCTTTAAGCCCATTCAGGCAGTTTAAGCCATTCTTTGCAAAGGAATGAGACATTCTGGCCAGGGCTGAGCAGTATGAGAATGTTTTCTTCTAATACAACAGCAAAAATATATACAGCATGTTAAAACACAATAAAATGTATTATAATATATGGATGGCTTATGCACTATGAAGATTTGTGTGCAGTCAAATACACAGTATGACAATAATACCAGCTAACTAAAGCCTAAAATGTCCAAGCATCCTGTTTTAACAGGATATATGTCAATTCAGCGAAGAACAATGCAGGGTGTTGCTTAGTTGAGTTTAGTTGTTTACAAGTTGACAAGCAATGTGACAATTTAGCACATTAATATTAAAACCATTTAGTCACAAATATATCAATTAGGTACGAATCAATTAGGTATGAAAATAAGGAAATTCATTCATTTATGAAGTATGTAACTCAACTAAATTATCCAAAAATAGTGCCAGATAGATCAATATATACAGTACAGTATACCACATACATAGATCAATATATACAGTAAATATATTTTTGTTAGTACATGTTCTTTATATATATATATATATATATCCTATATATATATATCCTATATATATATATATATATATATATATATATATATACACACACACACACACACTATATATATATATATATATATATATATATATATATATATATAAAGAACATGTACTAACAAAAGTGCTAAAGCTTGATGCAGTAAGGCTTGGGATAGAGTTACGTCCTTCCTGATTGGGCTGACAATAAAGAATAAATTAATTAGGTGAGTGATGTTGTTGCAGCAATTGGATAAAACACCTTCAGCAAATCATTTTCTGTGACTTGATGTCTCTTTCTTTCTTCTCTCGTCTTATCTCAATTGCCTGCTCTGCCTTTAAAAAGCAGAAGCAAATTGCGGTAGAAAAGGAGTGCTGAATGCTTTCTGGGCTATTCTCCTCTCTTTTTTCACGAGAATATTTTCCTGCCAAGCAAAGAGACTCTGGAGGACTGATGACATCATGAGCTGTTGAACTTTGCCTCCATTATAGAAATTATGTCAAGCCTCTCAGTCTGTCCATTTCTGTTCCTCTCCCACTTCTCCAAAATTCCCTGTCTCTCTCTCGCTTTGTCGATCAGGACACTGGAGGTTTAGAAAGTGATTCACAGGGGTTTATATGTAAGGGCGAGTCGATGACTCGGTGACAGTGAATGTTTTCTCATTTGTTGAAAATGCACAGAGGAGAACACAAGCACATAGGCATTAAAGGAACAGCAGGAGAATAAATGAAGGAAAATAACAGAGATGTGGATATTTTACTAATGAACAATGGATCTATTCGCGTCTTCACAGCCCAGGATAAATCACACCTTCCATCTCCATCAATTATAAAGTAAAACGTTAAAGCACTATGCATTAAACAACAACAGAAAATGAGTTGACTCCTCAGGGGTGTTTTCTGGTGTACATCATCATTTATCAAGCAGTAATTGGAAGCCACTTTGAAAATACTTGGAGCTATTCATCGCTAAATGCATTAAGCTACAATCAAACTAAACTTTTGAAGAAAAAAAGGGCCCAAACTTCAAGAGTCTTTCTGACTGATTCATTCAAAGAACATGCTCATAAGAGTCAATGATTGCTGAATTGAACTCTCTATGTTGTCCAATGTTGTCTTTGTATTAGCAATTAGCACTGTAGTAACTTAAGGAGGTATGGCTTCTTAAATATCTATAAATGCTCACAGTATGGTATGAAAATATATATAATTAGATATAGTTTTAACATTTACTTTAATCTTGGAGACAGAAAATTTTAAATAAATCTACTGTTAAGACTAGAAAAACTATAATTTATTTAACCAAGTCAAAAACATAGTGACGAACAGTGTTACAAATTACTTTTTGAAAGTAATGCGTTACAATACTTTCTAAAAAAAAAAAGAATTGAGTTAAGTTACTTTTTATGGAAAATAATGAGTTACGCTACACTGTAAAAAAATATTTTCAAGATTTATTTGTTATCACAACTTTTTTTTCATTTGTCAAATCAACTTAAATCATTTATTTAGTTCAGATAACATATTATTTTTGAGTTTTTGATGATTAAATAAATCTCCATTGTATTAACTCACTTTTTCCATTTCAATGAACTTAAAATTAAGGCAACCAGGTTACTTATTTTTTTAAGTTAAACCAGCCATATTTTTTAACAGTGTATAAACTAATCTATAATATGAACTAATCTACATGATGTCAAAGAATGCAAAAAATAAAAAGAACATAATAAGAACGTTCAGTCAATGAATGGGAAAACAAATTGCTGTAACGTGCGTTACTTATTTGAAAAAGTAAATCCGATATTTAGCTGTAAAATTTAAAATAATGCGTAACTTTACTAGTTACTTGAAAAAGTAATCTGATTACGTAACTCACGTTACTTGCAACCCCCAACACTGGTGACGAAATATAGCATTTATCAATTTTGCCACATAAAATATGACATGAAATGACATACCAATTCGCTAAAACGATTACACTTCCCAGTAGTTCCTAAGAAAGAGACATTTTAGGAGAGAGCAGTTTGTTCAACTACAGTGTAAATATAAATACGACATAACATTTAAGAAAACACTACAATGCAGCTTTTTTTGAAAAAGCTGTTTTTTTTTTACTGGATAAGCTTCATTGTTTTGACAATAGCTGAGTTACTGTCACGCTACTGTAAGCTAGTTACTGTCCAACATTTAAGTATTGTTTCAGGAAAAGAGGCTTATATAAGCCGAGTGGATGACGAGAGATTCGCTTCATTCCTCACTGGCAATCATCACCATGGAAATGTCCAGGTCAAACACTTTCCCTGTGGCTAGAGCAGACAGAGACTGATGCTAAACTTTATTATCTCTGGAGAAAGACCGGGAGAATGGATGAAAGAGACGGAGGAAGAATAAAAGGAAACGTTCATCCATTTGCATTTAAAAGGGTCACGAGTGCGTATTGCAGGCCACATGTTAAAGTGATTGCTCACTCTTTCAAAAGTGAATTTTTTGTAGAATATCTTAGTCACTCTTTTCAATATAATGAAAGTGAATGAGGACTGGGGGTGTCAAATTACTAAAAAGCACCATAAAAGTATCACACAATGGTCCACGTGACTTCAGTTTTATGGTGCTATTCTTGGACTGACATGAAAGTGACTAGATGATAACAGAAATTACATTTTTGGGAGAACTATTCCCTTAATAATGGGGATAAAAATGCCAGAGAAAGAGGAAGAAATCGAAAGAGAATTCCACAGGATGGAGCGGAGAGGAAAGAGGGATGTGGACCTGTGAGAGAGGGAAGGAAGGAAGGGCTGAGCGCTTCATTCAGACAGAGCCACTGAACAGGAGGTAATGTGGCAGCTGCTGGAGCGCGCTCTGTACAGACAGGTCAATGAGTGTGTGTGTGTTTGTATTGTTGTGTGTGTTGTGTGGGGGTGCTTTTGTCTGGTGCCTCTGCATGACCCCATGGGACAAACACTAGTAAAGTTAGCAAGGTGGGGGCAGGTAGTGTTTTCTGTTTGTTATTGTGAACGTGTGTGAGCTCATTAGCTTCAAGGACACAAAGACAGTTTACAACACAGCTATAGATCATCTCACGAACATGAGTTGTTGTAAAGGAAATGTACAATATATCCATAACGGTGGTCACAGTGTTTTTATTGTTAACTAGTAAAACTATTAAACATATTTTTTGGTCATTGAAATAAAGTTAAATTAGATTAAAGAAATGTGGCTACTAACAACTACTGCAATGAATAAGCTGAAGTTAAAGTACTACAACTAATACTAAAACAGATTTATATTAAGTAAGTTATATAGAATTATATTAAAAATACAGGTATATATTTAAAAAAATGACAAACTGTACAAAATTAGTAAAACTTAAACTAAAATTAACATGAAAACTAAACATATGAAAATAAAAGCTATTTCAAAATATACTACAAAAGTATTTACATAATACTAGAATAACGCTGGATTGTCAGCTGTTATTAGAGATTTTTTAAAATGTATATAACATATAGATATTGGAACTTTTATTGTGCAAGTCAACACTCATAACGTAAACGAAAGGTAAGCTGTGCACCTAAGCGTTGACTGTTCAACTGAAACACTAAAAATCTTCCCACGTTTTACTGATTAACATTCAGGTCTGACATTGTGAACAGGCTGCACTTTTGTCCCTCATGGCATGGTTTTGTTCGCAACCAAATTGAAGATACAGTCTCATCTGTCTCGGGTCTATTCTCATCACACATCCACCTCAAAATGTTCCCTACGTCATCAAAAGTTTCGATTGGTTTAAAAACAGATGGGCGCTGCAGACAAAACAAGGCCGTCTCTGGCACTTTTTTCGACACCTGAGCCTGACCAAACAAGAACAAAAGCTAGACATTTTACTAACTGAGTAGCTAGTACATAAACAATGTTTGAAATTTTCCCATCTATATAGCGTCTCAGTCTTGGGTGTTATTTTGCGGTCTGGTTGTTATTGGGGCTTACTGGTTTCATAAGTAGCAGGTTGGATGAAGTAATTATAAGAGCAGGTGAAGTTAAGAAGTGTAGACACATTTTCAGACATATACACAAGGAGCAGACAGTAGCGATAGTCATCAGAGCTGAGATTCAGAGATGTGACTCAGACAGCCAGACGTGTGTTTGGACGTTTTCCACTATCAGCTGTGTCAGTCATGTATGACACACAGATACACACATGGAAAGAAAGTCACAAAGATATAGACCAACTAGTATGCTATTCCAAAAAAAAATGTATGTTTTTGGTATAAACATCTCAATTTCTGTCTATAGAAACTGAATTTTTAGATGAAGAAAGATAATAATCAAGTGGCAGATTTCTCTGATGTATATGTACTGTACTATCTCTTCTAAAATATTGAATCATGCTGGAAGTATACAATGTAAGTGGGGCAAAATCCCGCTCTATTTGCAGGAAGGGACATGAAAATCTCAACAGAAGAGAAGACAATAACATACGGTTGATGGCAGAGACAAACAGTGGGCCAGTGGCCTGCTCTATTTTCACTATATAGGTGAGTTTACCACAGACAAGACCAGACTTGAGGATTAACAACAGGCCTGCAGAGGAAAAGAGCAAAGGCTTGGAGGCACATAATTAATCCTTAGATTGAGTGTATGTACAAACCTAAGCAAAAAAAGGACAATAGATGATACAGTCGCAGTTTGTTTACTACATAAATATGGAGAAATATGGATTTATATGTCCAACCATATACAAGTGTGTGCGGCAAGATTTTTTATTTTTGATGTTTTGTTATGTCTCTTATATACACCAAGGCTACATTTATTTGATTAGACATACAGTAAAAACAATATTGTGAAGTATGATCACAATTTAAAATATACAATTTTAATATATTTTAAAATGCCATTTATTCCTGTGATTTTCAGCATCATTACTCATTCACATGATCCCTCAGAAATCATTCCAATATGTTGATTTTGTGCTCACAAAATATTTCTTATTATGAATGTTAAAGAAAGTTCAAAAGAACAGCATTTATTTGAAATATTTTGCAATGTAGTTGTTTGGGGTTTTTTTACAAAAAAAAAAAAAAAATAAATTGTCATACCGTACTATAATAGAAATCTATGGTATTTCACATATAGGGTGTGATCCCACTTGGCATGTTTGGTTTGATACAAATTTTGATTGCTCTGTTAGTGCGGTTCATATGAATAAGTGTGAACGCTGCCATCCGAAGACTGCTGAATAGATGGGTCTCAATCCGCTTCCAAACAAACTCGGACCAAAGACATGAAAATAGAACCAAAAACCAGACATGATGTCACAAGATGCAAGCCTAAAAAGGACGGAAAGCTCTAGCATACACGTTTTTTCTCGTAATATTCGTGATGTTGCCCACCGTGTCTCGTCACAAATCTTCGTTTGAGTGTGACGGAGAGATTCCTGCCACTATTTTGACTCCTTTACACATTTGATAAACCCTTTATGAGTTCTCAGCTGGTCAAAAAACCATCATATGTAGGCTATATACATACAACGAGTGCATTTAGCCAAGCACACAGCATTGATTTAGATTTTCGGTAAGTTCCGTCACGAAATATACGTAATAAAACCCGACCAATCAGGTTGTGAACATATCCATATGCCTTTAGGTTCGGTGATAATGCAAACGTGAACGCTAAGCGGATGAGGACTACATTTTTTGGGGGGGTTTTTTGGTCCAAGCGAACCAAACCGAACCGAAGTGTGAACACACCCTTAGATAGCTCTGTCAATGTGTTTGTAACATTCTCAATGCAAGACTAGACCCATCCTTTCATTCCTGACACATTCCACAGCTTCAACTTAACACAGATATTAGCCCACATTGCATACCTTCTGCCCACCTCACAAAACAGACCCACTTCCATATTGTCTACCTTTTTCATTTCATGGACACACATGCAGACACCACAGTTGAATGGTGCATCTCCCACCACAGACACTCTGTGATTCACAGCCGGGCAAAAATCACACCGTCTAACGCATCTAAATCCTAAAAACACACAGCTCATCCCAGATACATGAACTTAACATTCACCATCCATTTCACTCATGTTGACTGGAAAAAAAAACCCCTCCTTTTCTGGCAGGGTGAGGTTGCAACACCTTCTTTTAAAAAACAGCTTCTTGTAGCTACAGGCTACGAATGAGTGTTGGTTTACAGCCAATGTTTTTCCACGGCAACACAATGCCGATGTGCCGATCTTTACTCCGTGATTTACAGAGCTGAGACGGTCAAAAAGAGATAAACGTGAGAGTAACAAGGACAAAGGGAATTCTCATAAGGACTACAGCATGTGCTATAAACACTTTCATCTTCACCCTGAGCGAAAGGACCTTCATCACTGCACAAACATGTCCAGAATCCTGCCTACGCTAAACAATAAATCCAAAAATGACAGGCTTCAATAGAACACGATGATTCCTTTCCAGCACAGAGCGTCACTGCGACCTCAAACAGTCATTCCATAACTTCAATAACAGTGACAAGGCCATAAACTCTTGGAGGCCTGAGATACAAAGACAGGAAGAGGAGCTCTGACATGGAATGTGTCCAACTACATACAGTGTGAAGCTATTGGAAAAATGATCGCCTCACAATTGTATTGGAAAACTCTTGTCTCTTTGAAGAGTTCTGTCTTTGTAGATTAGCTTATTCATAACACAGAATCAAATTCACTTTAAACTCTATTGCCAGCTAAACAATATCTGCTGCCCATGTTCAAAGAGATGACGGTCAGGGGTATAGCAAGAAAATCACAAATAAGTTATCTTAAATATCTCAACTGTTTTCTCAACAGAAAATAGGTTAAACCTTGTTGGAGAAAATAAAACATATTAAACCAGCCTGAGCTAGTTTGCTGGTCTTAGATTGTCCTGGGACCTGGATGGTCTGTTGCCTGGTTTCCCAGCTAAACACCAGCTTGGCCAGACTGGAAGACCATCCAAAACTAGCTAATTCTAGCTTAAACCATCTAAGGCTGCGTTTACACTTGGCATGCGATCATCGTGATCCGATCAAGCCAAGGATTTTCTCCATATAATGGACTTCAATGGGAACCAAACGGTTCAAGGTCCAAATGAGAGTTTCAGTGCAGCTTCAAAGGGCTTTAAACGACACCAGATGACGAATAAAGGTCTTATCTAGGACCCTTCAAGTCATGACTCGAAAAAAGATATGTTCATTTTGATGAACGAGTCACGAACGCTCATCACAGAACAGAGCAAGGCGAGCATTTGTGCTTTTTAAACGTAAATTTTTTTATTTATTTTTTAAATGAGCGATCTTTTCGCTAGATAAGACCCTTATTCATCGTCTGGTGTCGTTTAAAGCCCTTTGAAGCTGCACGGAAACTCTCATTTGGACCTTGAACCGTTTGGTTCCCATTGAAATCCATTATATGGAGAAAATCCTGGAATGTTTTCATCGAAAACCTTAATTTCTTTTCGACTGAAGACAGAAAGACATGGAAATCTTGGATGGCATGGGGAGAGTAAATTATCAGCAAAAGTTTTTTTTAAGTGGTTCGTTTACAGAAGGAAGACCACATTATTTAAGTACTAAAAGAACTCCGAAATGATCAAAACCGTGCTAAGAAGTCATTTCAACATACTCTAATACAGGGGTTATCAACCCTGGTCCTCGAGGGCCACTTTCCACATTCCAAACTCACCTGCCTGTAGCTTTCTAGTAATATTCTGAATTCTGAATATTTCTCATTAAACTCTTCCTTGACAAAATTATTAAGCTTTGTTATGCAAATTTTATAGCTTTATACTGTGTGACAGGAGCTGTCTCAGTTATTTCAAAAGACATTTAGGAGAAACATCAGACATTAAATGAATCAGATGTTCCTTTGAAGAGACTATATGACTGTTTTAGGCATAAAATACATCTTATTTGATCTAAAATGCTGTCATTCTCTTTTTAAGATGGTTAATCTGTGACAGACACACTGGCCCAGATAGTTAAATGAAGTGCAACTGGAAACCATTAACTAACCTACAGTAAAAGCAACTACTATGCTAATATTTGGTTGGTAACACAGGCTATAACATATGCATATAGCCAAAAGTCATGAATTAAAAATGAAGCACTTGGTATTGATTAAAGTTCAAACCAGGAGACCTGTATTGTTCTTGTTAAATGTCTGTAAATGTTTTCCTGTAGTATAGTGCTTGAATTACTTTGGATCACAATACTTCAGCATCAACTGCGTGATGTTACCATGGGGGTTAAATTTGGTCAGATCAGTGTTACTTCTACCCAGCCTGATGCTGACATTCCTGTGTGTATGATTATGTGGATAATGAGGATGAGGAGCAGGTCCTGTCCGTCAGACCTGCAGGAGAGGGTGTGGGGTTTAGGTCAGCGGTGGGGAATTCCTCACTCTCAAACCCAAAGCCGGAGGGTGAGTCAGGGTTGAGTCAGAGAGGCGATACAGGGGAGATGGACTCGGGTTACTCAGCTGTCTTCTGAAGAAGGGGTCTTTCTTTTATTTGAAGATCCCTAACACAACATGACTCAACATTCTTAACTTAGCAACTAATTCAGCCTGGTTGCCACAATTCAAGAGTGATCTCAATAAGTCAACAGCCCACTCACAAGAGTACGCAACTCCCCACCTATATCACGGACCACCTCAGGAGGAACCAATATACACTGATTCTGGTTTCAACCGATTAAAAAAACTGACAGATTTGCCTTGGAATTAAAAAAAAAAAATGCATTAAATAAAATTCGTACTCCTCATACTTAAAACCCCATTTATCATATGTTTTCAATTGCACGAATAACTAACCATAACCAATTCAAGGTTAATTTCTATGGCTGGGGAAAATCCCAGCCTGTGCAGGGGGTGAATCTCAGCGTCCAGATTCCTCACAGAGGCAATACCAAAAATACCAAAGCACTGTGTCATTCCCAAACCTTACAAGCTGAACGAGAGCCAGTGCTTTCAAACAATGGCAAGGAACGGATGCTTCGGCCAGTCGTTTCATGCTGTTCTTCTCCTCTCTCCCTCCTTCTTTCCATAAAAGCTTAATCTTTCAGCTTTCTCCTGAGTCAGCAGAGAAGCTCACAGCGGCAGGGCTCCCTTTCCTTTCCTTCCCTTCGTTCTTCCGTTATGCCTGCTTTCTCACACTCCCCAAACCCTTCAAAACTCACTGCTCCTCAAGAAAAGCCATTTTTAAAAACCTCAGCTGGAGCCAATATATTCTGATGGCCTCTTTGTGAAGTTAAAGCAGTTGTTATTGCCTCTTTTAAGAGCTTTCTAAGCTGATAGCCTACTAGTTCTGATCTGTTGCTACTTAAAAAATGATAAAAAGTTAAAGAAGACAAAAAGTAGGCTATTAGATTCAAGTAAAAAGTTAAAAGTGTCTCTTGTGTTTCTTCACTCCAGATGCATTACCCGAGGGCATTTGGCATAACCGACTTAAAGCGTTCACACAACAGCGAGAACAGCAAACACACTCACCAGATAATTCATTTTCAGCCCCGCTGAGTGAGTCTCTGGGACTCCAGACAGCACTAAACTGCCTGAGATTTGACCCCCGATGAAAACTCCCTCGGACCGTCCAGCTCTTTGTCGGATCTCTCTGCGTCTCCGACGGGCAGAAAATCCGGGCAGTTCCTAACACATACTCCAATTCCGTGATGTCAGAGGGCAAGAATGAGACTGTCCCATATACTTCTCTGTCTTGAACTCGCTCGCTCTCTCTATGTCCGTCCTGTGCTCTTTCTCTCCCTCCCTCTCTGGCAAAAAGAGGAGGGAAGAATGCATCGGGAAACCTGACACCCTCCCAGTTCCTTCTCAAACCTGACATTCCCTTTCCCTCCTGCTGATTGGCTGATGACTCTGTTCTTATGTTAATGAGCCTTACCCTCTTCCTCCCCCTGCCTGTGAAGAATGTTTAGTGAACCTCTCTGTAGACCTGAGAAAGACAGACATTTGTTTTTTTGGCCATCCACTGTACCCCTCACACACAAACACACAGCTTTGTCGACTCTAGACCTTTTCCTTCAGCCTCAAACGTTCTGTTTTCTCTTTGCTGCTGTTTTTTTTTGTTTTTTTTTTGCTCATCCCAGAAGTAAATCGCCTCACACAACTCTTCTCTACTTCCTCAGGAGACAAAAAAAGCTAAACTCTATTGACATTTGCAGAGTTTTAGGATATATCTGACCTGAATTATTAAAGAACCATCGATTAAAAAAAAGGAAGGACTGGGTAGATGGATCCTGACTGAGGGGATATATATATATATTTTTTATATATAAAATATATATTTTACATTTTTACTAAACGTATTACTGAAGCAAAACTCTGTTCTCAATTCATTTTCTATCTTCATTTCAAATTAAATTAATTCTAATCATTTATAAAGTACAAATTATTGGGGGGGGGGGGGGGGGGCTTGACTATTTTTCCCATTAAAAAAAGATAAAATTAAATTAAAATTTCAAACTATAATAATAATAATAATAATAAATTCAAAAATGAACATATTTATTTAAAAAATGAAATGGCTCATGATAGTTAAGTAAATAAACTATGCTAATCCCTTCCTGTTCACAATTCACTAGGAATTTCAAAGCATGACATCATTCTCCAATTCTCCCGTGAGGGACTGACCAGGTCAGGGGGTCAAATTGGGATCCACGTTTAAATCAATGTGGTAAATAGGCAAAAGCGATTTACAAATAACAGATAGAAATTCCAGTCCTCAGATGAAAGCAAGGCACAAAGTAAGACACCATTCCTTCCTAAAAGCTGGAATGTAAGAGAGGTGACAGAAGAGAGGCGCACTGTCCTCAAACTGCCATGACATCGTCGGCTGGTGCTGAGGTCAGGAGAGAGGTCAGTAAATCCTTCCTCACTGGAAACCTCCAAAACCCAATCTGTCCTGCCAGAGACAATTCTCTTATTTTGACCTGAAAGCCAGTTTTGTAGTATCACTGTTGATAGATGATTTTTGATAGATTATCCTGTGGAGAAAGTTTAGTAGAGGCTACCATTTCAATTTAGGATATATGCTTTAAAATCCTAAGGTATGTATTTTTTTTCTGTTTGGAGGATAAAAAATGTTACGGTTTGAATGAGGATATGAGTAAATGATGGTTAATTTTTTTTGATAAACTATCCCTTAAAGGCTAGGCAGTTAGACATTTCACTCCAGTCCACTTAAAATGTTTATCTTCAGTGTCACATGATCCTTCTAATATGCTGATTTGGTGCTTAAGAAACATTTCTTATTATAATCAATGTTGAAAATGCTTAATGCTTAATATTTTTGCGGGAAAATCCCTTTTCAGGATTCTTAGATGAATAGAAAGTATGACAGCATTTATTGAAATTCAGCCAATTTTTTTATGTACACAATAGTTTGTTTTTTAATTGTAAAGACAAACCTATGTCTTTACAGTCATTTTGATCAATCGAATGTATCCTTGCTGAATAAAACCATTCATTTCTTTTCTTCTTTTTTATCTTACTGACCTCAAAGTTTTTATAGGTAGTGTATGTATATTTATCTTATCTTGCTTAAAAATAAAACAATGCAAGACAAGCAAGATGGGTTACACAGCGATGATATCAAACACCATTGCTTTTAATGCCTGACCTTGTTATCGTGTCACAGGTAATTGAGTCATCAGTGTCCCAACGTTTAGCGTATCAAAGCCGTGAATTACAATGTACAACTGGTGTCAAATCAGCAAGATTCTCCCTAATTGAAAGTGCCGTATGAATTTGAAGCCCTTATCTTCTCAGGCCACAAGGTGCCATGTCTGGTCTCCATGACAATTGAGCGGCAATTCATCTCGCACTACGGGGTGTCTGCTACGCAAGATGGATTTCGATGGTTGAGACGACATTCGCTCCTTCTAACGTTCTCTGGGATGTTTGTTATTTATTTCCGTCAGCTAAGCCTGAGTGACATCAGAGCTGTCATTGAAATTAGCAAGTGTGCATGGATTTTGTCATCATAGAGATTAGGCTATCACATCAGACATCATTTCAATTAGCGCCCCAACCCCTCTCGCTCTTCAGCTAAAAAGCCCCCTCCGTCAGCGCCCACTAATCACAATCCTGTTATATATTAGATAGAGGCGGGTGTTGGGTGATGCTCGTCTGGAGGTGAGAGGTCTGACTGCCTGTCACAAAGCACCAGAGTGGTGAAAATGAGACAATCTTTTCTGTTTTCCGCTCCACTAAAAGATTGAAATCGTTCTGTATTAAATATTCAGGGACTAGAATATGCGTGACATGTACACTCTAAGAAATGGTTCCATTTAGAACCAGAAATGGTTCCATCCCCCGCTTCATATATGGAACTCCAAAAATGGTTCTATATAGAACCATTTTTTTTTGGTAAAAGGTTCTATTGGCCAAGTATGGAACCCCAAGGTTCTATATAGAACCCAGAAGAACCCTTTTTAAAAGAGTGTATGGAACCTTTTAAGGGTTCCAAATACGTAGCGCTGATAGAACCTTTTCTTCTAAGAGTGTACCTTAGCCTCTGTTGTATAGTTATATGGCTCAGTGAGTGTGGAACAGTAAGTCCATTGTGTCTGAGCGTCCCGGTCTCGGTTTGGTCAGGCTGTCACACCTACGCACAATGTTGTTCAGCTGGCAGTGTTTCGGCTCTGGAACTGTGACCGCTGCTCCGTGGCCTCTGTAACCCCCCTGCATGCCGCGCGTGTCATGAGATTCAAGGCAATCTGGCAAGAAAGGCTCAGCACAAGTCGGATCGGACCCGGGCACCCCAGAACAGACCAAGCATTTGGAGATACAGATGAGGGTCATATAATGTGAATATGGTAATCCCATTTCCCTCTGAACCAGCCCATGGTAATGTCTCTATTTTTTTTTCTTCTCTGCAACACTGAACCATTCCAAGAAGAAAAACGTCTCTGTTAGGTTTTTCTCTACATCAGTCCTCTAAATTCCAGACGAATCTGCTGGAAAATCCTGGTAGGAAAGTGAACAAGGATATATCTCAAAATAACAGGATGATTTATTTAAAGGAGTAGTTCATTTTCAAAAGAAACTTTTGCTGATAATTTACTCACCCCCATCCAAGATGTCCACGTCTTTCATTCTTCAGTCAAAAAGAAATTAAGGTTTTTGATGAAAACATTCCAGGATTTTCTTTATATAATGGACTTCAATGGGAACCAAACGGTTCAAGGTCCAAAAGACATTTTCAGTGCAGCTTCAAAGGGCTTTAAATGACACCTGACGATGAATAAGGGTCTTATCTAGGACCCTTCAAGTCATGACTCGAAAAAAGATATGTTCATTTTGATGAACGAGTTTGAACAGGAGAGTCACGAATGCGCATCACAGAACAGAGCAAGGCGAGCATTTGTGGTTATAAAACTTAAACTTTTTTATTTATTTTTTAAATGGCCAATCGTTTCGCTAGATAAGACCCTTATTCATCGTCTGGTGTCGTTTAAAGCCCTTTAAAGCTGCGCTGAAACTCTCATTTGGACCTTGAACCGTTTTGTTATCAGTAAAGTCCATTATATGGAGAAAAATGCTGGAATGTTTTCGTCAAAAACCTTAATTTCTTTTCAACTGAAGAAAGAATCTTGGATGACATGGGGGTGAGTAAATTATCAGCAAAAGTTTGTTTTAAATTTTTTTTTAAACTCCTTTAATAAAACCAAACTTCAAGAATGAGTCGAATTTCAAACCGTAGAGCTGCGTCTGAAATCGAATATTTCCCTACTATATACTGTGGTATACGAAAAGCAGTACGCGAGCAGATTAGTATGTCTGAAATCATAGAATTCAAAAAACAGTAGGCGAAAAGTACCCGGATGACCTACTACTTCCGGCGAGATTCTGAAGTGCGCATACGATGGACACTTTACTATCCCACGATGCCACGGGAGAGGAGTTGTTGTCGTTATATTTGAAAATGGTGGAAACCGGAGACGCGGCTGTAACGTTAGGAGATAAACACAGACACACATGCGTATCTCTATTGATTCATTCATGTTTATTTATTGATGGTAATATCACAAGCAAATAAATGGCTTTTTCCTTGCCAAAAATCGTGGTTGTGTGTGTGTGTGTTTTATGAGGTCAAATTTATTAGGTAAATAAATGTTATTTGAGAAATTCCGCAAAAGGCATGATCTGCGAGCAGCTGACCGACGCCTCCTCTTGATTGTCGGCTCGGACGACGTAAAAACGCAGATGAAAACAGAAAGCAGAACTAAAAACAGCACGAAGTTGGTGCAGTCACTGAAATGGGCTCTTTAAATCTTTGCACTGTTATAACAGTGTATGTCATGCAACAACAACATGCCGCATGTAGTACGTCCGGACTCATTCATACTACCTATATTCATACTATATAGAACGTACTTTTTTAACAGACGTGATTTTGGGTCAAATATGGACAAACTCAAACATTGAATTACAACCCAATGTTTGAGTTTGTCCATACTTGACCAAAAATTGGGTTAAAACAACCCAGCATTTTTTAGAGTGTATTATCTTAGGTTACACTACGGTTCAACGCTTGATTCTGATTGGTTGACGAACAATCTATGGTGTGATATTATTTAGAAGTTCCAGGTCTTGACCACGTACCATTTCACCTTACCAAATGATTTCAGGTATTTCAAAAATAATAAAAATGATATAAAAAATTAAATAAAAACAATGACTTTAAATGCTAAGTGAATTTAGACATCACAACATTATAATGTGCAGTATGGAAAATAAATATTAATTTTGAGTTTTTAAAGAATAAGTGAGTGTTCGAGTATGGCAAAGGTTATTCTAATTTGTAAAAAAGTATACAAAAGCATATAAATTCTGAACTAAAAAATGTATATTGTCCTATAACCAATATGATACTGAAAAAATGTGCATTCCTCAATTAATAGAATATTTAACTTTTCTTTTCTTTATTTTTTTAGAAGTTTAAAAATGTCAGGCTCTCCAATCAACAGGTGTTGCTTCCCTACTCCAATAATCTGAACCCATCAATACCGTGACATGACCACAATATGGCAGTGACATTTGACATCTTTATGGCTTATTATGACGAATGCTTTGAAAATCTGGCTAAAATAATCCCCAAGATCACTGTCAAAGTCAAGAGAAACATTCAAAGCATTTCCTGAGTCTGAATGAAGGCTGTATTGGGAATGTAATTCTTTGGTGCCACATCATCAAGAATTACTAATGCAGCCCCTGAAAACATCAGCATCCTGCCCATGATGCACTGCTCTAGTCTCTGCTCTGAGAAAAAAACAATGCACATCCTTGTATTGAGACATCCGGCCCCCTAGCCAACAGCAATATTCATGCAGCTTTGAAGGACAAAGGAATAAAGAGTTCCTTTCTTTGTTGGGACTGTCAGGCCCGCTGCGTAGTCTGTCACCGAGGTCTTTTAACTACTTATGACGAAGGAGAGAGAAAATCCTCATCCACACACACACACACAAACTTCCTTAAAAGCACAGGTCTAAATAAACACACTAACATGTACTATGCAAAAATGTCAATGATTTGTCCTGCAGCACATAGGCCGCTTTCCAACCCCTCTCTGGAGTGTTTTTAGTTTTCCCGTATCCACAAACAGAGGATTAGCGCCTGTATTTGTACAAAACAGGAAAAAACAAGACCTAGCGCCTATGAAAATCAATCACAATCTAAATCACGGCCTGATTTTACACACTTAACACACAGCAGGAGTAACAGGGTTGATCAGACCACTACCGAAATTTAATTTCCATAGATAATTATTTTTGTTTATTTTCAGATTTGGGTTCTCATTATTATTTGTCCTCTTATCAGTCATGGTAATACTTTAAGATGATTAAAAACCACAAAGTGAATCAGTCTTCCTCTCTTTTAATCTAAAGTTGCAAGGATGAGACTTATGGCGTGTGCAAAGCAAGCAAAATAAGCACACACACACACAGAACAACATCAGCAATAGACGACTAGCTCACTTTTCTCAGCCTCACTGCAATAAAAAGATTAGCATTAATGTGGCAGGAAGTAAATGGCATTATGTAGAGTTGAGCATAATCAAGGAGTGCTGGGGATATTACTCACAATCTGTGTGTGTGTGTGTTTGCTTCACACAGTCTCAAAAATGCAGAGAGCCTTCCAATCATCACCTCCTCCTTTATTCACCCAACACACACACACACGCATATAAAAGGAGGGGAGAGATGGAGGAGAGCAATAAATGAACCTGGGCACCCGCTGGTTAATTAGATAGTGCTGATTTGATTTTCATTTTAATCTTTTTTTTTATGCTCTCTGGTTTCTGGATCCCATTGAAAGGTGCGCTCTCTCCGAAACCCTTCTAAACGGAGCTTTATTGGAATGATTGGTAACATTTACAACATTACCGACGCGTATACATTATGTACAGTAACAAAATAGACAGCACAGAAAATAAATATGGTGCAGTAAACAAAGACATAAAGGAAATAAAAGGGAAATGGAAAAATTAAAAAAAAAACATGTTAATGAAATAAGAAAAAAGGAAATAAAATAAAAAAGGAAAAAATATATATTAACATTTACAATATTGCCGAAGTATATACATTATGTAGAGTAACAAAACAAACAACGCAGAAAATAAATATTATGTAGTAAGTAAACACAGATAAAGAAATTAAGGGGGAAAAGTAAAAAATTAAATATTGCAAAAAATATGAAAATAAAATACACTATCATATATATATATATATATATATATATATATATAAATCAGTAATAAATCACCCAATAAAATAATAAAGTTCATCACACTCGTGTCTGTTGACAAGCTGAAACACAGCTAACTGTGTCTCCCTTTCCTCTGAATGACTCTCTCTCTCTCTCTCTGATGTTTTGATATTTTTTCCCATTTTAGGAGAAAATGTACTTTTGTTTCGACTTCAGAATCGTTCATGCTTTGGTATTCGGGGTGTTTAGCACTGTTTTGAGTCTACATTTACCAAGCAATCTAAACGAGAACTTGCCATTGACTTCTAATGTTTTCCCATCAAGCTAACCCTATTCTGAACCTTTACAATACTCCGGAAAATAATTTTATGAACATTATGTCCTTTGTGAGTCCTTTTTGCCTTTGAGGACTGCTTTAAGGGAGTTTATGTGAGACATAGTCAACTCACACACACACACAAATCCATAAATCTGGTGAGAACTGCAGCATTCTCGTGACTAAACTCGAAAAAGAGAGACCCATCTGATATGCTGGACACCAAAGTGAGACTCCAAACAATCCTACGAGTCTCCTTCAGACGGACACAGACGCGGTATTAGCCGGCCTCCCCTCCCCCTCTCAGTGGAATGCAGGAATGTATGCTAACCCTAGCAGAACGCCACTCTCTCCGACCATCGCTTCCAGGAAGGGGACCGTTTTCCCATGGGCTGGCTTTCTCCAAGTAGCCCATTCTGCTTGAACCTCACCTCAACCATACAACCGAAGTGAATAAGGGTCTACACGACAACAGCTTTTATTATGTTCTGTCTGGAGGATTGTGAGGTAATACCCTTCCAAGACATTAACTGTGTGTTACGCTCTCTTACAAATAGCTTCACTGTCTGAAAGGTTAATTATGAATCCCCGCGATTTCCCACTTTCGTAAATGTGCTTCCAACAATAAAAAGCGCAGTCGTAATCAGAACACGGCTGTGGGGAATGAGAAACGTTTGATGTAAACTCAATTGCCTGATACACTGCTTCATTCGTTTATTTCTAGTCTACTGCATTTCACTGTGTGTATACGCTGGCATAGCCCAGTGTATCCAAGCTTTGCTCTCTGCCCTTGAAAATGAACGAGTCAGTGTGAGAAACAGAGTCTCTGGGTCCCAGGTGTCTGGATAAGGCAATAAGCGGAGGTCTCGAGGAAATGTTGAGATAAGACCACCACAGCCAGAGCTGACAGGCCATCAGTAACTGCCATCTAATGTAATCTCATTACCAGTCTCTGCCATCCGACTCCTGTCTTATTTCATCTGATTAGTCTTCATGCCACTCTTTACTGTCAAATATAGATTTGCAATGAGACACTGAGGTGTAGGGTGAAAAAGTCATGATATGAAAAGGGTGGCTAAGAACATTTTTAATTAAGATTATAAATATATAATACAAATTATATAGGTATTTCTTCTTATTTTCAAAATTGAAAACGGTTGTTGCTTAATATTTTTGTGGAAACTGTTATACATTTTTTTCAGGATTCTTTAATGAGTAAAAAGTACACTCTAAAAAAAATGCTGGGTTGTTTTAACCCAATTTTGGGTCAAATATGGACAAACCCAGCCATTGGTTTACATTTTTAAATGTAATTTTTAACTCCAATGGCTGAGTTTGTCCATATTTTACCCAAAATTAGGTTAAAACAACCCAGCATCTTTTAGAGTGTACAATCAGTAAAAAAATAAATCAATTAAATATTACGGATAAAGAATTAACTTTTTTAATCGCATGACTCTTATTCAAATGTACTGTATCCTTATATTTTCTAGTTTGTATTCACTTTGTTTTGTATTCTGAGGGAAAAGATGACTTGACATGCTGAAACAACTGATGGCTGAGCAAAACCACAGCAGCAAATAACTAATAATGAAAATAGCTTGAGATGAAGGGTGAAAGGTCAGAGTTCAGTTATGAGGTCTGAAATGCAGTCTCTGGTTTCCCTCAACTCCAAGTTCTGCAGTCCCTTCCATTGCATTCACTGCCACATTCGCTCAAATCTCAGATCCACAGCCTTTTCACAATCTACGCTATAGCTTTTTAAGTGAAACACTGAGAAAAGTTACATTACTACCAAGTAGTTTCAATTTTGATATTTTTAGGTCAAACCGTTCTTGTCTATCAGCCATATAATGAACGTCTATGGTCACCACCTCAGAGCATGCACAGAGAAGTCCAAATTAAACATGATTTAATGACTCGTAAATGTGAGTACACATTGATGGCCTAAGACACGAAACGAGCGGTTTGAGTGAGAAAACGAACCGTATTTATATCGTTTTTACCTTTTTTTTTTTCTTACCAGGGGTAAAAATGATATAAATACTGTTTGTTTTCTCACACAACCCGCTCATTTCGTGTCTTAGGCCATCAATGTGTCCTTACATTTACAAGTCACTGAATCAAGTTTAATTTGGACTTCTCTGTGCATGCTCTTTGAGGTGGTGACCATAGACCTCCATTATATGACTGACAGACAAGAACGGTTTGACCTAAAAATATCAAAATTGAAACCATCCCGGAAACAAAGACACCTACATCTTGGATGCCCTTGAGGTAAGCTAAAACATACCAAAAATTAATTTCAAAGTAAACTATCCCTTTAAGTGCTTTAATCTTCAAGGGAACAATGGTAGCTGATGCAGAGTTTGGTCCTCCAACCTCATTGTTATCGCTTTAACCGGTACACCAAGTAGATGGGGCTCCAGCGAGAACAGAGCCATGCATGAGCGCATTTAAAGATCACGCCTGGATCTCAATTTTTAGAACATGAATCAGTGTCAGTGTCTTTAAAACAGAGATTATAAATCAGTGTTTCATGCTTCAAACACCATTAGACAGCAGCAGCAGCATCATCATGTAATACATGGACAGTCATGTCAGTCCCGCAGTGCAGTGGTGCTTATAGAGTTCAGGCGGGTCAGATGAAATTATTAACTCCATTGACCCACAGATAAACACCACATTGATCTGTGCGAGAGACTCTCCATCACAGCATATAATCTAACACACCTCATTTAGCCCACAGGAGGCGAGGGCCAACCTTCACGGAGACGGACAGATTTTTTTGAGACACCGTGATGTCTGGGTCTCAAGGGTTGCAGTTTTGTCGGTGGGTTAGGGCAGTGCCAGGGTCGACTGTCCTGACCTCTCTCCTCCCAGCCGGCAGATCCATTACCCCAGCTGAAGTACAGTGCAGTGTGGGGTCGCTGACCCCTGCGCACGCTGGTGAAATACAACACCCATTTATCAAGGGATCTGGAATGCACAACCAAATATCGCCCAAATATCACCCAAATACAAGGCATTTTACAACAGAGCAAGCAATTTTGCATGAGAGACAGAGAACTGTTGGATAGCAGGGTGCGCTCTTGTTCTCTCATGACGACATCGTGCACAGGGGTCAGAGGTCACAACGCGCTCTTGTGTGTTTGAGCTGGCTCAGTGTCAGCGTATTTGACACACACATCCTAAAGCAGCATTTACCCCAACAGACCCATCAGTAAAAAGTTTAACGTGTGTCGGTATGTCGAAGTGTAGATATAGTAGTGGCCTTTAATGAGCGGATCAGTATCTGTGTTGCTTGGTTAATGCCTCTTATAGAGATCATTTCAGAGAACCATCACATCCTGATTTGGCTCCTATTCTAATGCTGCCTGTAGCGCTGGAAATAAAGGCCTGACCAGCGGCTAATAACTCATTACAGACCCACTGCGCTGGTGGTTAGATAAATGGAGAGGGGAAAACAAACATGTCATTCAGCTTTGTGCTAAAGCATGCATAGACATAAACACACTCCACACTCCAATTTAGTACACTTATGCCTCCGTTTGACCTTGAGAGCGCTTGGGCTTCAGTCTAAAAATAGAAGAGGCCAAATAAACATATTTCATACAGCTTTCACGCCCGGTTTAGTCGTGAGATCAGGCTGTGAGGAGCAGCGATCATGCAGACAGGATTGCTGATTGTGTTGTTAATGAGAGTTATGTGTGACAGTGCCAATACTGTGCATTCAGCGGTCAGCAGGAGGCGCCACTGCTGCCTTGAGTTTCACTCCTTACCGGCGGCTCTGCAGGAAGTAGGTGACGCTCTGGATGAGCTCCAGATCCTGCAGATGAGGGCTTCAGCATTCTAGATCCTATCTATCAAAGAGCAGTGAGACAGAGATAAATGATCACACTGATCTGGAGGAACAAGGACACTATAACGGGCTAGTGAACTTTGACATGGAGATTTGCTTTTTTGGGGGTTTTTTTTTTTTTGGTACACACAGTCATTTGCAGATACACACACACACACACACACACACACACACACGCAAATTAATGATTCTTCATATTCAAAATCTGGAAATGAAAACTTGCGTACTTAATGTCTTATGAGAGTATGAACTACAGCCCTATGAAGCATGTGAATTAGCCTATAGGTGGTTTGCAGTCACGTGATTGTGTTGACGCACAGAATGCAGATGGAGGGCAAGGAGTGAAGAGCGCAATGGACGAGATGGAGGAAAATCCGTACTTTAGACACTATTACAAGAGACATATATCAACAGAAAATTGAAACATATGTTGGATGTGATCCTTGCGTTATGAAGAGGACCGATTTTCAACTGAATTGAGAGATTTGCCTGCCATCGAGGCTGTAGTAGATATCAGCAACTAACTCGTCTGACAGACATGCTTTGACTTTACAAAGTTCGGAAACTGGTACGTTACACAAACAGCCACATAAGTGTATTTAAACACCTGAATAATGTAATTATAAGCCACATAAATAATGTAACTCACATTTGACGAAGTGATCACTGCACACACACACACACAGGCATTTTTCCATTCGGCTCCTCCCGACCCCGAGGCATTTTCCTGGTGTTTTTCTGTCAATTTCTTGTATTTTTCCCCCTTATGAACAACAACTTTGGGCACACGATAAAAACTCCTCGTGGTTTGATCGATTTGAGCAACCATAAACGACGCAAAACATAGGCCTTTTGAGTGTGTTATAGTGCTTCCTAAATATAGAAAATCACTTCCTGCCCTCTATCTGCATTTCGCGCCATGGCAAGGCAACGCAGTGGCGTGACGTCACGTGAAAACAAGCTATAGTAGTATAAAAACATTAAATTATTGATTTGTAGTTATTTATAATATTCAAGTGCAAAACTACAGAAAATTACTGAATAAAAAAACATTATATATACACTACAGTTCAAAAGTTTGGTTTAGACTGTAATATTGTAAAATATTTCTACAATGTAAAATAGTTGTTTTCTGTTATAAGATATTTTAAAATTGAATTTTTTTCTATGATGGCAAAGATCTGTGTATTTTTATCTGTGTTAAATATTTTCATGTACAGTATAATCTGCATATTTTGGTTAATATTATTGTTATTCTATTTTTTTTTACCTTATATATATATATATATATATATATATATATATAATATTATTTTTTTGTTTGTTTGTTTTTTTGTGTTTGTGGTTCCGTATGTATTTGTTTGTCCAATATGTATAATTGTTCTTTTGTTTATTTGATTGGTGTTCTTTTGTGATGGCTGTGATGTATTTTAGGACCCCCTCGAAAACGAGATGTTGCATCTCAAGGGGTTTATCCTAATAAAATAAATTTACTATAATCAAGTCACATCATTTTTATGTTTTATGATTGATTATTTCTGACACTTGTGGGTACTCATGCCCATCCTTAGAGGGATACTCCACTTTTTTTGGAAATAGGCTCATTTTACAACTCCCCCAGAGTTAAACTGATGAGTTTTACCGTTTTTGAATCCATTCACCGAATCCATGAGTGCAGCAGGCGTAATGATATGACGCAGCGCCTGAAAATAGTCCCCAGCTCGGTAACTTCCAACGTGACCGGGACTAAGTTTGTGTAGTCATTGCTCCTGCTGCACTCATGGTACGGCAGTAAAGTGTCTTGATTATTACGCAGGAATGAGAGTATAGTTCCTAGCCATATCAGCCTAGAAAAATCGCAACTTTACGGTTTCCGTCGGTCTTAGAGCACGATGTAACTACAGAAGAGTCAAGTTTTAAATAGGAAAAATATCGAAACACTTCGGCCATTTTTTTTTTTTTTTTTTTTGAGATTTTGAGAAACGCTAATGGTCTTGTGCTATAGTAAGCTATGCTAAAAGTGGCAACGCCAGAACCGGAGATCAAAATGGATTCAAAAACGGTAAAACTCAACAGTTTAACTCTGGGGGAGTTGTAAAGTATCCCTTTAATACACACACAACAACATCCATATAGTATACACTACTAGCTGTAGACAGTGCTAGAGCACATCAAGACTTCATGGAGAATGAAGATCTGTTTAAGCAGTGAAGAATGCCCTGCTGATGGGCTTCTAATTCCCGTTTCATTTAGAGAGGGAGTTTTCTTACAGCCGGGGCCTCGATTAGAGGGGTAACGGCCCGTAAACAGAGAGAGAATGAAAACCAGAGAGAGAAAAGGATGGGAAATTAAGAGAAATCAGCTGGAAAAAAGACAGAGGAGAAGGAACAGAAGATGTCACTGGTGGTTAATTGTCAAGTATCTATATTCATCAATATAAAAAGAGCACCGGCATCATCATGCACCATTCTCTGAAAGACTTCACTGCAAACAAAAGCAAACAGATCCACAGCATCAATGTGCAACCAGCAGCTGTTAGATCCATCCTAAACTCCATGCTGCACCTACCTCGACTGAAGCGCCCTGCAGACAGTCAAACATTTTACAGAACACCTGGAAGGGGAGGGGAGGAGATGAGACGTCTGCTCAGACAAACAACACATCAACCTTGATATGACAGCTAGCAACACAGAACAACAGACTTCATCACAAGCACAAGATAACCATGTAGTTTGGAGGTGTATCTCACTCATTCAAAATATTAAGGTATGAGAGGCATGTGAGCATAATACTACTAGACTAGAACGTATTAGAGCCCGACCGATAAAGGATTTTGAAGGCCGATACCGATACAAATATTTGTTGGTTTTAAAATCCGATATTCCGATATATCGGCTGATTTTTTTTTTTTAATTTCCAGAAACGCGCAACAAAACATTAACAGATTTCCCTAACATTAGTTATTTGTAGTTATTTATGAGTATGAGAAAATATTTGTTGGTTTTAAAATCCGATATTCTGATATATCGGCCGATATTTTTTTTTTTAATTTCCAGAAACGCGCAACAAAACATTAACAGATTTTCCTAACATTAGTTATTTGTAGTTATTTATAAATTTCAACTAAAATAATATGATAATGCATTTTAAAAAGAAAATTGTTTCTTTTATTGTCACAACAGAACAGAGGAACATCAAAATATATTAAAGTTCTGATAAATAAAATAATAATTAGACCCTACATTGGATCAGCAGGTTGCAGGATGTGTGGCGCGTTATACACGAGTGTTGCCAACAGGGACGGTGTAGAGTGCCCTCTGGTGGACAAACTACACAACTCCAACACTCGTGACATGGTTGAAGCGTGTTTCGTCTGTTTTCATTTTATTTTTGAAATATTTATTTATCGTCCATTATAACTGCGATACCGATATTTTGGAAAATGCATAATATCGGCCGATAATATCAGCCTGCCGATAAATCGGTCTGGCTCTAGAACGTATACGTGTGGCATGTGACGCTGTAAATCTTATAAGGCTTTTTGACTCAAATCATCTGCTGTGGAGTAATAATGAGGATGCAAATATATTTGGCGCGTGTCCACGCACGCGTGCAAGTGTGCGCTCAAAGGCTTCCCTGCCGCCGTGGCTCATTCCTAACCTATTGGATCCTGTTCTGGCCCAGTGGAGACACGCTTCCCTCAATCTAATAACTATGTGTTTCTATATGGTATCGTACTTGGGAAATACAAGTTAGCATGAAACATGCACCCTACAGCAGGTTGGTAGTCATAGATGCACTAAGTATGCTGCTCAGGGTGGTTTCGTGCTTTCCATGTTTTCATGCCTGCACCGAGTACTCGAATCTGATTGAGGTCGCCGTGGAAACAGGGCAACGGTCCAATGAGGCTCCTGTCTGCACAGGTAAAACACGTGATGTGGCTTTGATGAATCAACCTGTTGTTTACACAGCTGGACATTCTTTCTCTCGCTCTTTCCTCGATAACTCGAAACAATGTAATCATGTTCATTTTAAAAGATTGCCAAATTACAACATTATGTGTAAGCTACAGGTAAACTGAAATTTCGCCTGCCAAAAATTGTCTAGATATGTAGTCATTTATTGATTTTTCACTGAAATAGAGAAAACAGGCTAAAACATTGACAATTGAAGGAATGCTATTAATGCCAAAAACTAGGGCCGTTTACACCTGGTATTTTTGGTCGATCGGATCACCAAAAAAGTAGATGAGGGAGACATTTCCAGTTTACACCTGGTGTTTTAATTCAACCACTTCTGTCCTTATTTACATTTACATTTATCTTAGTATACAGAAAATACAATTATTTAGTACAAGTACTTAGTATACAAGTATACTGCATCTTGTATACAGAAAATACAATTACAAGTGATAGAACTAAGATATCATAAAATGAACATCAAAAATCCTTAGCTGATGAAGCATGTAAATCTTATAATTTAAGATGCTAAAAAGTGCTACTGGTAGTAAATAGTTGGCTAAAGTTTAAAAATTGATTAGTCACACTAAAAATAAATTATATTGCATTGGATGAATGGATATATGAATTAGAATACCTGAATCATATCAATTGGTCTAAAACATTACAAACTAGTTGGGATGACACTATTAAATTAAGCTGTGCCCAACCATAGAAAATAAGTTGAATCAACCTTAATATATTAAGTTGACCCAACGCAAGTACATTAAATAGAATTGCTTAACTCTGAAATAAAGCAAAAAATCCATCATTTTTTATGTTCATTCAAAGAGTTATTTTTTTGTTATTTTAAATGTGTTCAATTACATGAGCATTTATACTACAAATGCAATCGGGTAAAATGCGCTTTCAACTACCTCTGGAAGTGGTCGAAAGTGGACAAGCTCACAACTTTCCCACGTGTAGCCTATTTATCGTCATCCACTCGTGATCCGATCGACCAAAACGCATCTTAATACCAGGTGTAAACAGGGCCTAACTTAAAATATTATGTAAAATAAGTAACAAATATATTGAAATATATAAAATACATATTGAATAATGTAAAAATTAGGGATGGGCAACGATTAATCGTGATTAATCGCATCCAAAATAAAAGTTTGTGTTTACATAGTATATGTGTGTGTAGTGTGTATAATTAATTTGTATATATAAATACCCACACATGCATGTATATATTTAATAAAAATGTGTTATTAATATATAAAATATTTATATTTATATATAATATTAATTGTGAATAAATATATATAAAATATATACATGCACATATTTCTTAAATATATACATGCATGTGTGGGTATTTATATATACAAATTAATTATACACACTACACAAACATATATTATGTAAACACAAACTTTGATTTTGGATGCGATTAATCGTTTCCCATCCCTAGTAAAAATATACATAAAACGTGTAAATAATAATTAAAAATGACAAACATAAAATAATACAATTAATTATAGTTATTCCATCCAAACGACAGCTATTTTAGTAAAAGTTAAAATATTACTGTAAAAAATGATAATTTAATTTAAAAAATGTTATAAAGGTATACAAGACTAACACAAACAGCTGCCATTTTGAGCTTTACCCTGAGGGTTAAGAGCGTAAAAGTCAAGATGATGGCCACAAGATGAAAGCACTGGTGTTCTGCACTTACTGCATCCACAACATTTTACAGCTCCTTCCCCCTTCACTGCCAGAGGCCAAAAAGCTCAAGAGTCCAACATGTCCAACATCAAACACACACATATTCACACACAAACACCACGCTGAGCCTGTACAGATGATGATGTCATCAGCCTTAGACCACGCTCACACATCATCAGCACGTGTCAGGTTCCATCCAACAACGAGAGAGCGCACGTCACTAGAGCCCATGGGAGGGAAATGACAAGACAGGACAGAGGAAAGGATAAAAAGGTTGACACGATAAACAGATTGTAGCTTGAGGACAAATTAGAGTGATGTTTTCCAATCTGCCGTACGATATGTATAATCTAAATCGCTGCAGAATTACCGTGTCCCACTTCTGCTGAATGCAAGTAAGATCACATGGGACTCATTTACAATCAAATTATTTAACAGCAATTTTTCTTTTTCTTTCTAATATTGCAATATCATTCGTCCATCCATGATAGACCTACAATTTAGGTAGGCATTTGAATGATGGAGTTTGGTATGGACAAATATATTCAGATTTTATTTTTATACATTTTTATGTTTTATTATAAATAACAAAATATAAAATTAAATAAAACATTAGGAAATCTATTTCTTTTATATTATCTGTATATACACCCTACTGTTCTAAAATGTGGGGTCAATAATACATTTATATTTTTATTCAGCAAAGATGCATTAAATTGATCAAAAGTTACTTAATATAAATTGTAATAATATTTTACATAATAAAGAGATGCCTTTCAAAAACATCAACAATGACCGACCTCAACAATTATGTATGATCATCATCATCTGTTGAGTCTTTGACAATGGAATGTGACTCAATGTTCTACTTCAAAAATTTGAATGAAACCAAAGTCCCTTTAAGACAAGTCATTTCACTCAGCGGCCATCTTTGAAAGCCCTCTCGGGCATTTAAAGGCAGCTGCTATCTTTTTGAATAGGGAAACATTCAATTCTCCTAAAATGTTCGCCAAGCTTACGATTAAATTTCATATTTGAAATCACCAATGAAATCTGACAACAACTGTCTCATAAAATGTTTTTTTCTAAACGTTCGAATCATGACAGAAAACGACATTGTTCAGGCTGGATCAAGCCATAGACAGTATAAGAAGTGGACAGAGCGATCTCATTGGAACTCCATTGAGACGATTGAAGCCCATTTTTGCCGATTTTTTAGCACTTCCGTCCCTGACGCGCAGACTCAAACAGAGCTTGACGACGTAGGTGTGACAAGAGCAACCCGTCTGCCTTCTAGTACTGTGGCATAAGAAATCTGAATCAGTCTCTTCAGAAACTTGCAGAGGCGGAGAGTGTGAATAGGAGCTGTCCATGAGCTAGGAGAAGGAGACAATTTTGCTAGGTATTCTGATTAATTATTTTGTCATTTTGCCTCCACGTTTCCCCGATTGCGCGCGAGCTTCTTCTCCTGTCCATACGGTAATACTGTGCGACAGAGAGTCACGTGGGTATGATGCAATCGTTAGCCTACTTTCACCAAAACTGCTTCTACGGGGCCATAACATAAGCTACAAGGTAATGGATCATTTTATACATTGTCGTGTTTCTTTAGAAATAAATAAAGGACAAATGGGGTCTTCAAACGCCTCAGATGTAAAGTTATTCGCTGTCAAAGTGACGCCAAAATGAATGGGAGTCAATGGGAATGCTAACGCAACTGAAGTTCTGCTACAAGATGGCAGCTCCTGCGAGGCTTCAACTTCCGGTCGATGGATTACCCACTTGAATCAAGCTAATGGACTTTACCAAACGCCAATTGGCTCGTATTTAGAAGGCGGGACTTATTCTGCCGGGACTTATTCGGTAACTACTCAATTCAATCTGCAAAATTCCAGCACATCCACACTGACCTAAGGGTCAGACTCTGTTTCCGTGGTTACCAGCCCCAAAGGACAGCACAAGAGGAGAGGAGAGTGGCAGTGAAGGGAGTGGAGACGGATCAGACTCCTCCAGTTCCTCTGATAAGAGACTCGGAGCAGCGAGTTCCACATTCTCCTACCACCATCCATCAGCTCAGGTCACACAACGCTGATCCTGCATGTGTCCTCACCTCTGACCCCGCTCATCACTCACGCTAACACAACGTTTATCTGTGCCACACACAGCTCTCCTGAAACACATTCACCATGAAGCCTCATACCAAAGCTTTTCATTTTCAGAGGATAATGCTTTAAAGTACTTTATCAGGCGGGAGAACTGATGGAAGGGCCGCAGAGAGGAGCACTTTTCTTTGTGGGGAATAAATGGCTGATCATGCTGCCAAAAACAGGTAGGTAAACATGTCTACTCAGCAGCAGGCTATACATTTCAGCCAACTTCAATTAACATCCACAGGAAGAAGGGGGGAAGAGGATGAGGGATAGCAGACACAGATAAAGACCTCTAGTCTAATGATTCATAAGAGGACACACTGAGGAGATAGGGCTACATGTTTTTACTATTTCAGTATCTCATAGTGATCCTTCAGATATCATTCTTATTTGCAGATTTGGTGGTCAAGTAACATTTCTTATTATTATCAATGCTGAAAACAGTTTAACTGCTTAAATATTCCTTTGGAAACCAAGATAATTTTTTTTAGGATTCTTCGATCAAGAAAGTTCAATAAAACATATAATTGATATTGAAAACTTTTATAACATTATAAATGATTTTACTGTCACTTTTGACCAATTTAATGTATCCCTGATGAATAAAAATTAGGGCTGTGCAAAAATTAATTGCGATTAATCGCATCCAAAATAAAAGTCTGTGTTTACATAATATATTTGTGTGTGCTGTTTATAATTATTTTGTATATATAAATACACACACATGCATGTATATATTTAAGAAAATGTGTTATTCATATATAAAATATTTATATTTATATAATATAGATTATGTATGTATATATATATATATATACACACAGAATTTAAGCACAAATAATTCTTCAATATATACATCCATGCATAGGTATTTATATATACAAAATAATTATATACAGCACACACAAATATATTATGTAAACGCAGACTTTTATTTTGTATGCGATTAATCGCAATTAATTTTTGCACAGCCCTAATAAAAATATGGATTTCTTTCAACAATAACAAAAAAAAGAACACCAAACTTTTAAACTTTACTAGTATAGAATAAAACATTAGTATATGATTTATTCAACATGATTTTTGATATAAAATGAAGCAATGTTTTAAAAACATCATCATTATTTTGGTCCAAAACACTAAATTCATTGATTTGTTTAACTTAAAAATATTCACAGAAGACCAGCATTTTTTTAAATCTGTTTTTAATCTGTTTTAAAAATTAGATTAAAAAAAAAGAGCAGTGGCTTCCATACAGTTGATGGGATTAGTGCTGGATTATGAAATGCTGATGTTTTATCAATAACTCAGAGGTCAGTAATCTGTCTGCTCTAGTCTGATTGTTGCACTTCCTGTCAGCCTGTGGCTGTGGAGCAGCGAGTTCTTTTGACTGGATCTGGGGAATAGAGAATGGCGCCATGAGCCAGTGTGTCTGTGTGGTGTCAGATGTGTTGCCTTCACACAAATACACACTCACACACACACAGATTGAGAGAGATAGACAGAGAGAGCGAATCTCCTCTCCAGAACATGGAGACTGACAGCTCAGACACTGTCCAGCTATTTGTTCCACTAACTCACAGACGAGCTCTCCCAGCGGGCAAAAGCAGCTCGAATAACAACACATTCGACTATAAGAATCCACACTAACTCACGAAAACACATGTAGAAAGAGGAAATGACAAATGTAAACATACACAGACATCCATACATGCCAGTAGTACTTTCACATAGACATTTCTTCAATTACGGGTAAACTGATGGGTTGATTACTATTATTAAATTATTATTATTTAGCTTAATTTGTTTATAAATAACATTAATATATAATTCAGAGAACATGTTTGAGATGTAAAATGAGACTTGTAATGTGTGACAAAAAAATAAATAAAATTCAGGATGCATAGATATAAATTGAGGATGCATAAAGTGTAGGAAGTGAAATTAACATTAGCAAGACAAAAGAATCAGTAATTTTATTCTAAAAATCATTTCCAGCACAGTGCACCCAGACACAAACAGACACACATATTTGTCTGTGATATGTCCACACACACAAACACACCACACAAAGATCAGCTGGAATAAGCATCACTGTGTGCATGCTGGGAGCAGTGAAAAAACGAGGAGAGAAGGAACAGTGTTTCCTCTGAGAGAAGACAAGCTTTTTATACCCTATCGGAAGTGGAGTAGGCTAATTAGAAAAGCAGGCCTACTTAAATCATATTAATAACAGAGAACAAGCAAGAATGTGCGAGATCCACATCCTAACCCTTCAGACACCCCAACACAGTATAACACACAGTCTCCAACTAATGCTTTAATCGAGGACGATCAGGTGATAAACGAAGACAACACTGTAAAAAAATATTTTTTGGTGAAGTAAATACTAGTGAAAAAAAACTATGTAATTTACTTGAAAAATTTAGTTCAGGCAAGAATTAAAAAAAACTAAGTAAATTCCATATCAGTACTTAATTCAAGCAAAAGTGTAAATATCAACTCAATAAAATTAAGTAAAAATGACTCAACTTTTCTGATACTGGGGTTCCCATCATGCACTGGACCTTGAATAATTAATGAGGTTCATTTTCAATGGTTTCCAGCTGTATTTACACAGTTTTATCATTGATTTTTGTTGTCAGTATTAGTAACTTGCCATTTTGTGACATTTCGAGTAAATTTTTTGCTCAAAATGACCCATTAAAAACACAAAAACGACCCATCAAATGTTACCGCCAGTGTGTATTGTCTACCAAGTATTGAGGTGTTTGCATTCACATGATGCTTAACATCTGACCTGATCTACGTAAAGCACATACTATAAATGATTAATAAAATTCAAGATTATTGTTTTAGTGAAATGTAATACAAAGGCAAATGAAATCGATATTAATCAACAATTTACTAGCTGAATTAAAATTACTTATTTTTTGTAAAGTTTACTTAATTCCATATTCCAAGTAAATTAAACTTAAAGATTTCTAATTAAAGCTACTGCTAAATATGTTTAGGTTTTTATTTGGAAAATCTTTGTTAATTTACTAGCATTTTTTAGAGTGAAAACATTTAGCAAGCTTTTTTTTTCTGGAAGTCAGTGTGCCCTGTTTGGTTCCTCATTTTCTTCAAAATATCTTCTTTTTTGTTCAGCACACATGCACATATGTAGACAAATGCTTTGCCAATACAATGTACAATTTGTCACACCAATAAGCTCATTTGAATCAAATTGACCTGAGAGAGAGAGAGAGAGAGAGAGAGAGAGAGAGAGAGAGAGAGAGAGAGAGAGAGAGAGCGAGGGAAGGGGGCGGGTTATTCCTGAGGGTGTGAGACCAACGGCAGTTTGAAGGTCACCTCCAGTCAGCTTAAAGAGAGACCAGCCCATCATCCATCACTTCAAATGGCTGTGGACACTTCACCAATGGACAGGAAAGAGAGGGATGCACTCAAACAGAGGGACTAAAATCATTCCCATGATCCCAAGCACAAACCTCAACAAGGAGTTCATTTTCTTTGTGCCTAGTGTTATCCCACCAACAGCTTGTATCCTTGTTTCAATCAGCCCTTGGTCGCAAAACAAATAGTCGGACAAGGCTATGCATGCTCACAGCGGCTTATTGCGTGCAAATCCTTTTTTCATCCCGCCAAACTCTATCCCGATGCAATACCTGTAACATGTCAAGTCCGTGGTTGCACAACTTCCGAGTCAGCAACTATGGAAACATAAACTGAGTTTCATTAGGATTCCACTCACCGATGAGAGTACCCCATCCAGACTCCTATCGGCCAATCAGGTTACGATTCGAGGCTGAGATCTACACTCCCGAGAGCGAATAAAAGCATCAATTACACACAATGACGTATCGCCTAATCTAGACTTAGTAGGACAGAATATTTCAGTGTATTTTCATTTGTCCACACTTTTATCAGACTTACAGATGGAGGTTAACACACAACATACACAAACACCAACTGTCCACTGCCAAATGCCCTTTAGACAATTTGCCACTGAAAATCTTACATTCATTGATCTTGTTCATCCATTTTTATGCTTTGCAAACTTAAAGTCCCCCTGTAGTCAATAATGGTCTCCCTTCAAACTCATCTTTAATCACCAAAATGGCATATTTAAAAAAAAAAAATGTGTGATTTTTTTTAATTCATGACTTAAAATAGATTGAATGTAACTTTACACCCTAGTATGCAGATTCATGAATATGCAAATGAGCCTCACTCACTCATAACAGGGTCTTCTACAAGTGAATGTATCAGAACGGTGATGCATTGTATGTATCGCTCTCCATATCGGACACAAAACGGTAATTATGATAAGCCTTTTGCATGACTACGTTATCAAACAGCAAATAATGTGTTGCCAATAATAATAACAATAATATTAATACACAAAACATGTTCCTGTTCGCCTTTTAAAAATCAACATCCTTACAAACGTACAACTTAGAACGTCAGCGGAGAATGGAGATATGCATTTAGTTAATCATATACATCAACATACATATACAACATCATATAGCTACACCTACATCATATACATAATTCACCCGCTATATTGCTAAATGTATATTAATAAATTGTATATTGCAATTTTTGTTAGCATATAGGCCATTAGCATATAGCACGTTAACATATAGCCCATTAGGATATAGTCCGTTAGCATATAGCACGTTAGCATATAGCCCGTTAGCATATAGTCCGTTAGCATATAGCCCTTTAGCATATAACCTGTTAACATATAGCCCGTTAGCATATAGCCCATTAATATATAGTCCGTTAGCATATAGCCCGTTAGCATATAACCTGTCGACATGATTGGCTACAAGTTAGCTTGTGACGTCAGAAACTCCATCAATTTAACACCATGTTTTTGAGACTGTCTTTTTTTCACTGCAGTTTTAAGGATAAAATACTCAACAATGGTTTTGACTTATGAATTTGCACATGGTTTGTCTTATTAAAGCATATTAAAAACTCCGACATATACTAACAAACATTAAAAACCTGATTTTCAGCATTTGCTTTTCTGTGATGTATTCAACATTGTTTTTGCAAATTATTTTGATTGGTCAAATAGTTGGCTAGCATAAGCTGCATATATTAAGGTATGTTGAATTTGCAAAAATGGCTTTGATATTCTTCAGCAAGAATGTGTTAAAACTAAAAACAAATCAGTGATGTTTTTAATCGTATGTCCATGAATTTTGGGAATTTTGGAAAATAATTCAAACCAGTTTGAATCGACATGAGGGTGATTAAATAATGACAGAACTCTTTAAGACTTATTAGGTTGATTAGTTGTTTAGGGCAATTCGACAAATAGAATATGTTTTGGACATAGAACAAGTTTTCTATGTGCACAAGCTTAGAATATTTACACAAGCTGGAAATGAAAGATGTCTTAACTTCCTGTTCTGTGCTCCCTTGACAGGCTTCATGTTCCTTTTTCATTCCAAATATACATCATTTAAACAGGGTCCCATTCATACTGTCTGACCCGCTACCCTATACTGACACAATCAACCTAGAAAAGAACATAAACTAGAGGCTGGACAACACACAGCATGATTTACAAGACAAGAACCAAGCGTAAACTCAGGAATTCACCGCCTACAGCAACATTTTCTTTGATAGCCTGCTTGTCCCGACCTGTTGGCTCGCTGCGGGTGTCAGTCCTCACTGTTCATCAGCACACGCTCATTGTGTATCAAGGCATTTTTAGTCATGGCTGACTGTTCTAGTTTTATAGTGCTTAAGGCCTAAAACAAACTCAGACACATGAACACATGCTTCTTCTGTTTCTACGCAAACCTGATTTCAAGCAGAGCATAAATGGCCTTCTTTAAATGTCACAGACAGCAGAGAAATATTAGAGATGCATGATCTATTATTGGATCCATACTGGTTATCGATATCAGTCACTATTCAATTTCTTTGATGCATGCTAATTTCATCCGTATAAATTGTAAAGAGAGCGTAAATAACTGTGCACATATAATTTCAATAAGTAAACCAATGAAGCTGTGAGCGTTTCTAGAGAATGATTGAGCATGTGTTTTTTTGCTCCGGTGTGTGAGTGGTACACCCCACCGCAGGACCACTCATCCACTTAAACAATTAGATTTTTCTGGTGTAATGCACAGATGAGGACACACACGTGGACAAAACGAAAAAAGGAGAAGTCGGTTTGACCACTACAGTACACATATACAGTGCAACAATGAGTTAAAATTAAAATAATAATAGTAATCTAAAACTATAATTAATAAAAACTAATTTCTGCTAAATGAAATACAGATGAAGAAATAAAATATAAATATTTTTACAAAATTTTAAATGTTAAAAACTTAAAATTTTAATTTTGCCTTGGCAACTGACTGAAATAAATTAATTTTAGACTGTAAAATGACTAAAACTGCTTAAAAAAAACAAGGCTAAATAGAAATATATATTTAAAAACAAACTCAAATTAAAATAAAAACTAAACATATTTTATATACACACACACACACACACACACATATATATATATATATATATAGCTCATTAAAAATACAATACATATTAAAATAGTATATAAATAATACTATAATGACACTCATGTGACCCCAAAATGTATTTAGACATAAAAACAAATTCTGTATGTTACGGTTACAAATGATGCAAACAAATTATGCTAAATCATCTTTAAAATAAATGGTATTCTAATGTCTAAAGACATTCGTACAATTTAAGTTGAAGCATTTTTGAGGCCATTGTGAATGTGAGCACATAAAGATCAGCTATTTTTCACAATTTAATCTCAAATCTATATGCAGACATGCTCCACTGACAGCAAAGTCCACTCAAGGAGAAATAATGTCTGACCACCATCAGATGAAACCCAATCAAAGCTCTCTTACACATGCAGCTATCTCCGTCTCATTGCTTTCAAGGCAGGATGGAAGAAAGAACTGTTCAAACTATATCTGGCCACATGGAAATGTCACCGTTCAAATGATTTCTTCCATTTGATGCATCTGAGTATTAATGCTGACAATTTTTGAATCTTGAAAGTGGGCGGAGACAACTTAACACCAAAATGACCTACATTTGGATAATGGATTTAGAGGGTTAAGTGAGGACATAAGTGTGGACGCACAAACAAAGGCACACAACTTCCCCATCTATAGGAATCTACTCCTAAACTTTCTCCATTTGGCAGGATCTAGTGGATTGCTACTGGGGGCAACAGCACGACATCCAACGTCTGAGAATGATTCAAGAATGAAAGGAGTTGGAGAATGGAGTGAACCAACACTCAGAAAGAACCGTTTATTATATCTTTAGAAGAAAAAAAAACAGCTCAGATTTGAAAGCACAGAGCACTGAATCATTTCATGCTAAGTGAATACGCATACTTGCAAACCAAAAATATTGACAAGAGAGTCTGATTACTAAAACAGGCATCATAAAAGTTAAAGCAGCATAAAGCAGTTAAATATCAGATATAATGGTGTTGGTAGTAACTGAGTGACAAAGGAAAATTCAGGATTAAAGCATCTTCCCATGATCCAAGGAGAAAATTATGACTTTATACATTTAAAAAAAAGTCTTTGTTGTAAAAATTACTGTAAAAAATTACTGTAAATTACTCAAAATACTGTAAAAAAATGTGTATATGTTAAATTGTCTAAATTATTTTAAGGTGGTTTTAAGCTGGAACTACTTTTCTAGGCACATAAACCCAGTTCTGGTTCGGCATCTGACAGCGATGCACCAAAACTAAAGCAAACGAAAACCTTCGTCTGAAATGGCGAAACAGTTGTGACGTTTAAATGGTAAATGGTAAGGACTGCATTTATATAGCGCCTTCATAGACCTATGGCCACCAAAGCGCTTTACATTTGCCTCACATTCACCCATTCACACACTCATTCACACACCGACGGCGGTGTCAGCCATGCAAGGCGCCAGCCAGCTCGTCGGGTGCAGCTGGGGTTAGGTGTCTTGCTCATGGACACCTCGACACTTGGTCAGGTGGAACCGAGGATTGAACCACCAACCTTTCGGTTCGTAGACAACACACATGAACCACTGAGCCACTGCCGCCCCATTGTTTATCAGTGCTTAAGGCCGTGTGTCCACCAAAGCGTTTTTCCACGCGTCTGGCGTACGTTTTTCAATTTTTTTTCAATGGAAGCTCCGCGTTTTTTAAACGCCTTGAGCGTAACGAGGCGCTGAGCGTTTTTTTCACGCTGAAGCGCCCAGCTTTTTTACTGGTCCCCGAGAGTTGAAAAATTTTCAACTTTGGATAAAACGCTGCGCCCATTAGGCTACTGTCACTAATTACCCAGCCATCCAATCACAGTGGAGGAGGGGCGGGACTAATACCACACCGACCAACTGTCATAACATTCTTTCTGTACAACAACATCAACCAGCAGAGCTAACCCAAGAAAATGGGTGAAAAATAAATTTTTTAGTATGAAACAAATATCTCCGAAATCAGTTACAAGTAAACTGTGCTGCGGATATTCTGTATCATAGCAACGATACGTCTCAACGGAAAAAACTCTGCGCTGCCAAAACGCTCTCAAGTGCCCAAAGCTTGGCGTCTTTACACATGGCCTAACAGTCATAAGGTTGATTAGTAACACATTATACTTGACAAGAAAGTAGGAAGGCTAAACTAGTATTTTCTTGTAAAATGTACTCTGGCGTGGCGTAGTTTCTGTAAACAGTAACTTTGCGGCACATGATATAATATGCAAAACTATCCCGGTTTACAGGCTTTACACTGACATAAGTTTAATGATTGTATATAATAGGAAATCATTCTAGTTGGATTCAATTTATTTATGGCTATTCTTTTAAAACAGCACAATAACATTTATTCTATAGTACTCAAACATTGTATTATAGATTTTCTATTGCATCTGCATTACTGAAAACAAGATTACTTGGGGATGAGTTAAAATTATTTCTTCTGGTAATTGACAGCTTGTCACATGTTTGTTGATAACTTGTATTTAACCAGGAAAATCCCTTTAATACATTATGGTTGTATTCTTATCAAGTATTTTCAGACTTTGAATTAGGTACCACATCATTAGGCGGTCTCTTTTTCACTCTTTGCATTTGTTTATCTAGCTGTTCTGCAGTCAACATTGCCTACTCTTCTCCGTGTCCATTAGTGAGCATGTGATTAGCATTCCTGCAAAACTCCCTTAACGAGCCCTCATCAGAGCACACACACACTCATAACTAAACACCACATACAAGCATATGAACTGTATCTTATAGGTAGGTATACACACAAGTTTAGTCGTGGACTAAAGTGTGCGTGGACATCCGATCTTCTGACCGTCTGAATTCGCACCGCCTTAAAACAATGCTGTGCTAAATGCACTCGTTAGCCTATATACCATCTTTTCCGTGGTCTCGATCAGCTTGTTTAGTGCGCAGCAGGGTTCAGATGGCAGCGTTCACACTTATTCAAATGAACTGCACCAGGGCTCGTTTTAATACAACCAAACATGCCAAGTGTGAACAAACACACCCTAAGACTCAATCGCATTGTTATCTTAACAAGGATTTCCACAGTAGATTCAAGTGCTATGCCGAGTGTCATTCCCCCAAATCTATTCGGTATTATTATATCTCAGGATAGGCCATCATCCCACTATTTGTGTTTGTTCTGCACAGCTGTTTTCTGCTTTGTCCACAGATGAGCAATGAATGACCTCTGAGCAGTGATCCAGCGGAGGAAGATTTCCCTGTGGGCTCCGTCTTAGATAATCGAAGTTCTGCAAGACTGTCTAAGGTCTGTCTGATTCCCTCCTTGAGAACAGGAGATAAAATCCTGATAGGGAGCCATAAGATGGGAGGAAGTCTTAAAGCTCAGATCCAAAGTGAAGCTCAGCTCAGCTCGTGATTGAAGTGGATAAATGAGAAAATGTGATCAATAATGATATCATGTGAAGGTTGTATGATCAGAGAAACAGCAGATCTGAGCAAGACACATACTGTATGCACACAAGGGTGGGCGGTATGATCAAAATCATCATTTTATATCACTGTAATTGAATATATCACAATATGGCTATTTCAACTGCATTAATATATTGAGCTGAATTTGAATATATTTACAGTGTAAAAAGTAATACAACCATGTTTTCTTTCTAGTTCAATCACAATCGTTTTTTCCAAAGATCCACTTGGGATCTCGGTACAATCGTGAGACTAACAAGAGGGATGACAGTTTTGTAGCACACAGACAGCGTTTAGAGCTCTGGCCGCATCCATCGCCAATAAATATTTACAACCCATTTATTTCATCACATACACACACATGACAGAGTGTAAAATGGCCAGCTCAGCGAGCTGGAAGAGGAAACACGGAGGAGACCAGAACAATACCTCTTCCCAGCTGGTGCCACCACCGGATCCATTAGTGTGTCAACGCCAAACGGGGATGTATGTGGGTGTGTGTGTGTGTGAGACAGCCGTAGCACCTTTACTGACAAACACATCAGTCAGACGTAAAGCACATCCTAACACACACCATCAATCTGCCATCAAACAGACATTGGAACACACACCGGTCAGTCAGCAAACACAGTTCAAAGGCCGTATTCAGCTGGTGAGAAGGACTGCTTGATAAACAGAGAAAGAGACTGGTCAGCTAAACAAAACCTTTGATCGAGAACTGTCCTACTCACAAGATCGATGATGAAGGTAGTGAAAGAGTAGCTAAATTTAGTGCATAATCTTATGGAGACTTTCCATTCAGTCCCACTATGCTTTGATATATAGCTGAAATAATACAGATACACATAATTTTGTCATGTAAGATGTATGCACATATTGTGAGCTGCATTAAAAGCAACTGTTTTATATTGCAATATATTTAAAAATGTAATTAATTCCTGTGGTGGCAAAATTAAGGTTTTTGATGAAAACATTCCAGGATTTTCTCCATATAATGGACTTCAATGGGAACCAAACGGTTCAAGGTCCAAATGAGAGTTTCAGTGCAGCTTCAAAGGGCTTTAAACGACACCAGACGATGAATAAGGGTCTTATCTAGGACGATCATCACAGAAGCATTTGTGCTTCTAAAACTTAAACTTTATTTATTTTTTAAATGACCGATCGTTTCGCTAGACAAAACGCTCATTCATCGTCTGGTGTTGTTTAAAGCCCTTTGAAGCTGCGCTGAAACTCTCATTTGGACCTTGAACTGTTTGGTTCCCAATGAAGTCCATTATATGGAGAAAAATCCTGGAATGTTTTCATCAAAAATCTTAATTTCTTTTCGACTGAAGAAAGAAAGACATTTACATCTTGGATGACATGGGGGTAAGTTTTTTTAAAAGTGAACTACTCCTTTAAGCCATGATACACCATTCAAAAGTTTGGTATAATTATATACCTTTATTTAGAAAGGGCACATTAAATTCATCAAAAAATGACAGGTAATACAGTTATATACTACATATTTCAATGCTTTTAATAAGGCTTTTCTTTTGAATTTTCTTTTAAAACCTGAAAAAGATATAACATGATTTCCGCAAAAATGGTTTTCAACATTCATAACAATTTGAATATTAATATGAATATGAAATATGAGTAACTAAGTATCAAACCACAATATTATAATTATTTCTGAGGGATCATGTAAAGACTGGAGTTTATATGAAAACCCTGGCTCTGGTGTATTTAATGAAATCTAACTCATTAGTGAGTCAAGGTGAAGGTAATTAATGGTTCATTTGTTGGCTAATTATATTTAGTGTGAAGCCACAAGTTAAATCTATCATAGGGAGGATATACACAGTGAAATCATTGAGGAATGCTCATTTCATTTTCCTCTTTTCTTCCTGAGGATGAGCCTTTAAGACATCCCACCGCGTGGAAAAAAAAAACACGTGTGAGCGTAGTGGGCTGCTGTATCTAACCAATTTCAGAGCAATATCTTCTGCAGAATAGCCATGTGTCCTTATCCAGCATCACTGAAACCAAATCCTGAAATGGGATGATCTTTTGTTTTGAAGCTTTATGGTAGTATAGGAGAATAAGCCAGGAGGTACAGATACACCCATCTAGAAAAAACAGCTTAACTAAAAGTCTGACTCTGGTAACTCTTTCTTTGCAATACATTTTTTAGCATGTCAAGAATGTCAAGTTAAAAATAGTTTAACCATTTCAAGATCCCTGCATTTTAGGGGAGTAACAATATATTGCAATACAAAAATGCAACAATACGTACCGTGGATAGTGACAATATGGACACTCAATAAAATGCTGGGTTGTTTTAACCCAACTTTGGGTCAAATATGGACAAACCCAGACATTGGGTTAAATGACATTTTAATGACATTTTTAACCCAACGTTTGGGTTTGTCCATATTTGACCCAAACGTTGGGTTAAAATAACCCAGCATTTTTAGAGTGTATCGTGGATAGTTCCCCAAAATAAAAATTACTGTGTGAGAAGAAATTATCACAAAATTTTAGAGTCAGTACTACATTATACTACTAGTTGATTATAATGTATAATAATGCTGATAATGCCAAATTACTTTTGTAACTTGACAAGTAAAAACTGTCCAACATTGTTTTAAATATATCTAAATATATGAAATATATCTAGTCAGAAAAAGTGCAAGAATATTCGTCTAAAATAATTCTGTATTTTCAGCTTAAGAATCATGAATATAGTAGTTCTGGTGTCACCATTGTCCTTGGGTTACAAGCACCAAGTCCAAACCTATTTATTTAAACTTTGAATATCGCAATAATATCGTATCGTGATATGTATCGAATCGTGACATGAGGGTATCGTTACACCCCTACTGCATTTACTTTTCTAGCTGTGTGTTTGGCCTCTAACTCTTCCATTCTTTCTGTTTATCTCTGGACATATACCAAAGGCAAGCCTCTTTTTTTCTAAACTCTGACAAGGCTTTCAAAAAATGCCCGCAGCCCCAATTATTGTAAACATCTTTCTCGGAGTAAATATTTTCCAGATTATCCTCTTGCCTGCTAGTACTAATGCTGCGATTCTCACATTATCCTTTCCAACTATGACAGCAGTACAATTCATGTTATCTCTGGAAAGATACTATCAGAGTAAGTAATAAGATCCAATCAAATACTCAAAATAATTTTAAAAAAGAAGGAAAAAAGAAGGGTTTTGTGCCTTGGGAAGCCGATATGTGACACGTGAAACTGTTCTGTGACAAGACAGCTATCCTGAGCGCTGGGGTGAAGCCTGTGGCATTAGGGGCTCTTCTGGACGATGAAATGATTGAGTGCCGAGGTGCCTGTGTATATTAGCAGCACAGTGGCTGTTGACATGACAGCAGTCTAGCCCAGACTCACTTTGGCTTCTGGGATTTTCCAGGAACAGAGCTCCTGGACAAGGTCTGGAAAAGAAACGAATTGGAGGAGAGAGCGAAAGTCAGAAAGGGAGGAAAGGAAGCCTGCATTCCAGTGTGGTGGTCCAAAAGTCTGCAAAATAGCTTTCCAACCAAATTCAGCCCCAGGACATACACACAACATTAAGCTAACATTTCTTAAACATTCAAATGATACTGTTTTCCAGTATGTTTCCGAAGAAATCATGCACAGTCTACCATATCCACTCAAAAGGGTATGAAAAGGAAAAAACATTGGGAATCTTACACCTGGTACAATCATCATCTCAACAAAGCTTTGAACCTCTTTCTCGCTCGTACAAACAGATCCCACTATCTCGTATATTGCTCGACTCTTCTTCTCGTAATCCCTCTGTTTCGCTTCATATTTCTCCTACTGGTTCTCTATTAATGTTTCTCATCTCATCCCCTTTCTATGTTTCTCATCTCATCCTCTATCTTTACTCTCCATTTCTATGTAATCCATTCTTTTCCTCTTCATCTCCCTCAAACCCATCGCCCTCTTTTTTTCTCATAAGCTGGGGAACGGTCTGTGAATGAGCAGTAAATTGCTTGCCCTCCCAGTTCAAACCTAATTCACACGGCAGTTGAACAGGTTACCTGCCTAGCCAACAGGGCAAAGGGGCACAGGACAAGAACCTAAGCTTTTCCTCGGACTCTGAACGCTGTTGATTGGTTCATCTTTCTCAGGCTATGTTTACACGGAAACGATTCTGAAGAAAAAATGCAAAAGTGGCGTTGCGTTATCACTTTTTATTCTGCGTTTAGACGAGCGTTTTGGGTGAGAAATACACGTGCATATGGTGACGCAAAAGCGTGGAAATTGGATGTAGTATGCACTCCAGGCGGCTAGGTGGCAATGTAAAGCACTGCCACACAACAACACCAAGTCCGCGCCTGCGTACAACCTTCACTGTTAAGCAGACTTTTGTGTTTTTACTGGTTTTTACCCTTTACACAGGAACGCGGCGGTGGAGCGTTTTTAAGATTTCCAATCTGGAAGGTGGTTTTTAAGCCCCCAAAATGCCGTCGCCGTGTAAACGAAAGATAAAATATTTTTACGTTTTCACCCGAGAACGTTCTCGTGTAAACAGGGACTCAATGCATATCAGTCTGACCAACCCAAGTTCAAAAAGATTTTGTGCTTAAATTGTGACCAACAGTCGATACGTTTTCCAGACTTTCAGGTCCTCGAACATTAGGGCCTCGTCCACACTACTGCGTTTTCATTTAAAAACGGAGACCTTTTGCTATGTTTGCACCTCCCGTCCAGACTAAAACGGAAAAAAACGAAGACCTAAAACGGAGAAGTTTAGAAACGCTGCAGCTCCGTTTTGCGTTTTGATTATCCGGAGGGCGTTTTAGTGAAGACGGGGCCGAACGGAGGACTTGAGAAACGCTGACGCAGAGGCTTACGCTCGGCTCTATGATTGGGTGTCAGTCATGACGTGTCCACCATTTACAACGGCACGTGCATGCCCAATGTTGGTGAATGGTCACGTGATCAGTGATCAGCGTTTTCAGTCGTTTTAATGTGGACGGAGATCAATTTTAATACGCAGATAAAACTCTGGTGTGGATGGAGATCGTATTCGTTTTAATTCTCCGTTTTTAAACGAAAACGCAGTAGTAGGGACAGGGCTAAGGAGTACCTCAGCCATCTAGCTAAATTCAGACACCAGGATAAATGCAGACATGGCAAACCTTTCCTTTCATGTTTTTTGTGTTCTGCAATCAGCCACAGCCACATTGGTTAACTTCATTTGTTGCCAAGTGTAGCAATGATCCATGAGCCACAGGGAAGAACACGGGACCTGCTACGTAAATGAAAGACCTTGATGAACGCTACCTCTCCCTGAAACACATACTGTAATTTTCCTGCTTCAGTGGATAGCAAGATCTGTACTGACACACATCTATGTAGTCAAGAGAGCATGAACATGCTACTTATAACCTCAGAAACTAATTCAGTTGGCTCAGTGCTATACAATAATCAGACCATAGCTTGAAAAATGCCCACGACACCAAACACCTCCCTCTAAGATACTTAGGGCCAGATTTACCAGCGCAAACCATCGTTTTGATGTTAAAAAACTACTGTCAGTATTTAGTAAAGACATTAAGCAGTTATTTTTGCGGCTGACCTTGCATATGCATTTGTAGGAGTTTCCCTTTTAGACGAAAAATTTATGGGAGGAGAGTATTTACATGAATCACGCAAGGTGATTTACTAAGGTTTGCGCTCGTCAATGTGCAAGTGTTTGCACCATTTTTTACCACCCAAAAAAAGCATGTCTTAAACCAGACGCTAACTGGTAGATTGCGTTGGTCATTATGGAAATGATCTGACTTCGACTGTGTTCCCATACAGCGCTGTTTTGGAATTGCGCTCTTACGTTAAATTGCCCCGTTTAGTAAATCTGGCCCTTACTATATCTTAGAACTGATGTCTACCTTTTGGACCCAAACCAGTCTCACATCAGCACACATGAGCAACTCTAATAAATATGCATTAGATGTTCTGCATTAGAAGTTTGAAAGAACCTTTGAGAGAAGAACTAGACTTTGAGAACATGAATGTCCAGCAGGTATATCTATAAGAGCCGGCTGTGTTCCATTAATGTTAACTGATGAGTTTGCAGTGGTTGTCTGGAAGCGTTCCGGAGATCATGCTGGGATTCTTATACAGCACTCTGAGTACAGGAAGTACAGCATTCCTATAGCACATAAACTGTGTAATAGCTACTCCGTCCTGAGACTAACACACAAGGACCTTATAAAGGAAGAAAAACATCAGCACATATACAAACCAATTGTATGTACAAAATCAAGAAATGGATACCTAGCAGCTTTCCATCTTGGAGTAAAAAATAAAAGCAGGTAACTGTGAGATAAAAATGAAAATACGAAAGTCACAATGAAAACGAAACCACACTACGATAAATAGTCACAATTCAGGAATTAAAGTCGCAAATTATAATACCAACTGCGAGATATTAAGTGACATTTCAAGTCAAATTTTATCACATTTTGAGAAATAAAGTAGCAATTAAACAAAATAACTTTGTAAGATATAAATTGACAATTGAGAAATAAAAAGATGTCTCACAATTACGATAAATCGTCACAATCAGAATTAAGAATTAAGCCCTAATCTGAGAAACAAATAGCAACTACAGGAAATGAAGTCAAACTACAAAATAAAGTTACATTTAGACACATATAGTCACAATTACAAGAGAAAAAAAAAACATTGCGAGATCTAATCTGACAAATAAGAGCTGCACGATTCTGCATAAATTGAGAATCGCTACATTTTGCTTAAAATACAGATACTCCCACGATTTTGAATGGACAACTAAACAAAATAACGAAATTTACTAGAGATTCTAACAAAATGTTTATTGCTGCAGTCGATTTAAAAAATAATGAATGAATGATTCAATGACTCACTCATAAAGACTTGTTTCATTACTGGATGAATCAGCATATTTGAACTGGATGAATCTTTTGAATGAATGATTCAATGATTCAAACCGTCAAGTTATTTTCAAAAGGTGATCGCTACCATAGACTTATGAACTATAAACTTTTATCCCAGATCTTTTGTGATAATTTGAATCTTTGTAACAACAGAATTAATGATACTGTCTGAGTGGTTGAAAAGACTTAAACATGACAACGGCTCTCTTTGGGTGAGCTTCTGCGCCAACAGAGATTTGAATGTTTGCTAAAATGATACTTGTCAAATAGATTGCGGTCATTTAGGAATTAGATTGCGTATGTGTTTGAATCGAGATTGCAAATTTTTAACGATTAAACTCGCAGCTCTTCTGACAACTGAGAGATATAAAGATGCAATGAAGGTAAAATAGTATAAGGTTGCAGATACTATTTCTTTACTCTGAAGCAGAAATGAGTTTCCATAGATGCCAGATTATTGATCATCAAGGTGGACACTAGGGCTGTCAAACGATTAATCGCGGTTAATCGCATCCAAAATAAAAGTTTGTGTTTACATAATATATGTGGGTGCACTGTGTATAATTATTTTATATATAAATACACACACATGCTTGTATATATTTAAGAAATATTTTCATGTATATAGATTTATATAGAATTTATATTATTATATAAATATATAAATGCATGTGTGTGTATTAGGGTTGCCGCGGTGAGGAAAATTTCCCACCGGTTAATCGACGTGTGACAACACCGGTAATCCCGGTGTCACCGTGGAGGGCAGGGCGGGAGGGGTTAAATAGCTTTTAAATGCGTGCGCGTTATACTTTCACTTTCGAAATAAGCGTCAATTGCTTGAATGGACAAAAAAAACAACTCGCTGATAATAAAACTTTTATTTATAGACTTTTATTAGCATAACGAACGAATAAAAATAACCCCATGCATAGGCTGAAAAAAGTGAAAATCAGCAAAATGTGGGCCCAAACAAATAAGAACCATAAAACGTTTATTAACGAATAAGAAAATAAAATAGGCCTAAATAAATTACACAAAGTTTAAATGAGATAAAACCAATTAAAAAGAGACGAATATAAAATAAAAACTTCAAAACGGACCTTAGCCTACATAAATGACATACTTTCACTTTCGAAATAAGCGTCAATTGCAATTCAGCGTCAATTGCTGGAATGGACAAAAAAAAAAAAAAAAAAAAAACAACTCGCTGACAATAAACTTTTATTTAGACAGCACTTTTATTAGAAAAGTAAACGAATAAAATATAGACAGAACTTTTATTAGCATAACGAACGAATAAAAATAAAGTGAAAATCGGCAAACTGTGGGCCCCCCAAAAAAATAAAACGTTTATTAACGAATAAGAAAACAAAATAGGCCTAAATAAATTAAACAAAGTTTCAATAAGATAAAACCAAATAAAAAGAGACGAATATAAAATAAAAACTTTAAAAAGGACCTACATAAATGACAGCACTCTAAAAAAAAGTAAAACACTATAAATTGGCATTTATTAACATTAATATATATTGGCCAAAATATTGCCAAACAGGCGCTTTTGCATTGCGTTTTGACACCAAATCTTCCGCCATTATCTTGCTTTTCTGTAATTTGACTCGTTCTCGTCTCCACACGTGCTAAAGAATCCTGATGCTTGCTTATCTGTGACGTGACGGCACGCGTTGCGCAGTTCATTTTTAATTATAATGCTCTCTTCAGAACTAAATAATTGAAAATTATTATTTTTAATTAATTCAAATAAATATTTTAGCAAAAACGAATACTTTAAAAAAAAAAGTCAAGACATCGCGGTGTCACGGTGGGAAAGTGATGTCACCGGTGATGGGGCTTAAAACCGGTAACACCGTCAACACCGTCTATCGCGGCAAGCCTAGTGTGTATATATATATATTATATATATATATATATATATCTACATACAAAATAATTATACACAGTGCACCCACATATATCATGTAAACACAAACCTTTATTTTGGATGCGATTAATCGCGATTAATCGTTTGACAGCCCTAGTGGAAACATACATTGTCTTTCAAGTCAAAGAGGAAGTGAATATTATAAATGTTTGGCACAGTATGTGAGCTATAATGGGACTGTGATTAAGGAACCAATGATAATCTCCAAACAGTGGCACAAACGCAAGATCCCAGCTGTCACCAGTCACGCTACGAAACCAAGATCTGCAAATTCCTACGAGAGATCGAAAGCCAATCTTCAAAATCAATTTTCTTTCACATCAAGCTTCTTTGTTGCCCACAAATGACTTTTTTTTTAACCAAAAAGCTGCAGTAATAACGTGCAACTTTCCTTTGTTATCCTTCTGCAACCATGGCTCACTGTCATCGGCATTAAAAAGCCAACAAGCAGCTTAAAGGTCGCCCATCTAGCAGAAAAATGGGAGATGCGACATTAGGTTAGCACCATGCTGCTGCTGATGCAACTTAAAGCCGCCGCACTGCATTGATGAAAGAGAGGGACAACGCCGGTCTGCAGAAAGGTCACATTATAGCAGCTGTGTGAAATAGAGTCACACACTTCAAAACTCTCTCTCGTTTTGTCTCGCTCTCTCCCATCACCTCCTCTCTCTCACCTTTCGGTCTCGTGCTCCAGCTCCCTAAATCCCCAATCACACCTCACAAGTTCCCATCATCGAAAAGGTCAACAGGAGCAAGAACACATCCGCGGCGACTTCCAATGAGACGCTTCCTCAAGGAAGACCATGCAAAGGTGATGGTGGAGGTCAGGCCGAATCAAAGAGGGCACCCCTAATCTATTCCAGCGCCAGAGTGAAATAAATTACATTAATTATGCATTACGCTAGCTGTTTATCCAAGGGACCCTGATTATAATAGCGTCAAGAGTGTTAGCATATACACTATACGTTGCATGCCACTAAATGACCTCGAATTATCCCAGAGGTCGGATATAGAAACCTGGAATGTAGTTAATACGTTGTTAAGTTGATTAATCTCCCTGATCCATCAATTATGAAATTGAGTTGCTGCATTCAAGCATACATCCTGTGCACTGATGCTCTAATTTAGGGAATGCAACATACAGTGCGGCAGTAACCTTCACATGGATTAGCGGGACTTCAACTAAAGATTATAAGCCTCTTCGTGCTGCTGCAGTGTGGTTTAGGCACATCAAATAAGAGGCAAACACTCGCATGTCAACGCCACACACTCACTCAAGCACGCTCATTAGCATTGAGAGTACCCATGTGCATCTAGAATATGATGTTTCACATACACACACACTTGGCTGAGAGTATGTGATTGAGGTGCTCTACACTCACACGGCCTTAATGAGGATCCAGATAAGGAGGTTCATTAAAACCCAGGCGGATGCTGATGATGTCATACTCATGCCCTGTGGAGAGGTTGAGTACAGGGCCATTATTGTCAAAAATATCATTGGACAGGCAGATAACAACTGCCAAATTCTATTCAACAGAGAAACACACAGTAGGTTTATTCAAGCTTGTCAAACATTGATGGGATGGTGGTCTCAGAAGATACAAAGGGATGGCCTTCTGCCTGTAGTCAACGTAAAGAATCTTCTACATTCTTCCTGTTCTACCTCAAATGTTCAGTTTCTCTCCCTTTGCATTTACCATTATCTTTTCCCAAGCTTCTTGAGATGTTTTTTTTCACCTCTGTGTCCTTTATTGCACCCTGCTCTCCTTTTTTAGCTATTTTGTGTTTCTACTTATAACTTTCATAGAATTTTATGGCTCTCTAGAGGCTGTTACACTTGACTCTTCCAGTTTTGGTCTCATCTGTCTCTCTTCCATCCCCCTTTCCCTGGCTCCTGCTCTCCACCTGACCCTTTCACATAATCATTCATCACTGCTGAGCTACAGGCTGCATTTCAGACGCTAGTCAATCTGCAAATGGACTGGTCATATGGCGCTTTTCCACTGCATGGTATGGTACGGTTCGGTACAGCACGCTTTGGCGCTTCTCCACGGCATGGTACGGTACGGCGCGGCTCGGTACGGCTCACTTGTGGTGCTTTTCCACTGAATGGTACGGACGGCTCGGCTCGGTACGGCTCAATTGTGCCGCTTTTCCACTGTATGGTACGGTACGGCTCGGCTCGGTACGGCTCACTTGTGCCGCTTTTCCACTGAATGGTACGGCTCGGCTCGGTACGGCTCACTTGTGGTGCTTTTCCACTGAATGGCATGGTACGGCTTGGCTCGGCACGGCTCACTTGTGGTGCTTTTCCACTGCATGGTACGGCTCGGCTCGGTATGGCTTACTTGTGGGGCTTTCCCACTGCATGGTACGGTACGACTCGGTTCGGCACAGCTTACTTGTGGGGCTTTCCCACTGAATGGTACGTTACGACTCGGCTCTGTACGGCTCACTTGTGCCGGTTTTCCACTGCATAGTACGGCTCGGCTCGGTACGGCTCACTTGTGGGGCTTTCCCACTGCATGGTACGGTACGGCTCGGCTCGGTACGGCTCACTTGTGGCGCTTTTCTACCGCATGGTACGGTACGGCTCGGCTCAGTACAGCTCACTTGTGCCACTTTTCCACTGCATGGTAGGGTACGACTCAGTACAGCTCACTTGTGGTGCTTTTCCACTGCATGGTACGGTATGGCTCGGCTCGGTACGGCTCACTTGTGGCGCTTTTCTACCGCATGGTATGGTACGGCTCGGCTCGCTCTGGCTGGCTTTAAATGGTACCACCTCTGTTGAGGTTCCAAGCGTACCGTACCGATACTAAAATGTGACGTGAACACACTTCAGATCACTGATTGGTCAGAGTCTGACAGAATCGTCACAATCAGCGTCATTGTATTTGCGAGACATCAAACCCGCTAGATTTAAATAGCCAGTAACAGCCACCGCTGTAGCACCTGTTTTAAAACTACTTGCTTGAAGAAAGAAAGAAAACTTCCAGAAAAGAAATATTTGAATCGTGGTCAGTGGACGAAAAGCAGACGTTCCTCTCGTTGGTTGCCGAGGAGTGGATAAACTATAACGGTCAGACTATAATCCCACCCACTTTGAAGTGGTATTAACTGCTGCGGAAAAGCAAACCGAGCTAAAGCGAACCGAGCCGTGCCGCACTGAGCCAAGTCATACCGCGTAGTGGAAAAGCAAAGCCAGCCGAACCGTGCCACGCCAAGCCGTACTGAGCCATACCAGCAGTGGAAAAGCGCCAATAGCTATAGATGGACTTAACTGGGCTGGGTTTAGCTGAGTACAACTGAATAGCTAAACTGGACAGGGTTAGGATGTGCCTACTGTGTAAAGTGGACTGGCCTTAGCTAATCTGGACTGAACTCTGCATGCTAAACTGAGCCTGACTGGGTTTAGCTAAACTGGATTGAGGTGGATTTAGCTTAGATAAACTGGACTGGATTTAACTCGACTGGACTAGTCTAAGCAGATGTTTCTGTCAGGTTCACTTGTAGATAGAGTTCCCTCCCCCATCCCATCAAGCACATACAGACTAATCTCAGACAGCCCGGTGTGATTGATGATGCTCCATTAATATGACCACCTCGCACATCAGCCAGCAGATTTACGGCGGTGGCGACGGGACGATTTGGCACAGTGGCAAAAACACAAACGCATGCACACAACTACGCTCGTTCGTTCTTTCTATCCCCCTTTCACTTTCACAGCTGCACTATAATGAGGATCCACATCAGGATCCAGCGTCCATCAAGCTGCAAAACAAATGCGCACAACACCATCTCTCGCTTTGTCTACAAACACAAACACAAAACATGAACCCGAGGCATGCAAATTTTATACATACACCCAAGATAATATCCATCCACAGACGAACACACATATTCTCCCCTCCTCCCCCTTTTAATGCTGACGGAAGAGATTTACAGGGCAGTGGAACAAAAGAGTGGGTTACACCGAGTTCAAATCATCATATGGTGAAAAAGCCCTGTGTTTCATTAGCAACTCAGCACAGCCAAGCCACGTAGACACACATGCATACGACTTAAACAGAGCTCTAGAGAGGGTTCTGTCCATCTGATGCACAGAAAACAAGACGTTACACTTTAAACACCCTGGGGTCAAGAGGGGGAGTTGTGACTTGTTTAGAGGAGACATGTTTACTGTGACTTTTTAGGTCCCGTGAGGACCGGCATGTGTTCTCCCAACCAGCTGAGAGCGGTCGTCTGCGGGACAGTCAACGCCAGGGTGAGTAAAACGACACCGGCTTTTGAAATCATAAGGGGCCTACTTGGATTTCACATTGAGTATGTCCCCCGCTGCAGTAAATATAACAGCAAAAGAGCTCTGCAACACAAAAGCAAGCAAGCATACACACGCAGTCACGCACACACTGTTAAAAGAAAGGAAACTAAAATAAAATACCGAAAGAAGCCATATAAACCTTCAGAGAGACAAAAGATGAAGGACTAAGCATTTGGTGAGGATGAATATGCTGGGAGTGTGTGAAGCTATATTCAGACAAACTAGTCAGAGAGTATATTTTGGAAGCAACATGACATCATGACTTTTGCGTAAACATACACGCCACTTTCAAGTCAAGTGGCGTGTTAAGGTCAATTTATACTTCTGCGTAGGATGCGTGCAGTAGGTACGGCGTAGCATATGCACAGACGCGTACCATACCGCGTACCCTTCGCCGTAGCCTGACGCGCACCTGACGCAAAGTAACTACACTTCGCGACGACGCGGACCGCAAGATCTGTGATTGGTCGGCTTGGTAGCATCGCATTTCCTCCCAAGCATTTCCGCACGTACCATCTCCTCCAACGTCTTCTCTCGTTTCTGCCTTTTAGTTTTAGTAATTTCACTAAAAAATTAAATGTTTTTCCACCTCAATAAGCTCCGACTCCAACATGATCCGCTCTCTTTCAGTCACCATTGCTTGTAGTAAAATAGCCGCGAGGAATCTAAACACAGCGTAACATTAAAACCCTCTGCCGCCAACTAGCGTTTCGGAGCAGTACTGCAGAGCAACGTGCGTAGCCTACGCCGTACACTACGGCGTACCTTCGACACAGAAGTATAAATTGGCCTTTATCTATACGCATTTTGAGCTATCCACGTGTATGCGTGTATGTCTACGTCGTTAAATGTCCGAGTGATTCCGCGTGTATGTACACGACCTTAAAGGATTAGTTCACTTTTGAAAAAACTTTTGCTGATAATTTACTCACCCCCATGTCCAAGATGTCCATGTCTTTCTTTCTTCAATCGAAAAGAAATTAAGGTTTTTGATGAAAACATTCCAGGATTTTTCTCCTTAAAATGGACTTCCATGGGAACCAGGTCCAACTGAGGTCCAAACGACAGTTAATAACAGTCACAGATGCAGCTTCAAATGTCTTTAAACGACACCAGACTAATAAGGGTCTTATCATGCGAAACGATCGGTTATTTCAAAGCTTATTCCAAAAATGTAACTTTTCTAAGGACAAATGCTAGCCTTTCTCCATTCTGTGAGGCGCGTTTGCAACGTCACGTAATACGTAATTACGTTCAAAAGGTCACGGGCGACGTAGCCAGAAGTACAGAGTCAGAGTGTTTACAAGTTGAACGCATGAGTTGAACGTGAAAACTCAAACGCCGTTTACAAAAAAGGAATTAAAAGGTAAAACAACGATGTCGGACGATTTTGATTCTGTACTTCCGGCTACGTCGCCTGTGACCTTTTGAACGTAATTACGTATTATGTGACGTTGCAAACGCGCCTCACAATATATTACAAGGCTAGCATTTGTCCTTAGAAAAGTTACATTTTTGGAATAAGCTTTGAAATAACCGATCGTTTCGCACGATAAGACCCTTATTCATCGTCTGGAGTCGTTTAAAGACATTTGAAGCTGCATCTGTGACTGTTATAAACTGTCGTTTGGACCTCGGTTGGACCTGGTTCCCATTGAAGTCCATTATAAGGAGAAAAATCCTGGAATGTTTTCATCAAAAACCTTAATTTCTTTACAACTGAGGAAAGAAAGACATGGACATCTTGGATGACATGGGGGTGAGTAATTTATCAGCAAAAGTTTTTTCAAAAGTGAACTAATCCTTTAAATGTCCGAGCGAAACGAAGCAAAATGTAGATCTACATCTGGGGAGCGATATTTTTTTTCCTAGGATGGTAGGGGAAGACTCATAAATGGTATTAACCCCAGTGACGGGTAGGTTTAGGGACGGGGTTGAGGTAGGTTATATATTTATATATGCACTGCAGTAATGCAACGTTAAGTCAACGGCGTTCATAAACACGCTGAAAAGTGATTATGCGTGTTGATAGCACGCCAAAAATGGAAATACGAATTGGCCATTACATGAGATCAGTCTGTTTGAAGAGAGATTCGTTTGTTAGCAAGTCTGCAGACTTGCACATTATCACTGAAACCACAAGTTCCACACGCTGCATTGTTATCCTGCACTACATCAGAAAGAGACTCTCTTTACTCTGTAATACACTTTCAGACAAACAGAGAGACAGATAGATGAATGATAAAGGTCAGCTAAAGAATGTAAGCGGTGACCTAATTTAATTTTCATGTTTTACATACAACTGTCCATACTACAGACAACTGAAAACACACACAGCATAAATAATCGAAGCATGTATAACAATGTCATTTTCCCTTCATTTGTATTCTTACACAAAAATCTGTGCAACGTACCAAGACATAAACGAGAATGGGAAATATTCACACTCTACAGATATACAGCATACTGATGAGTATGGTATTTAAATCAGATGAATATGAAGAGATGTTTGTCAAAAGACTCCTGAGGTGACATAAACGTTCATATTTACATTCATATTCATCATGTGTTCACCTGCAGCTGCTTCTAGCATTCATATTTTTCTCTTGCATAAACATCAACAAAATAAGGAGCGTGTCAGCTGGCTTCTGGATTAAGATGCGTCCGGTATGAGAGTGTGCGTGTGTACTTGAGGAAAACTGTCTGTCCTTAATCACTAAAAACGGATAAAGATGCCTCCCGGTAGTGGCAAAACAGGGGCCGCTGATGTGTGACTGCGTGTAGGCAAGAATGTCTATGAGATGAGACACTTACTATGCAAAGACAAGCGTGAATAGTGTGATTTCAGATAGGAATTCATAGATCTATTCACAAGCGCTTGTCACAATTCGCCTTTGCAGTCGTGCTTGTCCTTGCATGGCATGTGTAGCATTATATGCTGTTTACTATCAGGCTGGTGGCCTCTAGTTGCCAGGGCAACGCATACAAATAGCAAAAGGTCTTTAATGGGTGATTGAAATGCGACAGCTCACCTAAGCCAACATTATTAATATGTATGTGGAGTATCATCTATGACAAGCACCAAATGTCAGGCGTCTGAGAGTGATCTCGGAAGCTCGTTCCCTGCTGGCCTCGCATTTAACCTCTCGCGGCAGAACTCTGAGGGACGGCAGGGGGGAATAAGCACGGGATTGCAGGCGTAGCGTGCGCACTCTGGGAGCCGTCCAGGGGACGGGATAAAGATCTAAAGCCGAGGCAAATGACGTTAACAGCCAAACATTAATACCCATCAATATGTATGAAGCTGAGCATGTGTAGAACTTGAACTTATGAATTTATGTATTCAAGGATGTATGCATGCATCTATACACGCTTGCAGAATTCATATGCATGGAGATGCGTGTCTGGACACATGTTGGGAAAGGGTCAGTAGCACAGTGGCTTCACAATTTCAATTTTCAGTAACTGAAATAAAACTTTATTTTAAGGCGACATAGTTACAAGTAACATAAATAACAGGGAATTGTGTATTTACTAACCCTAAGTAACTAACCCTAACTTAATTCTATTGTAAGTACATGTGTGGTTAATTAATATTGCTCAGTACTTATTTGAATAAGTACAATGTAATCGCCTTAAAATAAAGTGTAAACTAAAATATAAATAAAAGATGAAAAAATTAAACTTGAAAAATTAACTTGGCAACTAACTGAAAAACACAGTAATAAGGTTACTAAAGCTATATAAAAATGAAAAAAAAAATTTCAAAAACTGAAAATATAAAAATAAAAGCAAATTTAAAATATCAAACTATAATAGTAATAATAATAATTTTTAATAGGGCTGTCAAACGATTAATCGTGATTAATCGCATCCAAAAGTTTGTGTTTACATAATATATGAGGGTGCACTGTGTGTGTGTATATATATATATATATATATATAGAGAGAGAGAGAGAGAGAGAGAGAGAGAGAGATACACACGCATGCATGCATATTTAAGAAAAAAATGTAAACCTAAAATATTTATATATATAATATAAATTATATATAAATCTATATGCATGAAAATATTTCTTAAATATATACAAGCATGTGTGTGTATTTATGTATATATATATATATATATATATATAAAATAATTATACACCGTGCACCCACATTTATTATGTTTGACAGCCCTAATTTTTAATAATAATTATTTCAACTCAGTATGCTTTCTGAATGATAGATGAGACAGTAATAATAGGGCTGGATAAAAATTTTAAGTCATGCTTTACCCGTGTCTGCTGTCTGAAATAAAAAGTTTGAGTACTGCAAAATAATGGCAAGCAAACAAAAATGTTTTTCTATTAAGATGTTGAGCCATAATTTATCGTTTTATATTATTTTGCATAACGTTACAATAACAGTTTTACACAAGAAATGCAATTTAAGGTTTACTCATCAACACAGATCAGGATTTTGGTGTTAAATATATAGAAAATGAACATAGTTTCATTTTCATAATATACCTAGTTAGAAGGTTCTCATTACTTTCATGTGTTAAAAAAGGGCCATTATTAACTGGAATATCCCCAAATATCTCAGGATAGAATCGTAATCTGTAACAAATTGAGTAAAACGGAAAGTCCATTTTGATATGACTTATCCATCTTACTGATGAAATAGGCAGAAAACACTACATTAATGTGCTTTAAGCCATTGCACTCGTTTGTTTATCACTTCTCTGAGACATCTGTTGGTCTCAGGTAAACGCAATCACACCGGTTACGTGAAAAACGAGCCACAAGCATACTCTCGTCTTTGTGGTAGAACAGCTGCTGCGATCAAGCTCCATCACCCCGGGGCAAAAACAGCAATCTGGCTTCTGTTTGTTGAAAACGGCATGATGGGACATCAGTACTCATCCGATGCTGAATCTGAACAAACACAATTCTTTCTAACTGCCACTGAGCGTTGTCTTAAAGAGTTAAGCCGAGCAAGAGACTTCATCACTCGGATGCAAAGACCAGAAGTGATTTTATTATTTATTCATAGCATCATCAAGATACCAGTTCTCCTCAAAACAGCAGTGGGGAAATATATAGGTAAGCTGCTGCCAACAAGACATGCAAATTAACCTCATTCCTCCCACAGGGATCGGCAGTGATGTTTTGCAGGGCTGCGCATCCTCCACAGCTCTATTAGTAATCCACTGACTTCTTCCACTTAACTTCAGCCGTGAGGGCAAACATTAAATCTTGTGGCATAATGTCGAAATGAGCAGCGAGGCGGAACAAAGTCCTCACAGGTTGAGACTCGATGGAAGAAACAGGTCCACAGATCTTGCCTCAGGGTCAACCATGTTTAATTGTGAACATGCACAATATTATTCATATTTATCAATTCTTGTACCACAGGTTCACAAATAAATATCAACTCTGAGAGGAATAGTCAATATGGAAATGTCAAATCCATTTCTATGGGTGTTTTGAAAAAGCCTGCAATGTTTTAAGAGATAATTACTTTCAAGGTGCATTTTGCTCCAGGGGGCCATTTTACACTATCATAGAAAACATGGTCAAATGTTAGAAAATGTCAAATTAAAGCTGCAACAAGTTGAAAGGCCAAAGGGTGAAGGTGGTTTCAAAACAGTTTTTTACGGCATTTTTTACATTTTATTGAAAAAAAAGTTAAAAATGCGTGTATTTTTGTTTGCTTGTTTAGGTATCTTGACAATATCATAAATCCTTATTAAAATACGATAGCGTTTTTATTTTATTACCTAAGTAAAAACTTGAAGTAGGCTATGTACAGTAGTATAGACATATGTATAGTAGGTAGACAACTCACTCAGGTTTTGACACACACTGTGTTGAGTTAACTACAAAAAAATCAGTTCCACTGCCGTCCTGAACAGCTGCTTTGTAGCAAATAACCATAGTGTGCATCACCACCACATCAATATACCAAGAGCAGGCTGCCTATTCTTTCAGACCAACATCTGCGCGTCCAATACAATACATTTAAGTTCAAATCAAGCAGTTTAGTAACTTTTGCACATAGCGGTTAATCAGATTAAAGGTTATATTGAAGAACTTACCGGTACAGACATCTTGAGCTCCTTCTTTCAATCCACCACGAGCTTGATGCTGATGTTAACGGAGCAGTTTCTTCCCCTCTGACGGTTTTTCAGCAGAAAACATCAATTTGTGTTGTTGGGATTCTCTCGGAGTCCTTCTATTCCATGTTGTCTGTAGTAAGGGTGCAGTCCGAGTCTCGATGGGGTGAGAAGTTTATTATGAATGTTTTAGATGTGTCTCCGCTCCACCTCGCACGAGCAGCGCTGAGCAGTCCTCCCTCCTCTCCGGAGATCTTTTGCTGGGCTAGATAATAAAATGGTTTTTAAAAATGAAACGCTTCTCTTCGTTTTTCCCCCGTACAGCAAGGAATGACTCGCCTTTGGTTTGTCTGTATTGCGGTAGTGTACACTGACACTTCATTGCACAGCTCGCGCGCCCCTCGCTCTCTCCCTATGATGGAATCATCAAGTTCTGTTTAAAGGTACAGTGTCCAGTTACCTCGCTGTGGATAAACACTATGTGCTGTGTATTTAACGTTACATTCGATGTATTTATGCCCGTTTCGTGGTATTGGCCTGTTTAATGATATTGATATACTGTTTACTTTCCCTTGTCTCACTGGGAAACTTTCCCTTGTCTCACTGTGCCATAATGATACATAATTTCCATTAACATAATTCAGTTAAAGGGATAACGTTAGTTCACTTTGAAATTAATTTTTGATATGTTTTAGCTTACCTCAAGGGCATCCAAGATGTAGGTGTCTTTGTTTCCACAGTATTTTCAATTTTGACATTTTTCGGTCAAACCGTTGTTGTCTGTCAGTCAGTCATGAGGGTCCACCTCAAAGAGCATGCACATATAGAAGCACAAATTAAACATGATTTAATGACTCGTGAATATAAGTACACATTGATGGCCTAAGACACCAAACGAGCGGTTTGTGTGAGAAAACGAACAGTAATTATATAGTTTTTACCTCTTGTTAACAGCCGTTGAACTGATCTGAATCAGATGTCCAACTGAACCGAACTGAACCGTCTCCAACGTGACGCCGGAAGTGATCGCGTGCGTATGCACGTCACGCATTGTTTACACGGAGATTTCGGAAGTTTTACCATTCACTAAACATATTTAGATATATCGAAATCGTCTTCCATTGTGATTTCCCGTATATCTAAATATGTTTAGTGAAAGGTAAAACTTACAAAATATCAGTGTAAACAATGAGTGATAAAAAATAATAATAATAATAATTTATTTTCAGGTAACTTTAATCACTGTGCATACATTAAATGCTGTACTCCCACCTTGTCGCTGCTCATACCAGATTTCGGCATTTCTAGATAAGTGAAAAAAGATTGTGATGACACTTGTGAAATTCACTTGGGATGGAAATTTAGCTTTTGACAATGAATGCAATTTCACTCAAATCACAGAGAACATCTCTTTATTGTTGAACAAACAATGTGGTAACTATCCTTGGGAAATGTCTAAAAAGTTCTGAAAGCCCAATTCACACCGCCAGCGACAAATTCATCCTCATTCAACATATGCTTGGAAAAACTACCATATCTGCAGAAATGAGAAGGACTACTGTGTGAATAAAATATACAGTGAAAGTATATCTTCAGTAGCAATGTACCCATTAACATGATGAAACCACTTGCAAACATTCTAGCATTTGACTTTACATTTACAAGAAACACCATTAATAATGCAGATTGGCCAAAAGATGCTGATATCAACAAAATGTCTGGCCTTTCAAATTAGCTGATGCTGGATGATGTTCTAGGGATGGGTTTACTAACAAAGATTAAGCAAGTCTTCAAAAAAGTTTCAGATTAAACACCAAAAAGCTTTTAAAAAAATTCCTTTAAGGAAGAAACTGTTATTTCGGCCTACAGCAGATAGAAGTATGTGTTGTGGAGGACAATTAGTTTATAAGCATTCTCATTCCCAATGCTCCCACTGACAGCTATGCCATGAGCACTGTGTGTGAATGGCTTTTAATTATACAGTGCAGCTGCGTGAAGGAAGTCAAAGGTCCCCTTCTTATCTTCAAATGTCTGTTAAATTGGTGTCATGACACTCCCTCCCTTCATCTGCCAACATTAGCCAATGTTCAGAGGGATAAAATACAGGAGAGGAGACCTTCAGAAGGAAATCTTTTTGGTGGGCTGCCAAACCAGTCCAAGGCTGAACTTGCTGCAAAGACAGAGCAATTGGATATTAGCCACGAGCAGGTCCATACAGAGTCTGCATGGGCAGAACTTGCAGATTTGGAACGCCCATCATTCATCAACTTAGAAATCCGCCACCCTCTGCTCATTTATTAAAATATTTTGTGTAATTTGATAATGTGGTAATCTCCCTTTTACCACATGACCCATATTTAAAGGAGTAGTTCACTTAAAAAAAAAAAAAAAAAAAAAAAAAAAAACTTTTGCTGATAATTTACTCACCCCCATGTCATCCAAGATGTCCATGTCATTCTTTCTTCAGTCAAAAATAAATGAAGGTTTTTGATGAAAACATTCCACCATTTTTCTCCATTTATTGCACTTCAATCAATGGGAACCAAACAGTTCAAGGTCCAAAAGACAGTTTCAGTGCAAACTGTTCAAAGGGCTTTAAACGATTCCAGACGATGAATAACCAAATGCCCGCCTTGTTCGAACAGGAGAGTCACGAACAGAGCAAGGCGAGCATTTGAGCTTATAAAACGTAAACTTTGTAAAAAAAAAATTTAAATGAGCGATCGTTTCGCTTGATAAGACCCTTTTTCATCGTATGGAATCGTTTAAAGCCCTTTGAAACTGTCTTTTGGACCTTGAACCGTTTGGTTCCCATTGAAGTCCATTATATGGAGAAAAATCCTGGAATGTTTTCATCAAAAACCTTAATTTCTTTTCGACTGAAGAAAGAAAGACATGGACATCTTGGATGACATAGGGGTGAGTAAATTATCGGCAAAAGTTTTTTTAAAAAGTGAACGACTCCTTTAAATGCATTTTGCAAGATTGCACATGCAAAATTAGCGCCAAAAAAACAAGCTTGAAATTTAGCCATTATTGACGAATTGGAGAGAAAGAAATACAAGAATGTTTAAACTTTAAAGAACATCAAGTGCTTTTGCAAATGTGCCATAAAAAAATAGCAACACATCGTACTAACCTTCCAATAAAGTTCAGCAAGCAATGCACTGGAACTGTAAGGAGGAAAGCATTTTATTGCAGCATACACAAAGGGAGTAAATACCCAGCAGTGTTTTAAAGCGCCTCTTAACTCTGGTGACCTGGTAAGAGGCATTTGGAATATTTTAGCCAGCTGTTATTTTAGATTCTCATCACAGTGATTGTTTATAATTGTCCTCTCAACAGCGCTGTCTATTTTTAAGGTTTCTGCCCCTGTTTGAAGTCATGCACTTGGTGACAGACAGATACACATGCCTGGAGGTAAAGTTTGTGCTATATATACGCAACAGGAATTCCGAGTGGACACCTAAGGCCCTGTCGCTCCAAAAAGGTCTTTTTATATAGAGCACTGCTAGGGTCTACACCTCCTTAACAGCATTGGATCTATGGGTTCATTCGATTGGATGGGCGGCACTTCTATCTTAATCTTCTATCTACACTCTAAAAAAAGCTGGCAATTTTGGGTCAAATATGGACAAACCCAGTCATTGGGTTACATTTTTAAATGACGTTTTTAACCCAATGTTTGAGTTTGTCCATATTTGACCCAAAATTGGGTTAAAACAACCCAGCATTATTAATTTTTTACTAGTGAAAATCACTCAAGAAGTGCACTCAAGAAATGAAGGTAGATAAGATGAAAGAGAGGTGAAATGCAAATACTGAAATACAGAAAAGAAGTCTTGTGAGTGAAATTCAAAGTTGATGATAATGGCAGAGACAATTGCGAAAGGAAAATCAGACTTGTGTCATCAAAATGTCTAAGTATAATGCAAGATGAAAGCATTGGGGAAATGGTAAAAGTGAAAGTAGAAAGGGATGAAGGCATAGTGTTCAGACCCAAGAGAGAGAGTAAAATCAGGAAATCAGGAGAGGACAGGTGCATTTGAATAAAGATGAGGACGACAGGCTCCTCTCCACTCCTGAATACCATACACTTACCATTGACCTGAGTGGAAGGGGGAGGACATGAATAAAAATGAGCGTGGTTACCTCTCTAAACTCCCATGCCTAGAGTGTGTTTATTCACATGGAAAGAGTGATTTGACTTGCGTGCATGTTTAAAGGATTAGTTCATCTGAAAATGAAAATTCAGTCATCATACTCACCCTCGGGCTTTTCTAATCCAGGGGCTTTCAAGCTTCAAAAAGGACACAAAAGCATCATAAAAATATGAAATGTATTTTTATACATCTTGTATGCTTATATTAGAAGTCCTCGGAAGACTACAATAGCATTGAGGAACAGACTGAAGTTATGACATTATTCATTGATAATATTCCCCTGATCCCCGGTAAACTGTAAGTCAGTCAGTGACTCGAACTTGGAATAGAATGTAAACAAATCTTTCAGGTTTTGTAAACTGGATTCATTGAAAAGATCTGACTTAAACAATGATTTGTTCATGAATTGCTTTTCTTATGGAGCGAATATCAGAAAAAAAAATTAAATTTCATTTTATGGCATGTTAAAGGAGTAGTTCACTTTTAAAAAAAAAACTTTTGCTGATAATTGACTCACCCCCATGTCATCCAAGATGTCCATGTCATTCTTTCATCAGTCGAAAAGAAATTAAGGTTTTTGATGAAAACATTCCAGGAGTTTTCTTCATATAATGGACTTCAATGGGAACCAAACGGTTCAAGGTCCAAAAGACAGTTTCAGTGCAAACTGCAAACTGTTCACAGGGCTTTAAACGATTCCAGACGACGAATAAGGGTCTTATCAAGCGAAATGATCACTCATTTAAAAAAAACAAAACAAAAAAAAAACAAAATTTACATTTTATAAGCTCAAATGGTCGCCTTGCTCTGTACTGCGATGCACGTTTGTGACTCTCCTGTTCGAACTCGTTCATCAAAATGAACGAATCTTTTTCCCAGTCAATTTGTTCGTTGAATGAATCAAATGACTCAGAAAAAGATTCATTCATTTTGATGAACGAGTACTAAGAGTATTTAGGAGTAACGAGTATTTAGTGCAACAGTTTTGTTGCACTAAAACTGTCTTTTGGACCTTGAACCGTTTGGTGCCAACTGAAGTGAAATTATATGGAGAAAAATTATGGAATGTTTTCATCAAAAACCGTAATTTCTTTTCAACTGAAGAAAGAAAGACGTGGATATCTTGGATGACATGGGGGTGAGTAAATTATCAGCAAAAGTTTTTTCAAAAGTGAACTACTCCTTTAAGTGAGTAAGTAAACCCTTTATTTTTTATCTCTATAAGTACCAGCGATCAACCGGTCCATAAAAACATATATACATAATCCCAAATATATGTACGATATGACAAGGAGGTAGACAGGACAGAAAGACAAGGAATGAGATTTCTACCTAGAATGAACCAGTATATTGGTGTGAAACACAAAGGCCACAGTGCCAGCTTTGAGAACATTGAATTATGTCAGTATCATTGAAATTCCCACCTGCAGAGTCTGATGACTGCACAGGACAACATCAGAGCACAGCGACTCATCTCCATTTGGGAAATAAGTAATGCAGCAGAGAGGCAGGGGACTGCTGTGGGGGTCAGCCATTATAGAAATCTGGATAGATGTGTGGAACATACTGAACGTCCTTCTAAATGGTTGTCGAGCAGCAGGAAATGGCAGTAAACAAACTTTGTGCCCACACAGGCCTACGCACAGGGAGAGGGAAGATTGAATGAATTATGTAAACAAGACCATTATCTTCAAGTGAAAGGATGAAGTGCCGCCCATCCTATCAAAAGACCCAACATGGTATTTAAGGGAGATTAAGAATTTACATAAAAAACGAACGGTACAGCAAATTAGTCTGAAACATACATAACACATACTTACAAAGCAATAATAATCAAATCACTAATTATCGAACATCATTAGAGGGACACTACAAATATTCCTCTCCATTTGCACTGTTCAAATGTTTGGGTCTGTATTTTTTTTTTTTTTTTTGTTAAATCTCTTATGCTCACCAATTTAATGCATCTTTGCTGAATAAAAGCATTATTTTTGTTTTCCAAACCTGTATTAAAGGAGTAGTTCACTTTTAAAAAAAACTTTTGCTGATAATTTACTCACCCCCATGTCATCCAAGATGTCCATGTCTTTCTTTCTTCAGTCGAAAAGAAATTAAGGTTTTTGATGAAAACATTCCAGGATTTTTCTCCATATAATGCACTTCAATGGGAACCAAACGGTTCAAGGTCCAAAAGACAGTTTCAGTACAAACTGCAAACTGTTCAAAGGGCTTTAAACGGTTCCAGACGACTAATAAGGGTCTTATCAAGCGAAACGATCACTCATTTAAAAAGTTTAAGTTTTATAAGCTCAAATGCTCACCTTGCTCTGTTCTGTGTGACTCTCCTGTTCATCAAAATGAACAAATCTTTTTTCGAGTCAATTCGTTCATGTCGTTAGTTGAATTAACCGAATGACTCGAAAAAAGATTTGTTCATTTTGATGAACGAGTTCGAACAGGAGAGTCAAAAACGTGCGTCACAGAACAGAGCAAGGCGAGCATTTGAGCTTATAAAACTTAAACTTTGTTATTTTTTTAAGACCCTTATTCATTGTCTGGAATCGTTTAAAGCCCTTTGAACAGTTTGCAGTTTGCACTGAAACTGTCATTTGGACCTTGAACCGTTTGGTTCCCACTGAAGTCCATTATATGGAGAAAATCCTGGAATGTTTTCATCAAAAACCTTAATTTCTTTTTGACTGAAGAAAGAAAGACGTGGACATCTTGGATGACATGGGGGTGAGTAAATTATCAGCAAAAGTTTTTTCAAAAGTGAACTACTCCTTTAAAACATTAATTTAGTTTTAAAAGATCTTACATATTATTATAGACCTTATGTAGCCCCGCCCCTTTTCAGCGCTGCGCTCGTTGTCTTTTGACTTCCGGTCTGTATTTTCATAGGTATGAATGAACTGCTCGTAAAAAAATTTCCTGGTCGACATTTGTTAACACATCTGCTTTACAAAGCATATGATAAACATTACAATGCTCATGATAACTTTTGTTAACTCTACAATAAGTAAATCCACTTCACCAGCTAATTACTCCTTTACAGCAATGCCATAGAAATATACAGAGCGACCGCAAACACGGAAGTTCAAAGACAATATTCTAAAGATGAGATGACGGCGCCTTTTCACATCCCCGTGAAAAGGGGAAGGATTCATGCTCGACTCACTAGTGATTCAGAGATCCGTGACTTAAACCCTGCTGATTTCTTTCCTAGATAGAGAGCTTTTTTTAAGCAGTCCAGACAGTGGTGGAGATGGAGCGTTGGGCATCAAGGAAAAGTAAAAGCCAACTCTTAGTGAGGAGGTGGAGCCATTCATTATTAAGTCGGAGTAATTAACAGACAAGACATGGTTCATTTAAAAAGAAAGTGTCCAAACCAACTGACATGATTTATTCCTGTCAAACAGTGAAACACTATTAAAACGACGGCGGGTAATTCCCATACAAATAAATTCAAGACAACACTAAGTATACATGAAGAAAAAACAAAAGACAAATGCGCCCTTCCATTTAACCACCAAATAAAAGAACAATTTTCCTGAATAGGATGGTCGTTAATATTACGAAAAGCCTAACCGTCAGAACAAAGATATGAATTATGGCAAATAATTCAGTTTAAGCTGAAAACCCTTATCTGAGGATCTTAATGAGGTTTTCTTCCCCATTAATGTCACTCTCATTGAATGTTAGGTGTGTCTGACGTACTTCAGCGGATTGTAAAATGGGGTTTCTGAGGAAGACTAACATCTTGAGCAGTTTCACTTTCATGTTGAAGACGACATGCAATATCGGACAAAGGAATTGTAGAAGAAAAAGATGGTGAGCAAACATTTAATTGTGAAGGCAGACCTGTTTTTGCAGGACTGTTACAGGCCAGGGATCTGAAAAAATGTTGAAAAACCGACAGTGTGTGCAGGGCGAATGTGAATATGGGACAGTCTGTGTTGTGATCAGTGAATGTGCTCTTTCCTCTTGTCACCGTTTCATGTTGTTCAGACGGACGCTCTTCTCCAGCTCAAACTGCCGCAAGTCCACTCTCTCTAAGAAGTTCTTCCGCTCCACGTACCTACAGACACATGCAGACGGTGAGGACACGGAGATAATGGTGAAGGAAATAAAGCACATGCACTTGGCAAGAATGACAATGACAAACACCGGTTCTTGCTGTTTCTTGTGTCTGTGTGAGTTCAATGACTGCATATGCTGCTTTCCCATTGTCTCTTGGAACGAATCACAAAAAACGGTGAGTGGGGACAGTGGGGTGTTGGTAAATGTCAGCTATTAAGGCACTCAGGTGGTACAGTGATTTCACACACATATTTTTTTTCGTCATGCTCGCTCCACAATGCTACTTCGTGTCACAAGTAGTTCGCAACCGAGTGGTTGTCCACATTTTGGATGTCTTCCTTATCTGAGGTTTTGAAACATTTACTCAACCCTGGTGTTGTTCCATACTTAGTATGACAGAACTCAAAAGAAGATATTTTGAAGAATGTTTCCGTTTTTGTTCATACAATACAATTCAATGGGGTCCAATTTCATTGTATAGATTTAAAAAAGCAACAAGAGATCTTATTTTGTGTTCCACAGAAGAAAGTCAGTCATTCAGGCAATGCCAAAATTTGTCTCAGACAGCAAAATAGTGGCTTTAGTGGCTGTACCCATTAGATGTCGGAGGTTATATGTGCATGTATATAACCTCCCTTATTCATTGCTGATACTCAAGGTGAGAGCAGGTGCTGAGAACAAAGAAAATAAAACAGGCTGACATCATTCGGTTTTGTGGTTTTCCTCATAATGGTCTGGGTTCAGGTTCAGGTTGGCTGATGATCAGCAGAGAAGGGCATCTCCTACACAAAGCTTTAAGTGAGGTCTAAATGAATTGGTCTGGAGAGCGGTGTGCACACTAGGAGCCGAGACTGAACATTTTATTAGATATCATATCACGCATCTACCAATGATGAAAGGAAGACAAGAAAGCAAAAACTGATTGCCTGTGTCTTGTTTGAAGTCCTAATGGGATCTCACATACTCAAAAAAAAAGAAAAGAAAGAGAAAACATATAGCCTTAAAGGAGAACTCCGGCGCAAAATGAACCTTTGGTCTTATAAAACATTGGTACCTAGTCAATCGTTCTCTGAGATTTATTTTCATGATAATCGAATGTAAAGCGTTTCATCTCTAAAAACTGTTTAGCGTACAACGCTAGTATATGGGGGCATTTAATAAGAATCGCTAGTTAATACCACTAACAAGGCTCAAAATAGCCCCACACTAACACAGTAACATAATGAGGGTCCCTACATGCAAAACGAAGCATTGAGAACTTTGTAAGTGTACAGACCGTTTAATAAGAAGATATTTTATTAAGACAGTCCACTTCGTGTATACAGGCAGGAGCCATCTCTGGAAAACAGTCTCGACAAGTCAAACCACGAACGCCGTTCATACAGTTCAGCTCACTTGGCACGTCGTTCGTGGTTCGACTTGTCGAGACTGTTTTCCAAAGATGGCGCCGATAGCGTCATAATATCCCTTCCACTGTTATTTCTCAAAGTTGGGATTAATCACGAGGATCTGGTAGGTGCTACACACAGCCACGAAAAGCTCTTTTCCACATTTATATAGTTACTTATAGCTTGTTCGTTGGTGTTTAGTAATAAAAATAATACTAATACTATGTTTATGAACACAGAATAGCCCTCTTTGAATGGGTAAATATGTAATTTTCCATGAGGAAGAACTTTTAAAATTAAAAAAAAAATTTATATATAGTATCAATAGCACTGAATATTTCATATTTATATTTTTTATAATTAAGAAACAGTTTATTTTTCATGGTTTGACCCATTTAAGAGCTATGTTAGTTTAAGAGTAACCCAATTAAATTCCGTAAACATTGAGCTTTCTGCCTGCAATTTTTGGTCACATGGGCGCTCCGTTCCCCCTAAATCCCAGCAGAGGGTCACTCAATCCCAGAGTGCTCTGGAAGCTCTGATGCCCGACCAAGCGTTTGCCTCCAGAGACTTGAGACCCTGGGTTTACCAACTGTGTGAGCTCTGACAGATCTGGGTGCATTTATTGTCCTACATTTTGAAAAAGAGAGAACGAAAACAGTCCTCTGGGCATATAGTTTGGCCTAGCGGCCTGCACACTATGCTCTTTTCCAGTCTGTGTGTCCTCCACACCCTTCAGCGGCCCTCCTCCTAAACCACATCCCTCTCAGAGAAACTGAAATATGGAAACAGTGGCACACCATAATTTCTTCTGCTTTATTTTTAAACCCCCAGGCCAGGTTTTTAATTTAGTAACTGTTCCACTCCCTACAACTGTCTGATGGAGAACCAACACAGTTCTTTTCATCTATATATCAGAGAAGAGGAGCATCAGGCTATTTAAAGAAAGCCAGAGCATCACTGCTGTGTGCGCAGTGGGATTTAAAGGAGTAGTTTAAATGACAAAATAGTCACTTGTTTCAACCCAAATTCTGTGTTTTGGTGCCTACAATGAAAGTCAATGGGGTCCAAAACAGTAAACCAATTCACTTTCATTGCATGGACCAAAAAAAAAAATTTTTTTTTCAAAATATATTTTAAGAAAAGAAAGAGTAATACAGGCTTGGGATAACATGAACACAAGTAAATATTGTTTTTGTTTTTGTTTTCGGGTGAACTATCCCTTTATCGCTATTAAAGTAGAGTAGCCATCGAATGCCTAAATGACATCACTGTATATCATCATCCCCTCGGTACAAGATGCAATGACTCTCCTCCCTTGTTTTTACACCAAACGCATCTGGGAGCATTATCCCAGAGGACTGTAGGATGGGTAACTTAGGTGACAGGGTTAGTATAGAGGGGTGTTCACAACTCTGAGGAAAGACAACAACACATTTGATGCACTACTGAGATAATCTATGAATTGCATGAAACCCAAAAGAGACCTCACAATTACTCACCTCCAGAAACTCTTATTCCGCGATTTCACTTCCTTCTAAAACTCACTATGAATGAAATCTTATTATGACCGTGGGGCAGAGAAACAAACTACGTGTGTGTAGATCTCAATTCTGGTCTCGTTTAATTTTTTGAAGTCTTCTGTGGTCTACAAAACTGATCTCTAGATTACTGGTACTACAGTCGTTCCTGACAGGGAAAGTATACTTAATCTATGAACTTTATTTTCAATCCCTTAAACATAATAATTTGTATCATGATGTTGTAATTTGCCAGAAAAGACCATGTATTTAGGCTTGCGGTGGTAACCCTGGGGACGAGCAAAAATTAGCTTGCTATGTAAAGAAACTAAGCACCTACTCTACATTATAGAGCGTAAACTTTTGGGTATTAATTATAGATTTGAGATGAACATGTTGTGTTGAGGGCAATCGATGAAGGGTTGTGTCTCTTGGATCAGATATTATCAAACTGAAACCCTCTCTCAGAAATACTTAAAATTAGGGAAGGGAGCGTAAGAACTGCATTTGTAGCCCTCAAACCGTATTCACTTTATAGCCCTTAATCCTGTAATTGTGGACAAATGTTTGCACAGAGCAGAGGTCTCTGGTGTGATCCTAATTTTTATTTATTATAAATGTTATATCACTGTCTTCTATAAAGTTTTGTCAATTCATTTATGGTGTTTTTTTTATTTTGGAGGTATTTTTGAATTTATTTACTTCAAAAAGCACCATATTTTCTATGTAAATTATGCTTATTTTTTATGTTTTATTTAAAAAAAAATTAACTACATTAAAAAATCATTCCAATAAGTTCTTAGAGCTAAAACCTAAAGATTAAGTAACTTTGCTGTCACCTGGTGTCTTATTTTGGCTTATTTTAGAACGCTCTAAGTCTAAATTACAGTTTTTCCCATTCATTTCTATGGGTGCCCATTTTTTACCCAAATACAAGATAAAGGAATTTTTCCACCCACTTAACATTGCAGAATTGAGTAAAAAAAAAAAATGTGTGTGTTCAGGAGGCAAACTTAGGAAAAGTAGCCAAGTCTTGTACCGCTCAGATCAAGGGAATAATTTTTTTTTTTTAAAATAAATCAAAACTATTTTGCCCACATTTGTCCAGAATACGGTTTTAGGGATAAAATGATTTTACTTTGGCATGATGGTAAAAAATGGACAAAAATGGAAAATGGATAGTCTGTTCATGTATTCAGAACCGTGTTTCTTGTCAGTTTTCTGTGCTTGTGTAGGAGAGATGTGGGCGAGAATGTGACCTCGCAGTGCAAGTGTCTGCCTGCACACTTCTGATTGGTCGATCAGGAATCAGGATTGGGTTCAAAAGAGTCCACTTGTGACGAAGCATCGAATTAGAATTGTCAAATTTCAATTGGATTTTCCCATTACAAATGTTTTTTTTTCTGAATAGGAATTTGGGTAAAGCGTCTAATTTGAAAAATTAACATGAATTTCACAATGTCCTAATATGTTGGTTTAATGACAGCAGCGCTTGAGCTGCATGAACTCTTCAAGTTTGTGTCAAACCTGATGATCATGTTCTTCAGCATGATCTGAGAATTATCCTCTTCAATGGAAGAACATCTGACTGTATGTCACAAATGTACTTATTTGATTAGTGAAATAGTACAGAATAATAATTTTCAATTATACAGTACATTTTATTGTTTTTGCATTTTTACTGGTTTTAAACCCCATTTAGTTACACTCTGTTTCAACTCCAGCTCAAACGGGAACTATGATTCAACTGCTCAAATAAAAACAAGAAGTCAATATTCCAAAATGGTATTTGCTTCCTGTAAACACTAGCTTAAACGTTTCGACCCTGGTTTGTATCAGCCTTTTTGCACCATCAGCTTTTGAGTAAAGCTGAAATCCTACTCCTCACCTCCTCCTCAAGATAGCCATCACAGGCAAGATAAGCAGGCTTAAATGAAGTGCTATTGGCTTAGCTCCCACTCCATTCATTCTGCTGATGTACTGAACACCGTTCCTAGACCAGTCAGCAGGGCAGTGTTACTCTCAAAATTACAGACAAACACACATTTATTTTTTGCTTTTTGTTTTCATCAATAATATCGAAGATGAGAAAGAAAACGTGACGATGGTTCGAACGAAAAAATATGATTGTTTCAAATAACCCAACCATAGTCAATAATGTATATGTAATGTTAAACTGCTTGAGTTTAAAGTTCATGAATTCAAAATTGCCCATACTTTGTTTACTGTTGTGGGTTAGTGTGTAACTCGCAGGTTACTATCATAATGGTTAAGGTTGCAGCAGTAATAGCAAATAAAAATAGTTTTAAAATTCCAATTAGTGTTACACATACTTTTCTAGATCCAATCAGGTGCTAGTTGGAAAATAAATCCACGCCTGGTCTCATTGACTTCCATAGTAGGAAAAAAATATACTATGGAAGTCAATGAGACCAGAAACTGTCTGGTTATTGATATTCTTCTGAATATCAGAAAATCGGCTAGATGGATTCGAAAACGGTAAAACTGTTTAACTCTGAGGGAGTTTAATGAAAAATGAGCAGCAAAATGAGCCTATTTCCAAAAAAAAGTGGAGTATCCCTTTAAAAAAAAAAAAAAATCAAAATTATTGACTGCAGGGGGACTTTAAAGCAAAAGAGGACAAAGACATTCTTTCTGAAATTCATGTAATTTTAGCTTTTAGTTTGCCAAAATTGCTAAGATATCATTTGTAATGGAAAAAGCGGTTTTAGATTAGAAAAAATGTTGAACATTGTATATCTCTTCATTGAGTTCATTCTCAATCGACCAACGAGAGGTGTGCGAGCAGACACTTGCAATGCAAGGCCACATATTTAGCACCCACATCCCTCCTACACATGTATGAGCACGTATGCAGAGACAACACAGATCTTTTTACAGAGAAACAGTAATTAGCAGTCTTATAATTTTGCCAGAACAGAATATACTAACTTTTTTGTACTTTGCAAAATTGCTCATCCCTATTCAACCGCAAAGGTCAGCATGTTAATCAAATGCATGTGCAGCATTTGGTTTTACCCAAAATACATTTATTTCACCGTCCAGTTAACTTCAGTGAATAATTAATGAATGAATTGTAATGTATGATAAAAATGCCAGTGAAATACTATACGCCAGCACGTTGTGGCTTTAAGCACTTAAGACGCTTAATTATATTTATTCAGCTCTGATGAAAATCTCGGAAGCTAGTGTGAGACACTAATGGGAGATAATATGAGATGATGTGTTTGTCTGGGTCACTAATGAGGCTTAAACATACCCTTCTTTGCCTCGATTATGGATTGCCAGCTCGTCTGCGATGCCCTCCTCTGATTTAAAGGCATCCCAGTCCATCTTAGACTTCTCCAAAGTGCTCATCTTCTGCTTTTTGCTCCCGATGCGATTCAGGATGCTCCCCATGCCTGCTGGCCTCTTCACACTAGAGAAAGGAAGATGAACATAATTTGGATCACAATTTTCAAATATTATAAATGGCTGTTCTAACCGGGAAGGGCCAAAACATGTTTTTAAAGGGATAGTTCACTTTGAAATTATTTTTTAGCTTACCTCAAGGGCATCCAAGATGTAGGTGTCTTTGTTTCCACAGTATTTTCAATTTTGATATTTTCAGGTCAAACCGTTCGAGTCTATCAGTCATATAATGGATGCCTATGGTCACCACCTCAAAGAGCATGCACAGAGAAGTCCAAATTAAACATGATTTAATGCCTCGTAAATGTAAGTACACATTGTTGGCCTAAGACATGAAATGAGCGGTTTGTGTGAGAAAACGAAGAGGATTTATATCGTTTTTACCTCTTGTAACCACAGCCACAAAGCGCCCGCACCCTCAAATCACTTGGACTTGTGGTTACAAGAGGTAAAATCTATATAAATACTGTTCGTTTTCTCACACAAACCGCTCGTTTCGTGTCTTAGGCCATCAATGTGTACTTGCATTTACGAGTCATTAAATCATGTTTAATTTGGACTTCTCTGTGCATGCTCTTTGAGGTGGTGACCATAGACCTTCATTATATGACTGATAGACATGAACGGTTTGACCTAAAAATATCAAAAATTAAAACTACTGCGGAAATAAAGACACCTACATCTTGGATGCCCTTGAGTTAAGCTAAAACATACCAAAAATTTATATTTCAAAGTGAACTATCCCTTTAAGGCTCATTTTTGTTGGATTTTAAAGTGGAAGAAACACAACATGTGCATCATTTTTTTTCCCAATAAATGCAGGAAGATATAAAATGATGATCCAAAGTGGAGGTAGAGGCAATCTTATGTTGGCGATCATACCATGGCTGGTATGTTTCTCGCAACGTGGAACAAAGATGTGTTTTCAACGTAACCAAAGTCAACCTGACACTGAGGTTGTGCTTGGCTGCAGTAATGAAATGTTAAACGATCTGTGGAATGAAAGAGCTGAAGAGTCCAGACCAGCAGCCCTCCCTCTCATATGTGGGTGCCAGGGGGAGTGTGTGTGTGTGTGTGCTGGGGGTCTGCCAGGGGAATAAGGGCCGGCAATAGGACCTTGGGGTGCATTAGAGGGTACGGGGTGTCCAAGGACAGACGGTTTCACGCTCAGGCGAGTCATAGGAGAAAGCCTGCCATGAGGAACGAGAAGGAAAATTGTGTGTACGTGTATGTGTGTACAGAAAGATGGTACAATTGTTTTCAGAATACGAAATTAATGAAAGCCTAAATATAAAAAGTTTGGGTGAGGAGGTGTTGCAATATCGGTTTGAAAATACAGAGAATAAATCACAATGTTATATATATAAATCAGTTGTCTTTCCGTGAAAATAAATAAAGGCTCTGAACTTGCATTACTTCACTGCAGGGTAAAAAGATCACTGTGATCAAGTCGATTTAGCAGGACTTGTGTGTTCAAAACACAGAGGAATGGGGCCACAGCCACACACACATGACTAATGTCTAAAGATCTGACAAAATGCATTAACATCTGTGCGAACAACATTATTCAAGGAGCAAAACAGGAAGGAAAACACATGCAAAGAGGAATGTTTAAACACATCTGCAGGTTTAATTTATTGCCAGTTCAATTGCTAGAAGTAAATAGGTGGACAGGAAATCATTCTTTATAATTACCATTTTCCACTTTTTACAAAAATAGTAAGTTTAAAAATGTTACACAGAATAAAACCTGTATCTTAAGCTTTCAGCCCTTGTACCCTTGCATTTGTTAAATAGTAAATTATGTAAATGCTTTATACATGAATATTATAATGTTTTAATATAATACTGTTCATATAACAGCTGTTTCAGTGCAGATCTTTTCCTACGGTGGCTAACGTCTAGCCAGACAACACACAAAAATAATGTTGGGGAGCAAAAAAAAATCAATACTGTAATTATATTCCCTCCACATCCACAAACTTCCAAATTTCAACTGGGGAGACTAGACTGCTGCACGATTAAAGGCGTATTAAAGTCACAAATATTGGCACGAAAAACAATAAGACTTCACAAAAAGATTTGAATATGAGCAAATTAACGATATAAACTACTTCACACTGACTATGTAGTGGTGGAGGCTCATTTCTAAAATTTGGATGGTATTCAATTGTCTTTTTAGGGACTGTGTGAATACTTAAAAATACTATAAAATATAAAAATTAAAAATATATAATATAAAAAAATATATAAAATATATATTATTAATATTATTATTATATTAATATTATATTATATTATTAATAATATAAAATTGTATATTACATAAAAAAATATAATATAAAAAATACTTCTAAATATAGGTTTACTTTTCCATATTTACCTGTCCATTCAAAAGCAAGAATTCAAAAATATCAGCCCTGCCCACGGCAGAATCTCATAGGTCAAAAATTATGCTCCATATATCGGAATATTAAACACCAACTATTCTGATCTGATTAGCTAATATTTTTACTTCAAGTGTAAACAGACAAATTATAGTTCGAAAACTGAAATCATTTCATTTCTAACATATCTAGACACATACATCTATATATATTGCATACAACAGATAACATAACAGCTTAGTCAACAGAACCAGTATGTACACACAGAGAGAAACAGGAACACTGCTTAAACCTATTCTGACAGGGAATCAATATACAATCAGGGCTCAACTGATAGTCAATCCTGTGTGCCATGCAGCAGCGTCGATGTGAACGTTGGGCCGGGAGCCAGACCACAACGCTGGGCCAGAATGCTAAACGCGGAGCCAAGGTGACTGTATCCTGCTTCATCAACCATAGTGCTCGAAAAGAGAAAGATGATGTAACAGATATACTGTATACAACACAGTCACAGGCCAATCAAATTCAATATACTGGACTATATGCCAACATGGGCACACACAAACGGGAAAACAGTAGCCCAGAAGTCTGTGAATCTAGTTGTTTATTTGCAGTCAGAGTTCTCCCATGACCATAGTCTTGTTATCAAGGCAAACACACACAGTCAACGTGTCCCAGCACTTTGTGGAGGGGGAAGAAAAGGCTGGCGATTCCTTTCAAGACAGGAAGTAGATTCCCCGACCTCATTATTTTGGTTTATGTCATCGTAAGTTCACAGAGTGGCTCATAAACTCTCCATTGAACAGCAGTTGGTTGACAAGTCTCTTCATCTCCACTGAGTAATTATAGCCTTTGTGACATCATAAGAGAAGGCACTACAGGGCATCATGGGAGATGGACGTCAGCTAACTCCGAACGCTTCATCTCTATTATATCAGTAGGCTGTTTGCTCGTACTCATCTAATGGGTTTTTTCCGCCTAAAGCTCGGATACTGGCCTAGTTGCAGACCAGATATTTTTGAGCAAGTGCGGGACTGGGCCTGTGAACCGCAGCTATAAACCCCATGCACACGTCCACCATGAGACCCCAGCACAGCCTCACTGACCCACATTCTGTCTGACAAGCAGAAACTGGAAGAACAGCCAGAGGAGAGACTGCAGGGTTATACAATACACATCAAATCACACAGCGCTCACACACGCATATTTAAACAGATGATGTTAATGTAGCTAATGCTAATGTGTTCACTCGTATCTCCACAATCCAAACTATATATACAGTAAAATGGGTCCCACTTTGCATTAAGTGGCTTTAAAGGGTCATTCCACCTCTGGAAAGATGAATGTGTATTTAAAATGGGTCATTTATGTAGAAGAAATGTGAAATTATTTTTGAATTTGGAGCTTTCTAGACTGAGAAAAGCCAGAAAATGTATTTTTGGCTTGTGTGGATGAAAGTCACTGACTGTGACTCCTAAAATTGTGTCGTGTCGTGGACAAGACACACGTCAGACTACACGTTGCTTCCTAACCAGTCATCGCATGCTGTCTTTAACAATAGAAGTGCCAAAACTACTAGAACGGCCCCAAACTGTCATTGACCGTTAGATTCAAAACAGTGTTTATTTCGTTGACGAATAATTTTCGTAATTATTTTCATCAACCACATTTTTTCAAAGACGAAAACGAGACGATAACTAAATAAAAACTAGGTTTGAATGACAAAAACTATGACGAAAATGTCAAATAATAGGACTAGCAGAACTAGCGAACAGCCCATGCAGCAAAACAAACAGCGCAGGATAGGGCAGCGGAGCACCAGGATCATCCGACATGAATGGAAGATCTGGATCCGCCGTGTCTTTTTTTTTTTTTAAGTTTACGTAATTTAAGTTTATGTAACTTAATTTATATGAAAAGCATTTTAAATGAAAATACAGACAATTTTAGGAAAAGTCAGGTATCAGCAGGATTTTATTATTTTTTTCAACAAAGTTATTGTAGATATAAAATTCAAAACGGTCAAAATGACCGTTATGGCCGTTCTAGTGTTAACGAGGCGCGTGATGTCATCGAGAAGCAAAACTAGTAGTGAGGTACTTCCGGAAACGAACGTAAACAAACAATGGATGAAGCGGTGAGTGTTATTGGCTGTCCTGTGTTCAGAAAAAAAAAAAAAAAAAACGACAATTGACACGTTCCTGGATTGCTCGAAGAGGACAGTATGGGCTGTCAATCCTCCAAAGAGAACTGAGGTAAAATATTGTTTTCTCTTTCGTCTCGCCATTTTTGAAAGTTGTGTAACGCTACGGAAAAGCTTGTGCTCCTATTGGTCAACCTCATACATGTGACGGAACCGTCGTGGACGACCGTTAAAAAAATTAAACACGCTAGTCTTTTTGTCGTGATGTCGTGAAGCATCGCAAACGCGACGTAGGTTGTCGCCCACTACGACACACTAAACGAGATGATACGATCGAATCTTGCGTCCCGACGCCCGTTGACGTTTACGAATCCCGACTACACCCTACGTCAAACGGCTCGTGCCAAAATCGGGCTAAAATTGTGTAATCTGAACCACTCTCATTCATCTCAATGGTAACTGGTGTAAGGATTACGTGATCTGAAACCAGCCATCATTTCGGGTACTTGGAAATACACTAGTCTCTGATGCTCACCAAGGCAGCATTTATTTAAAATAAAATTTCTGTTTAAAACAAGTTTGCTATTCGAATATGTTTTGAAAATGTAATTTATTCCTTTGTTTTTTTTTTCAGCATCATTACTCCAGTCTTCAGTGTCACATGATCCTTCACAAATCATTCTAATATTTGGTGCTTAAGACACATTTATTATTATCAATGTTGTAAACAGTTGTGCAACATCAAACTGCGTAATGCAGCATATTAACAATTGGATATTACATGTGAAAAAGCACAATCTACAGCCCAAAAAAAAAGCCTAATTTGTAAAACGAACCATGCAAATTCTCCACTGTCATTTGCAAAAGCCACATTTCCTGTAAAAGACGGTCACATACAAATTAAGTAAGGAGAGGCATCAGGATCTCTCTTGGTTTGTGTGTTTATTTTAAATATGATCCCATAATTACGATAGGGTCCCATTTTTTCTTCCTCTTTTTGATCTTTAAAGAGCAGTTTAGGTTGGAATATGAGGCTCTGAGCATCTCTGCTCTGCCCCTAATACGGTAAACGACAGATTTACATCCTGTGAACAATGAGCAGCACACCTGCTCATAGACGACTAATGAACATAGACTCGTACACATAAACACACCTGCAGCGCTAAGACCTAGAGTTCAAAGACCTTTTATGCTCCAGGCCCCTGTGATCAACCACCTGGACTTAGTGGCACTTACAGCCCCGCCTAGACCCTAAGCTGTGATTTGAGCCTTTCATATACACAAACAAACCTGCTGTGTCTCAATGTTAGCTAAAACACTCTTTCAAATTTCTAACAATAATCTAAAAGGCTAGACTATACTACACTAGATTTTTTGTTTATACTATTTATATTGTTTTTACCTCTTGTTACCACAGCCACAAAGCTCCCGGGCCCTCAGATAACTTGGACGTGGCTGTGGTTACAAGAGGTAAAAAAAATTTAAATACTGTTTGTTTTCTCACACAAACCGCTCGTTTCGTGTCTTAGGCCATCAATGTGTCCTTACATTTATTAAATCATGTTTAATTTGGACTTCTCTGTGCATGCTCTTTGAGGTGGACCCCATAGACCTCCATTATATGACTGATAGACACGAATGGTTTGATCTAAAAATATCAAAATTGAAAATACTGCAGAAACAAAGACACCTACATCTTGGATGCCCTTGAGGTAAGCTAAAACATACGAAAAAGTAATTTCAAAGTCAACTATCCCTTTAAGGACACTTTTAATGAAAGGATGTTCGCAAATTGCAATACTTTTATCCCAGTGATACTGACAACCAATCACAATCTGCCTCAGTACTTGTCTCATTAATTATTCATGCACTTTAAACAGAGACAGAAAAGCACAGAGTTTAGTTTCAGCATCTAGAGGAAACTAGAAAACATTTTCCTCTGCTTTTCCTGTTATTGCATTCATTTTGCCATTAGAAGACGGCTTAGTCTCCATGAAATCAAAATGGAATATCCCAGTACTTATTAAATGATTTATCTCTGCACATCATTATTTTTTGTAAGGTCATTTTTTCGTAATCTTTAATTAAAATAACTTCCCCTCCATTATGCAGAAACATCTCTTCTCTTCTCTGATGATGTGTTTATTGCTGCGAGGGCAAGACAACCTGTCACTCACATGAGATCACAGCAGTTGCAAACCACAATGATCCAAACAATTTCCGATGGACAAAATCAACTCAACACCCGTCATTTGTACTTGTTCGAGAAGCCGTTTCACATCACAGGATAAACATCACAATAAGGAAGAAAAGACTATCCTAACTTCCATTTCATGACAACCAGATCAGTGTGACAATATAGGCAACTATTAAAACGGTACATGCTGAATGTGTCCAATGTTATTAATCTTAATATAAATATGAAGATTAACCTTGTTTACAGGAAAAAGTGGAGTCTATGCCCATTTAGATATCGCAAAAACAAAAAAACAAAAATCAGGTGCTTTCATTAAAAATGAGTAAATCAAGAAAAAAATATTTTTAAGTTCAATAAAATATCTTGGCCTCATGTTTCATTTAACTTAAATATGCAGTTTGGTGTGTAAATTGCACCTCGAACCCAGGTTTGCAAATATACAGTGTGTGAACCTACTATTTATTTCAATTGTGAACCCATGAGGAACCAGTTCCTCTCTCTCCTTCAGTCCTCACCTAAAGTAACAGTGCAGATATTTTTAGCATAGACAGACAAAGTGTTGAGCCCAAAAGTGAATTCAACTGAGCTCTGCAGGAGAAAGATATAAGGAGACATGAGAAGAGATAAAGCCTTACATCTCAAACACACTGACAGGGTTTGTTTTCGCATGTTCAGTAGTTGCTGGGGAAACTGTCTAAGAAACATATGTGTGTGGTTTGTCCTTTCGAAGATTCTCCGAGAGACTATGACATGCACACAAGACTGGCCTTGAGCTTTTGAAAAAAATAATCTTTATATCATGTGGGTCTGAGCATATCAGTGTATGTGCATGTCTTAGAAAAGATGTGGAACAAACTCAGAAAGACTGGAATGCTTTCTAGTGCTTCAGGACACAATCATATTCAGGATGAAAAAATCATTTTGACATCGCAGCTCAGACTGAAGCATGTTTAACCTCAAAAGCCCTCATACACCCTTAGAAAAAAGGGGTTCTATATATGAAGCATATATGGTTCTTTACTCAACTCCAAAGAACAGTTTATGCTAAAAAAAAAAAAAGGTTCTATAATGACAACAAAGAACCCTTTTGGCACAAAGGTTCTTTATAGGCTATTATTCATTCATATATTACACTATTCTGCAACATTTTGCAGTTGAAATTAAATTGTTTATTAAACTGTTGTAGTAACTTAATATCACATTTTATTGTTGGAGGACAAAAACTGAAATGGCACTCTTCGTGTGATATTGATTAACTACATAAAATGACATAAATATATACATTTTCTAACCCCCATATCTTGAATTTTGTGATCATTCACATGCATTCATAAATACATTTTAGGGTCTTGATGTTTGTCAATAATATGAAATATTAAAGGGCTAAAATATTAATATATGAACCCCCCTAAAGGGTTCTTATTATTGAAGCCTTAAAAAGGGTTCTGTATCACCTTTTAAGGGGCTACGTCGCACTGATAGAACCTTTTAAGGTTCTAAATAGAATCTTTTCTTCTAAGAGTGTAGCATCAACCCAGTACCTTGAAACACAGCTTTGTTTCGAGAGTCATAAAAAGCACTTCAAGCTAGCTGAAAATGCTAGACGCTCTGCTGAAGACGCCGAGCTTTGGGCACTTGAGAGCGTTTTGGCAGGGCAGCGTTTTTTCCGTTGAGACGTGACGTTGCTACACTCTAAAAATTGCTGGGTTGGATTAACCCAATTTTGGACAATCAAATATGGACAAACCCAAACGAGTGGTTAAAAATGTAATTTAAAAATTTAACCCAAACACTGGGTTTGTCCATATTTGACCCAAATTTTGGTTAAAACAACCCCCCATTTTTTTTAGAGTGTATGATAGAGAATATCCGCAGCACAGTTTACTTGTAACTTATTTCGCAGATAATTTGTGTCATACTAAAAATGTATTTTCCATCCATTTTGTTGGGTTAGCTCTGCTAGTTTATGTCGTTGTACAGAAAGAATGTTGGAACAGTTGGTCAGTGTAGTTTAGTCCCGCCCCTCCTCCACTGTGATTGGTGGCTGGGTAAGAAGTGACAGTAATTAGCGCAGCGTTTTATCCAAAGTTGAACATTTTTCAACTCTCGGCGACCAGTGAAAAACGCTGGCCGCTCGGAGCTTCAGCGTGAAAAAACGCTCAGCGCCTTGTTACAATCATGGCGTTTAAAAAATGCGGCGCTCCCATTGAAAACAAACGCGAGGCGCATGGTGGACACACGGCCTTACTCCCAGAAGTTGCATAGTCAGTCAATCAGATTGGAGCTTGCCAGATCAAGCAAATATTTTCTAATTTTGTCAGTGAATGGGCTGTAGGCAATCTGTTGGTTAAATTCATTAAAAAAAAAAAATCACTGTTAAAAGGATAATCTCAGATTAAGTCAGCACTGAGTGCGTGGTATGTACATGTAGCCGTCACTCGTCTGTCTCTGCCCAGCGAGCACAAGGCTGTCACACTTTGTTCACCTTACAAGTGTCCCAGTTCCAAGCTGTCAGTACATCTCCCCATCTTCAGAGCCAACGCCTGCTCCCTCACACACAGCTCCGATCATCATTCCGCTCACATATTTCACATAAGAGGCCAGTTTGGTAGTTGCACAAATCCGTAAAGCTTTCCTTAGCTAATTATGGCCTCGTTATATCTGCATAACTGATAAGAGTGCGTTTCTATAATCACTTCCAGCCATTTTGCGTCTAACGAGCCTAATTTCCTTCCTGAAAGGGTTTTCTCTTTGTATTTCAAGGGAAACCAGCAGGGGCAGTGAAATTTGGAAGGGGGCCTGGAGTGGCCCTAAAGTGACTTTCCCCATCTGTTTCCACAATATTGGAATGGATATCATCACCCGACTTTCCCCTCAACATTCAGACGATTGAGGCTCAGCAGCTGCACTTCAACGAGGACGGAAACACAAGTAGAGGAGCCGTCACAAACCATGGTTTGAAGATGAGGCCTGGCGAGGGATGAAGTGGTCTAGTTGTGTCTCACTGACAGGCTGAATGGAGCTCTAAAGAACCACGGGGAAAACAGGAAGGAGGTAAAGTGTCTAAACAGCGAGGGCTGATTTGACATTTTAAAAGTGTCTGTGGTGAATTCCACCCAGAAGTTGAAAATTTTAAGCAAGCACACTCAATATTTTATGTGTGATTCTGAGCTTGATTGTAGGTCATCGCAATGTTTTAAACGCTTAAAAAGGTATAAATAAACATCAGCTGAACGTCTCAAGGTTCTGATACAATACCATCAGGCACAACCGCATTTTGTTGCCACATATTTACCGCCTCCCGAGATGATGCCTTTCTGTGATCGCTTGTTTAACATGCAGCCACTTGGGAGAATTTGCATCTGTTTTGGCAGGAGCCAACACACACACATACAGGAAACTCTCTTTCGGGCCACGGCACATTTTTAGATGCCAGGGGAGTGAAGAGTGGCCTGGTTTTGTCAGAAGCATTAGCTGGGAGACGGAGCACACAGCAGCAGCGCTCTGATGTGTCCGGCGGTGAGGCGGGCGTGATATCGAACCCTCACTTCAGTTAACAAGCATTCATTATAGCGTGAGGACCGACTGACACAGTGTCCAGCTGTGAGGAGACAGGGAACAGGTCATTTCAGGTCTGCTAATGAAATCCTGAATTGGCCTTCTGCATTTAGACCAGAACAAGCTTCCCTCTGCTCACTGTGACCTCATTATGGGTGGGCGGAGTGGTGAAATATCTAGCTAGTAACAGAAAGATAGTTAGTTTGAACTCCACAATGAGGAAGTCATTAGCTCATTTGGTCAAAGCAGGATTTTCAAACTTTTTGATGCTAAGGACCCACCAAAATGACGATCCTAATGTGAAGTACCCACTTTGTAAAATAAAAATGCAGATTTATAAAGATTCATGTATATTGTAACACATAACCCGTCCACACTACTGCGTTTTCGTTTAAAAACGGAGGATTAAAACGAATACGATCTCCGTCCACACCAGCGTTTTATTTGCGTATTAGAATTGATCTCCGTCCACATTAAAACGACTGAAAACGCCAATCACGTGACCATTCATCAACACTGGGCATGCGCGTGCCGGTGTAAACGGGAAACGGATTGACTATAGAGTGCCGAAGTTTAACGTCACTTTGTAGGACAACTCGGAAGCTGGCGGCGCATGGGTTACCTCGGTCGAAAAGCTATGCATTTTCCCCGTAGACTTTTGAAAAATCGCAAAAAATAATATCTGTGTTCAATGACCCTTACACATTTAAAAAAAATGCTGGGTTGTTTTAACCCAATTTTGGGTAAAATACAGACAAACCCAAACGTTTGGTTAAAAATGTAATTAAAAAACGTAACCCAATGGCTGGGTTTGTCCATATTTTACCCAAAATTGGGTTAAAACAACCCAGCATTTTTTAGAGTTACAAGTTACAAGTTAATCCAAAATGTATAGATTCTAAAGCCTATATAAAGTTTTAAAAACACAAGCAGGTTATAACTGGTGTGTTTTATGTCATAGATCAAAACGTGAAAATATTTAGAGGCTTTAACCACGGACCTTATTTCAGGTGATTTAGCAAAAACCCATTCAAAAAACCCATAGACTTTAGGGCGAGGGAACCGGGAAAGTGCTAAAATGCTAACTCACTTCCGCGTTTAGCCTACAAAGTGACGTCATAACTTCGGCACTCTATTCCTCAGATTTGATGAAGAAGAAAGTAACATTAGCTACCTGATGGATGGCTGACGAATCAGGGAAGGACACGTCATGACCCCCAATCATAGAGCTGAGCGTGAGCCTCTGCGTCAGCGTTTCTAAAGTCCTCCGTTTTGTCCCGTCTTCATTAAAACGCCCTCCGGATATTCAAAACGCAAAACGGAGCTGCAGCGTTTCTAAACTTCTCCATTGTAGGTCATTGTTTTTTCCGTTTTAGTCTGGACGGGAGGTGCAAACGTAGCAAAAGGTCTCCGTTTTTAAATGAAAACGCAGTAGTGTGGACGGGGCCTTAGACAACGTGTTATTTCCAATTTTAAATCATTAGCTTTTATATTCGTGTTTATATCCTGATACGTGATTTTGGTTAATCCATCCATTAATTTTCCAAACCCCTTTTCTTACGTAGGTCTTGGAGTAAAAATAAAATAAAAATGTATATATATATATATATATAGCTGTGACTGAGTGGCGCATGTGGAAATCATTAGTTTAAGTGGTTTCCCAGAACCACTGTATGTTGTGTTACTCACTCACGTACAGCAAGCTATATATATATATATATATAAATGTAATTGTTTAAAAATGTATAAAACAATTTTCCAAGGCCCTGCTAGCACTCAGAGCATAGTGCTAATGATGTGGGGTTGTGCATTTCATCAGGCAATATAATTCTAGTTATGTGGAATAGCTGGGGGCAGGCAATGTTTCTATATAAAGAGAGCATCATCATGAGCCATCACCACTGTGCCCTTGAGCAAGGCACTTAACCCAGGTTTCTAAACACAGCTCAACACATGAGGCATTGATGCATACAGTATGTGGCAAAACTAAAAGAATTGTGATGGCTGAGATAACATGGCATATACCTCACCACTGTATGGATTATTACGAAACAGCCAAGTTTTACTCACTGACATCTAAACAGAGTCTGAGGCTAATACTTAATATACCGCCCTGTGCATGAGAACTAGAAATCATAGGGGGGACTATTAATATTACCGTGCTCAGACCAAAACACTTCTCGCTTTGTTTGTGTGAACTTATACAGTATATAAATCGAGAATAACACGTTTCTTATTCAAGCAAACCACACAAGTACATGTACAGTGATGGTACAGTTCCCAGCAATTACACAGGCACAAACAAGTGTAAGGGCTGTTCACACAGAACACCTTTATTGCTGTTAAAAAAATGTGAGCTGAACTTCGTGAACTTTTAAATTTTGAACTTCATCATACGCAAGACACTGCAAAAGATGCGAGACGTCTAGTGTTTACATTGAAAAATAATGAAAAAGTAGCTAAACATAATAATAACTTATAGTCTCTAGTAAATAATTTGCATTTTTAAATATATAACTGTATAATTTTTATATCATTTAAATTTTTATAAATAAGTAATATTAATATTTCTTAATTTAAATGGTTAATATTTATTTCAAATATTATAATAACTGAGTACATTTATTTAAAATATTACAAAACATATCAAATATATTAACCGAATGTTTTTTTTTTACTCTATTTATTATGAATTAAAGCAAGGTTTTAAGTTTGTCCAAACACTCTAGACACATGGCTTGACCCGACGAAGAGCGAAGTGTGTGACTGTACTCTAATAATGGGGAGCGAAGTCCTATTTTTAGGGTCCTAGAAATGAGCATCTATAATTAGAAAAGGAGAGCAGTGACTGGCGCATGTGGAAATCATTAGTTTAGGTGGACATACACACAGGTTTCCCAGAACCACTGTATGTTGTGTTACTCACTCACGTACAGCAAGCTGACGGAAAGCCAAGTGGAACAGAAACAGGAAGAGACAGGGCAGATTTCTCTCCGACTCCGTTTGAGTGTGTTGTGCAACTGGCACTTAAAAACGTACGTAATACACAAGCTTTCGTTTTCATTTCCGTAAAGTACAGATTTGTTTGTGTGTTTGTCCGAGTGCTTACATGGAGCTCAGCCTTAACGTCAGTCAAGTTCTGCGATAAGACCACAGAGACAGTAGACAATCAATCAATCAAGCTATCACTGGAGCTCAGAACAAGCATCAGTAAATCTGGCTGGTTCTGTGATCGATAGCACTTAGACAACACAGAACTAAACAACGCTGCTCCACAATTGAACCACTAGCAGTAAGGTTACATCAGTCTGTGGTGTCCACACAAATGGTACTCACAAATTGTGTGTCCTAAAGGTTATCATTCACACGTTCATGCAAACTTGCAGTGTCTAAATGTAACTTTTTGCCTGCCAAAAAGTGGGTGAATGAAAATGTACAGGTCTTAAAGGGATAGTTCACTTTGAAATTAATTTTTGGTATGTTTTAGCTTACCTCAGGGGAATCCAAGATGTAGGCGTCTTTGTTTACGCAGTAGTTTCAATTTTGATATTTTTACGTCAAACCGTTGTTTGTCAGTCATATAATGGAGGTCTATGGTCACCACCACAAAGAGCATGCACAGAGAAGTCCAAATTAAACATGATTTAATGACTCGTGAATGTAAGTACACATTGATGTCCTCAGACACGAAACGAGCGTTCATAAATCATTCCATCCAATCTAAAATTAAAGCAAGAATAGATTCGCAAACGATTTATGCACAAATTAGTTCTGCATGTTTCATAAATCAAGCCTATTGGATAGAATACATGTTTTTCATAAAATAACAAGCATAAAATGTGGCTTCTTTGTCAAATTGATCATACAAATAATCAACATAAATCAACAAATTAACTGATTATCAAAATAGTAGTTCATTGCAGCCGTAGTTTTTTTTTTTGCTTTACAATAACTTAATTCATTAACAATAGTTAGTACAGTAGGTATCTTGAACTAACCATGTACAACATGATAAAAGCAATTATTTAGGTTAACATTTATTTCTTCCGGCGATTTCCGGCGCTTGCACACATCGAAGCGCCCATGCCTTCAGATCACTTGGACGTGGCTGTGGTTACAAGAGCTAAAAATGACATAAATACTGTTCATTGTCTCACACAAACCGCTCGTTTCGTGTCTTAGGCCATCAATGTGTACTTACATTTACGAGTCATTAAATCATGTTTCGTTTGGACTTCTCTGTGCATGCTCTTTGAGGTGGTGACCATAGACCTCCATTATATGACTGACAGACAAACGGTTTGACCTAAAAATATCAAAATTGAAAATACTGCGGAAACAAAGACACCTACATCTTGGATGCCCTTGAGGTAAGCTAAAACATATCAAAAATTAATTTCTATAAAATTATTAACGATAAATCGCTCATTTAGGAACTGTTGTGAGATGCACACAGAGTGACTTTCTATTGCATGTGAAAAGATGGATGCTAAAGTTTGAGCTGACTCACAAATCTACTCTTATCCTCTTCTCAACATGGACTGTGTGTTCCCGGGGGCGGGGTTTATGTCACTAACCCCGGAGGAATGTCGTGTAGTCCCTACCAGCCGTTTGTTGTAGTCCTTTTCTTTAAAAGCAAATATCTTCCTTTGCTTTGAAGCGTTGTACTGCTTGACCATCAACAACATTACACACTAACTAAAGTTAGAAAAGTGAAATCATACTTTACCACCCCTTTTAACGATGTTAACACTTGCTAGCCATTTTCCCAACTATGCCAACCTTTCTAACAGAGAAGTAACAATGTAACTCTGTCTGCATGGAAAAAAATGCAGGAGAAGGAAGAAGTGTGTGTATTACTATCGTCAGCAGTTCTGTGTTGAGGCGCAGTATGACACTGTTAAGTAGAGAAACAGAGAGCCACTGTGCCTGTGTGTGAGAGAGAGAGACACACAGTGCTGACTCAAGCCCTCTAACCTTAAATCACACAAAAGAGGCTTAAAAGGAAGAGAAGGAAAGCGAGTGAATATTGGAGAAAGGTACCCTTTGTGTTAAGGCTTTTCGGTGCCTAGTTTAAGCAGGAACCCAGCTGTGCTGGAGCGAAACAGCCATCGGAATATGAAGAGGCTTGATTTAAAGTCACACTGACTGAGCAATGATATCCCAGCCATCAAAATCAAAACCAGACACCGAGTGAATGCAGAGTATTTTTAGCGTGGACATGACAGTCGTTTGGATGATAAAGGGATGGAAGAGGTGGGGTTCAAGCTACTTTTCCTGCTGCACATGCCAACGCCCAATACTGTATATCCTGTGCAGGGGGAAAATATGACTTCCTATTCAGCAAATATTCACAGTCTCAGAGGACAGACAAGAGCGTCTGTCCAAAATAAACTTATGTAAGGAGCGATGAAGATCACAGTAATGATTAACGTACACAAACGTCCTGTCTGGACGATAATGGCCATTTCTGAATAGTTTCGCAGAACATTAGAGAGATAAAACTCATACACATCTGTGCACACACTGCGGCTGAAACATATTTGTGTGCTGCTGGTTTTCCCTACAGGCATATATGGAATCAGTGACTCGCTATCAAAGCTGTCACACGTCTGACATTCCCTCTAGTCCTGCACGGCAAACACGCACGTCTCCATCCATTCATCAGCACCAACTACACTGAAGGAGATCACATCTAATTACTGTAATATAACAACATCAATAACAAAGAATTAATTATAGTCAAGCGCTAATGAGTTATTCACTTCTGCGTCAGTGAAACACAAAACAGAACCATTAAAAACCACTTTGTTTCATTAATTAACTGACACGATGGTTGTAAACTGTAATTTCGCATGTACTGAGGGAGATCAGAAGAACAGAACGCAGGACTAAAGGGCTTCAGCGGTACCTGGATCTAGAGGAGAGCGCTTCGGACTGCTGTGGCTCAGACGACACTGACTTCTCTTCGTCCTTCAGAAAACTCTTGGCCTCCCGGGAGTCTGCGTCCACCTCTTTGGTGACCCTGCGGATGATAACAAGAGATAATAAAAAAATCTTCAAAAGCAACTGACGAAATACTATAAACTACTGTTCAAAAGTTTGGGGTTTGTGAGATTTTTCCAAGCATATGTATTTGGAAATACAGTATTTTCTGGTTGTCAAACATAAATGGATCATTAAAGTGATGATCTACTACACCTGGATTCATTTGTTTTCGAATGCCACTTTTGGAATGATATTTTGTGATTTATGAAGTAAAATTCACTTTGAAATTAATTTTTGGTATGTTTTAGCTTACCTCAAGGGCATCCAAGATGTAGGTATCTTTGTTTGCGGAGTAGTTTCAATTTTGATATTTTTAGGTCAAACTGTTTGTGTCTATCAATCATGTCATGGAGGTCTATGGTCACCACCTCAAAAAGCATGCACAGAGAAGTCCAAATTAAACATGATTTAATGACTCGTGAATGTAAGTACATACTGATGTCCTCAGTTTGTGTGAGAAAACGAACAGTATTTAAATCGTTTTTACCTCTTGTAAGCACAGCCACGTCCAAGTGACCTGAGGGCATGGGTTGGTAAGAGGTAAAAGCGATATAAATACGGTTCGTTTTCTCACACAAATCGCTTGTTTCGTGTCTTAGGCCATCAATGTGTACTTACATTTACGAGTCATTAAATCATGTTTAATTTGGACTTCTCTGTGCATGCTGTTTAAGGTGGTGACCATAGACCTCCATTATATGACTGATAGACACGAATGGTTTGACCTAAAATTATCAAAATTGAAACTACTGCGGAAACAAAGACACCTGCATCTTGGATGCCCTTGAGGTAAGCTAAAACATACCAAAAATGAATTTCAAAGTGAACTATCCCTTTAAGTATCAAAAGTGTCCAAATATTGTTGGGCCCACTGAAGTCTTTTTATAGAACAAGTTTTAATATAAATCACATCTTGCGTTCTTCAAATGAGTTCAAAGCTTGTCAGTGCTTTGTGCTTGGCAGGATGTGAATATTTTACTGGCTCCGCTTTGAGTGTGTGACTGGCTCATAAACACAATGTACTGGAATTCATTATTAAAAAGCAGCAAGCTAGACAAGCTAAGATGTGATGACAGCATTGTGATTAACTACAACAACGTTCACTGAAAATACCTAAATATTTCTGTATGTTTTGACTTCATTATTAACATGCACATACTATTAAATAAAATTACCTATGTGGACAAATCAGCGATTTGAAATGAACATATTTCTGAAGTATTGTTTCCATAAAGCAATCACTGCTAGATACTCAGCTCTGCGTCTGATGAATGAATGTATGCTGCCATCTGGTGGCCATATAAAACACTCACAGTCACACAAGGCAGTCTCACTTACCGGACTTCTTCTCCTGCAAAATCAAACACCTTGGTAATTGTGATTTTGGAGGATTCTTTAGGTTTGTCCTCCTGCTGCTGAGACGCTGTAGAGGGTTTACTGGGTTTATCTGGGCCAGCTGTAGATGTGGACTATAAGAGATTATGCATATTAATCTAAGAGACAATTTAACAAAAAAAAAAGTGCAAAATAAAAAAAAAAAATTTTTTTTTAACACATTCTGACTGTAGAAACAAGAATACCAAGACACTGACTGAACCACATGCAAAACACAGTCAGCTCAATGTTTCACCCAAATTACTAAATTATAAATAAATAAAAGGAAAGAAAAGACAAACGTTAGTACAAGAAAATTAAATAAACATGGAATCATAAAATGTGTGAGTTATTGTTAGAATATGTAACAATAAAAAAAAAAGCCTACTGTATATATCAACTCTAAAAGTCGACATGTAATGAAGTTGAAATAGTCTTTTCTTCCCTATTCTGATGTGTCCAAGAAGTGAAATGGCTTCTAAAACCAGAAAAAAATCTTAAATCTTTAACAAATGTTTTTTTTTTTTTTTTTTTACTTAAAGGGATAGTTCATCCAAAAATGAAAATTCTGTCATATACTCACCCTCAAGTTGTTCCAAACCTGTATGAATTTCTTTCTTCTGCTGAACACAAAAGACGATATTTTGAAGAATATGGGTAACCAAACAGTTTAAGGGGTATTGACTTACATAGTATTTAAGTCAATGGGGCCCATCAACTGTTTGGTTAACGACAGAAATGACAGAATTTCAATTTGAAGGGATAGCTCACTTTGAAATTAATTTTTGGTATGTTTTATCTTACCTCAAGGGCATCCAAGATGTAGGTGTCTTTGTTTCCGCAGTATTTTCAAGTCAAACTGTTCTTGTCTATCAGTCATATAATGGAGGTCTATGGTCACCACCTCAAAAAGCATGCACAGAGAAGTCCAAATTAAACATGATTTAATGACTCATTAAGGCAAGGACACATTGATGGCCTGAGACACAAAATGAGCGGTTTGTGTGAGAAAACCAGCAGTATTTATATTGTTTTTATAGTCATTAAATCATGTTTAATTTGTTCTTCTCTGAGCATGCACTTTGAGGAGGTTGACAGACAAGAACAGTTTGAAATTGAAACTACTGCAGAAACAAAGACACCTACATCTTGCATCCCCTTGAGGTAAGCTAAAACATACCAAAAATTCATTTCAAAGTGAACAATCCCTTTAATTAATTTAATTAATTTTTTGATGAACTATCCCTTTAAGTTTCTTAAGTTACCTGCTGAGTGTCTGCACTCGGAGCTGATGCTTTGGGTCGAGGGCCGACATCACTCAAAAAACTAGCCCAAAGATCATCTGCTTTCTTCTTCTGCTTAACGTCATTGTCCCCTGTAGAGTTGGTTACAAAATCATCTTCTTTTGGCTCATCTTCCTTTTTCTGCTGGCCTGATGAACCTCCCTCACCATCTTCTGCCAGTTTGAGGCATCCTTTTTTCCTTTTTCTTTGTAAATAAGAGGAAAGTGAGACAATTTTACTTTGATCATTTAATTAAGAATTTAGCTTAAAACATACGTCACTGATATCATACCTCATGGGAATGTCTGCTTTAGTTTTCTTCTTTTTCTTCTTCACATGTCCTGACTGCTGCTCGTTGGTATCCTCCCCATCCAGTGCGTCCTCCTTCACACATTCATTCATGTCATCCTCGCTCAGATTATCATCTGATCAATAAAAGGAAAAAAAATAAACCAATGTGAATGGATATATTCATATTTATGACCCTGAGACTAAATAAACATACAAACTAACGATGCATTTGCCTAGATTTTCGATGTATTGCTGCATTGGTGCATTGCTGTTCGAAAAGAAAAATAAATAAATACTATTTAAAAGGCCTGCTGTCATTTTAAGTAACCTAAAAGTGTGGTTTTAAAGGAAGGAAGTCTGAAGTGAAACCTAAATTCCTCTATGAGTGGGAATGTGTCTCACTTAAAGGCAGAATGTCATGTCTTCTGGTCCAATACACCTCTCAGTATCAGCTTGTGTTTTAATATATAGATAGCTACAACCTCATACTTCCCCATCATTTATTAAACTAATAAAACGTCATTTTATTGATCCCTTTAGTTTCTGCTGTACTCGATTGAACCTAGATTGTCCAGACCACCTCCACCCCCTACATAAACACACATAAATGCATTTTCTTTACATGCCCAGATATAGATTGAGCACTTATAGGTGTTAATGCTGAAAATGAATCTGAACAAGTCACAATGTTGGATCTCCTCTACCCACTGAAGAGCCTCCAATGCTTCATGATGCAAACCAATTTATAGACAGGACCATAAAAGACCAGCAGGGTTTTTGGTGAATTATATCAGTAATTGTTTTCATCTTTGTCATCACTGTCACAGCCAAATTGACATCTATCAGAAAGGAGAAACTATTAATCATTGCTTGGATCTGATTACATAAAACACTTGCGATCTTCAAAGAGGGATCTTAAAAAATATATGTTTTACACTCTAGAAATTAAATAATACTGAGTTAAGTCATTGTCTAGATACTGTGTAAGTATGTATGAATCCAAAGTATGAGCATTAGCTAGGATATTTGTTGTACAATTGTGTTTGCATATGATGTCACTATCATAATGTAAAATAAAAAGTGAAGAGTATGTGTGTGGAGATATATCTACCACAGACGGGTTAGCTAACGTTATATCTGTGCTCTTGCTACAACCATGCTAACTTCATGCTAAAATCTCTTACCAGAGGGGACATAGTCTTCATCCTCATTTGAGGAATAACCATCCGAGTCGTAATCCGAATAATTCATTCTTATTTTTCTGTGTAGTCTGTTGTATCACCGGCAAAATCAGATGAATACTCGAGAACAATCACAAGAAAGACTATGGCTAACCAGCTAGCTTTACTAGACGCCGAGCATGTTAGCTTGCTAGCATCATCTGATCTATAAAAGACTCAATGCCTCATCAGCCTTCAGAGTTCAGATAACGTTAGTCGTTTCTTTTCAACTTCAAGTTTTTGTTAGGTTGTACCAACCTTGTGCTAAAAAAAGAAATGACAGAAAATGTTTTTATATATATATATATATATATATATATATATATATATATATATGTATTAACAAAATAAATAATAACAATAACTTGATTTTTTATTATTACGGGTAATTAAAGGTAAAATAGTATTATTAAGGTCATTATTAAACGTAATACAGTAAATAAATAAATAAAAAATGCTGCCCTCCTGGCTCTTCAACAACAAAACAATGTATTATTAATAATAACAATAACTTGATTTTTATTATTACAGGTAATCAAAGGTAATATAGTATTATTAAGGTCATTATTAAACATTGTACAGTAAATAAATTACTAAAATTCTGCCCTCCTGGCTCTTCAACAACAACAAAAATCTATTAATAATAATAATAACAATAACTTAAAGGTAAAATATTATTAAGGTCATTATTAAACGTAATACAGTAAGTAAATTACTAAAATTCTGCCCTCCTGGCTCTTCAACAACAAAACAATCTATTAATAATAACAATAATTTGATTTTTATTATTACGGGAATTAAAGGTAAAATATTTTTAAGGTCATTATTAAACGTAATACAGTAAATAAATTACTAAAATTCTGCCCTCCTGGCTCTTCAACAACAAAACAATCTATTATTAATAATAACAATAATTTGATTTTTATTATTATGGGAATTAAAGGTAAAATATTATTAAGGTCATCATTATTAAACGTAATACAGTAAATAAATTACTAAAATTCTGCCCTCCTGGCTCTTCAACAACAACAATAATAAATGGGGCTATTATTAACGGTAATCAAAGGAAAATTATTATCATTAATGTCATTATTAAAAGTAATAATAACAAAAATATAGTATACATCTTAATAAGCTAATTTTTTATCCATAGTCTACATGCCTGGCTATTTCAACACTCCACAATTTAAGAATAGAATAGAATAGAATTAGCAAAATACAGTCATTCCATCCATATGATATGTGAGTCATGCTTTATGGCTACCGCGAAGGGACATGCGCTACAGCCATACAGGCCCCGCCCACAAGCCTGTCGCAAATCGCAGGTGACAGCCATGGTGACAGCCATGGTGACAGCTAGATAATCTCCCAAACCTGACACAGTTGTGGTCGGTCGTTAAAACTAATTTTCCTGGTTTTTCAACTGTATTCCAGAGCATCGGTAGTGCTTTTAGTTTAATGAGAGTAAATCCGCGCACTCGTCGGGTTCGCGCAGTTGAAGTGGATGTTGATGCAGTTGGAAGAGCATCTGTGCTAAAAACAAACGCTCTGCTCAAGCCCACATTCCTTTTCTAATGCTGTTATTCGGATTTGACACTTTTCTCACGCATGATCGCAGTGTTGGTCTTAAGAGAAATTCAGGACGTGGAGATGGGATTCGTTCAGCAGATCCTCAGTTTGAATTTGGTACCGAGGACAAATGCAACCAACTGCGGGAAGAACGACACCTCTCTGTGCGATTTCTCCGGTCAGTCTCCACGCCACAGCCGACATTACTCCTCAGTTCGACCAGCTCATGTTTGTGCTACTATGAGATTCAGATACTGTTATTGTGTTTAATCATTTGTATGACTTTACAGTGAAAAGGTGGTTAAGCTTTCAAACTGATAATGGGTTAGCAACTAATGCTAGTGTGTTAGCTTGTCCAGCTAATGATACTTGTGTTTGCTGAAATGGTGTTACTGAGAGACATCTATCTATCTATCTATCTATCTATCTATCTATCTATCTATCTATCTATCTATCTATCTATCTATCTATCTATCTATCTATCGTTATGTCTGTCTGTCTCTCTATCTGTCTGTCCATCAATCATGATATCCGTTGTTCTTTCTATCTGTTGTTTACCTACCTATGTATATCAATCATGTTCTATCTAACTCACCTATCCGTATTTCTATTTATCTATCGATCGTTCTACCTTTCTGTTCTGTCATCTATCCATCTATCATTATGTCTGTCTGTCTAACAGTCTTTTCTAGCCATCTATCTATCTATCTATCTATCTATCTATCTATCTATCTATCTATCTATCTATCTATCTATCTATCTATCTATCTATCTATCTATCTATCAGTCTTTTCTAGCCACCTGTCTACCATTTCATTCATCCCTCTGTCAGTGTGTCTATCTTGTTCAAGTTGAAATGTGACAGAAATATGCAGTTGAACATTTCATTTACAGGATTACTTACAGCACACAGGCTTGTAATATAGCAAATGACGTTTCACCACTAACTATCAGTCTTAAATTCCACGATGCCAGTCCTTCAGATCTTTTCTTAGATTCCGTGGGAGATGTTTACATCACAGGCGTGGGAAGCTTCGATAGACTCTGTTGGCTGATCTTAAGACTTTGAATGTGTTTCTTCATGCCGCTGATGTTTTTCTTTCTTTTTGTTTTGCAGAGATGTGGTATGGGGTGTTCCTGTGGGCTGTGGTGTCCTCATTGATGTTCCACCTGCCCGCCGCCCTCCTCGCTCTGGCAACGCTCCGCAGACATAAGATGGCACGATTTTTCCCAATCGGCATCCTGCTCATGGCTATCATCGGCCCGCTCTTTGGAGGGGTTCTCACTAGTATGTAGCTCGTTTTTTTGTCTATATGTCAGAAATGATGAATATGAAATTTGCATCATACAAAATGTCTTCTCACAGGTGCAGCTATAGCAGGAGTCTATAAGGCGGCTGGGAAGAGTATGTTCTCCTTGGAGGCGTTGGTGTTTGGAGTGGGACAGTCGTTGTGTGTGTTTATCATTTCCTTCTTCAGAGTGTTGGCGACCCTGTAGCACTCAGACATTGGCACACCAGGCTGCCGTCACCTGAGCGTCATATGCAAAACACGGAGGCCTTACTTCCCAAACAGTCCCAACAGTTTCCTTTGATACAGAACAGTGAGTGCACGGAGTAACAAGAAACCTTACGAGCTACCTTTAAACTTGTTACGGGCGGAGTCATCGTGCACGTGTGTTTTATTGATCGTTACGGATGACGTTTTGTTTGTTAGTTTCTTTCAATTTTCATTTTATTTTATACAAATTTGAATGAGGTAAAGATGTACATACTAAAGCCCATTCCAGCTCGCTCTTAAATTACGCTTGAGAGGAACTACTTGTATTCACTTTGCACTGATTATATGAATCCTTTAGGCCAAAGGCTAGAAACTTCAATTTGTTTCTCTTCTGTATATTTTGCCCCAGATCGTGGGCATATTTGGAGAGATTACAGTTGAAACACACTTGTCTGTGGACTTTGACATTTTAATCGTTTCCCAGCACAGGATTTTGTGAAGTCTTTTTAAGAATTGGTTTTCCAAGTGGGCTCCAGGATTTGGCCTTCGCATTGAATATTTCTGTATATATTAGAGTGATATAATCTTGCTTTGACACATGTTTGCCCATAAGATTCTCACCTCTTATGCCTAATATGCGAATGTAAACCAGATTTCAGCTGAAACCATATATAGAATCACTTAAATCTTCACCAAAGAAATGATAACACTAATCTACAGCTGTTATACGTTTCAGATATTGCTCATAATTAGCTCAAGATGTTTAATGACTAAATCGAACAAAATTGCTACAGAATGTACAAAATTATAAGTCGTTTCAGAAACCCAAGTATATAAAATAAGTATAGTCACTCATATAGATGTTACATTAACAGCAAGAGGTGTAAAGCTGGTTTTTAGACTAATCTGAGACATCTAAACCAAATTTAATTCTCAGTTTAAGCATTTGTAGACTTGTGTTCTCCCATGTTACAAGCCCTCAGGAAGTTCTTGTGTTCTGGAAGATTCATTCAAAGCTCGTGTGTGCGATTGGAGCGCGCACTGAAAGCTATGCTTTATTTGTCTGAGCCTATGGTCTCTCAATTGCACAAAATGGATTTATTTTTCTAAAGTCAAATCATTGATGGTGGAGTGACTGCTCATTGTTTTTGTGGTCTGTCTTCTTCTTGAGAAATGGATTTGCTCTTTGCGACGTGATAATTTCCATTCATTTTTTTCTGGGCAAGTTTAATTTTCTTACTGTATAAAAAGTGCCAATTGCTAGTATTTTCATGAAATAAAATGGTTTAGATTATAATAACACCACCTTGTTTTGATATGTTAACTTATTATCCTCTGGTTTGGGGTGTAATATGTTGAACGTGTGCCTTGGATATGAAAATATATGCTGAAAGAGTTGTAAAAACAGTTTGGTTTCATTCCAAGTGGAGGGCGGTTTACTCACGCCACTCTCATCTGTGGTTTAGTGATGCTTCTGTGTTCTCCAGCACTTCTACACACACACAGATGGCTCTCCTGTGTTCCATTAACATTCACCAGCCAAATCTGCACAACCGCCACTGAAGAGAGTAATGAGCTGCAGAGTGATGACTCAAATCATGTGGGCTTTTCTGCTGAAAGAGGTCTGCTTCTGTATTGGAATTAAAGGACATTGGTTAACACTTTACTTGAAACGGTGTGCATAAGACTAACATGACACCTTCATAATTGTGACATGATATATGGAAGCTTTATGCATGTTTGTGTCAACTAAACTGCCATTAAGTGTCATTCGCTCAGTTATGACATTTTGAATGCAAATATGACATTGTTTGAGATGACACCTTGACATTAACACATCATAACCTGTCAGTGTCTTTGTCATGACAACTTGACATTACTAAGGCAACGCAACCTGTCATAAACATGACATATATTAATTATCAAACTTAAGAAAACACGTAGCTTTATGGGATAACATTACATTAAACTGTCAGGTGATTGGTTTTGACATTGGCCGTCATGAAGTCATTATAACGTTTATAAAACACTTGTTGAGGTCACGAAAATATTCGTGACACTTATAACTGAAAGCCAACCATGACAGTTTAACTTAATTTATTGTCAAGTTGTCATGACAAAGACATCTTTAACAACGTCATATTTGCGTTCAAAATTTCATTATTGAGTGATAGAAATTAATGTTTGGTGTGTTTTAGCTTACCTCTAGGGCATCCAAGATAGGTGTCTTTGTTTCCACTGTAGTTTCAATTTTGATATTTTTAGGTCGAACCGTTCGTGTCTATCAGTCATATAGGCCTAATGGAGTTTTATGGGGTCCACCTCAAAGAGCATGCACAGAAAAGTCCAAATTAAACATGATTTAATGACTCGTAAACGTAAGTTTCTGTTAGGAAAACGCCGGAAGTGATCTCTCGCGCGTGTACATCACTCATTGCGTTTACACAGAGATATCGGATTGTATGAACATATTTATTAATAAATATTTATATAAAAACATATTTATGAATTTATAAACATATCTGAGTGACGTACACGCGCGAGAGATCACTTCCGCAGAGAGAAGCGTTCGCCAAAATATATAATACCAGATTTACTCTTCTTTTTACTTGTAATGTAGGTAACGTTACTTTTAATCAAATCACACCGGCAAACGTTTCATTGCCAGACTTCCTTTGACTCGCACCAAATGGAAGCTGTGTTAAGGAAAGGAAGAGGGATAAATCCATGAAAAAAGTCAGGACTCGTTTATGACACAACAGAATTCACTTTTTAATCATTATTAACAAGTAGATGTATTGATTTACTCTTCTTTTTTTAAACGCATTTGTTCATAATTCATTCTTTTGTACATAATCTGACGTGCAAGGCAAAGGTACACATAGAAAATAGATTTGCGCAGGGTCAGTCCATGTGTGTCTCAGGTGAGGGGGATTCAGTTCTTTGGTCTGATGTTTCTCCCTGCGTTGTGTGCTCCTCTGAGACTGTCTCGCTCCTCTCCTGGTTGGTCACTTGCTCGCTGGGCCCGGATGGGCTTTGCTCTGATTTGCTGTTTGTGACTGTTGTGCTGTCCGTCTGATCAGTGCTGTCCTCCTTCTCCCTAGATTTCACTGTGAATGCACGTGATGAACACGTTAGTAAGATGTCTAATGGAAGTTCTGTATATAAGACTGTATATATAATGGTGTCGGAGTGGAGTTAACCTCTTCCTCCGCTCACCTTCCTCACCCTCGGGTAAATCCTCAGAGCAGGGCGTCAGTTCCCCCAGGTTCACTCGCTTTCCCCCCGGTGACCTCTGCCGTCTTGGCAGCGCTGCCTTTAGCTCTGAAAGAGGCCGTAATAACAACGCATTATTGTTTTGTTTGTAATTGTTTTGTTTTTAATTTTGAAAGCAAGAATCGACTTTGTCACTTTTCAAAGATGGCGCTTTTTGTGTTTTAAAGACCACATGAAATCAACATTTTGTGGCTGTATTTTGTCTACATGCTCCATCCAAAAGTCTGGGGTCAGTATAGTGCTGGGCGTTATACCGGTTCATACCGAAAACTGGTGTATATTTTTATTATGATATAACCTTTTAATATAAAGAATAGGTCTATTTTTTCTCGAAAGAATAGGTCTATTTTTCTATCCTGCACATAAAACGTGTTCAGTGCAATCTCGAATCTCTCCTCTTCCCCAGATAACCATTGTAGGTTATAAGAACGTTTTCATAATGCTCCCATTAAAGAAGCTGTTTGCAAGATTGTGGCCAAAACTGGTACTGCAATCATTTTCAAATTAGGGAGTATCCCCCATGACTCGAGGTTGACAGATATGCTGCAGGATCCAGCAGGAATGTAGGCTGCTACGAGAAGCTTTCAATGGCAAGTGACGAGTCCTTTTCTGTTAATTATTTATTTCGGACTTTGTAGAGTATTTCGGATTCATATCGAGTTTTTTTGGGGTTTCGCAACACTGGACTTTTTTTATCCGATTCTGACACGTTTGTATCTGCAGCTGGGGTAACTAGAGAAGAGCTGGCAACCCGAATGCCGCAACACTACTGAGTCAGAGATTGGTTGGTAGATCGGTGGAGGGTGGCGCATCAGACCAAAACTTGACAACATCAACATCAGTCAAGGGCTATGACTTCACTTTTTAAATGACAATATCCTGGCTGGACTACTGTTGTCAGTGATATAATATTATATTTGAAATGAACATGATTTCTAGTGACATATCAGGGAAAATATATGATGAAATACATTTCTTGCATACACCTCCTTTAAGTTATAAAAACGTTATTGCTGAATGTTCTAGGAACATTCAAAACGTAATTTTTTTAGACGTTGTATTAACATTATTTCTTGGTTATAAGAACGTTATTCAAAACGTTATAAGAACGTTCAGTTCTCCCGTTAAATAAACGTTGTATTTTAAAGTTAATTCCTGGTTATAAGAATGTTATTAGAATGTTAAGAAATAACAATTTTATTAAATGCTTTGAACACCTCATTATGCATGAAAAAAACATCATAAAGCGTAAAACTGTCTTAATTAAAAAAAAAAATAAAAAAAAAACGTGTTATAAATTTTTGGTCAAACTGCCCAGCACTAGGTCAGTAAATTTTTTTCTTTTAAATAAATGAAAAAAATTTTTTTACTTTCAATTACTTAAAGAATCATATAAAAAATGTAATAGTTTCCACAAATATTAAAGGATTAGTTCACTTGAAAATAAAAAATATGTCATCATTTACTCACCCTCAAGTTGTTGCAAACCTGTATGAATTTCTTTCTTCTGCTGAACAAAAAAGAAGATATTTTGAAGAATGTCTGTAACCAAACAGTTTTTTTCCAACTATGGAAGTCAATGGGTCTGGTTACCGACATTCTTCAAAATATCTTTTTTGTTCAGCAGAAGAAATAAATTCATACAGGTTTGGAACAACTTGAGGGTGAGTATTATGATGACTATTTTTATTTTAAAGTAAACTATTCCTTTAACCAGCACAACTGAAACTAAGTGTTTCTTGAGCCCCAAATCAGCATTTTAGAATGATTTATGACACTGAAGAGTAATGGCTGCTGATAGCTTTGCTATCAAAGGAATAAATTACAAATTATATAAAATGACAGTTTAAAGGAGTAGTTCACTTTTAAAAAACTTTTGCTGATAATTTAGTGAGTAAATTATCAGCAATTTTTTTTTTAAGTGAACTCCTTTAATCAAATAAATGCAACCTTGGTGAGAATAAGAGACTTCTTTCAAAAGCATTAACACATCTTACATACACCAAACTTTTGAACGGTAGCGTTAGCATATATACTAGTTGACTCCAAAAAGTTGTTTGACACATTACTCCTAATAACACCTGCAACTGACTATATATATATATATATATATATATATCTTCTTCAATGTGTAATCAATGTCACATTGACAGTTAAAGCAGCATTACATTATTACTCTTCAAACATCTCCCTCATATTACAGAGCGCTGCTCAGAAACACAAGGTGACATATTGTGAGTGACATCAGAGGCTCACCCTCAGGGTCAAGCATGGTGGCGTGTTGGAGGAGTGAATCCTCATGGACAGACACGGCACGGCGCTGGGGAGAGGGCTTCATGCGGGGCCGTGGAATAGGGAGGGTCTCTATGAGAGGAAATACGGTCAGACTGGGTCCGTTCTTATAAAAGACATGAACACAACACAGCACAACGTCTTTTAGGGACTTTACAGGACGGTGGGAATGGGAGAAATTGAGGACAACATTACAGTCAGGATTGGAACCTGTGACCCTTTATGTCATGAGCGTAGGAGCCGTCACCGCGCCACAGCTATGAACATCAAAAGGTCTTTTACAACAGATTCACAAATGAGAAAAATATCTGCATCAGGATGTATGGAGGAAGGGTGGAGCTTGAATGAAAATAAAGAATAAAATGACAGGCTACTCACTGTCCACAGAAAATGCTGACACGTACGCAACACTTGACACCGCCAGGGGATGTTCAGCCAATCTCATTATCACAATATTCATATTCTCACTTATGTGGTTATTGCACTAAGATAACATTTAGAGATACAAAGAGTATTTTGGACAAACACTCAAAAGAATGAATGCATTTTCATCAGGGCCCATTTGCTGCATCAGTCTCACAAGCATTGAATTACTGATGGGATAGGGCTAACTGAATTGCGTTCGGACTTTGAGAGCTTTAAGATCAGCCATCGAGGGAGGTGTTGAATGAAAACAGACACCAGTTGAGTCATTATGTGGCCCTGCGTTATTATTATGAATTTATTTAGACAGGGACGGATATCATGAAGGCCGAGTGTGAGTGCATGCATGAAACGAAGTGAAAAGAGCAGAATAGAAGACAGACTGTCAATCAATTGAAGGGATATTCAAATAAATATCATTTTCCATCCATGAAACCACCCAGAGTCCCATTCTTTAAAACAACCGGCTCATAAGAGTCATTTGTTTTGAGAACTGGACTAACCTGTGTTTTTGATTCACTACAAAGAACTGGTTCATAAGAGTCATTTGTTTGTGAACTGGACAACACTTGTCAAATTTTATAGTTATTTTTTGGACAACTCAATGAAAAAAGACTTATTTTTCTGTATTGTACTTTCTTTTTTACTGCATCCCATTAGATAAAGGAAGATAATTCACATTTCATAACAAAATATAATTGCATTAATAGCCATAGCCCTAAACACCTAAAAGGAAATAGCATAAAAAAGTCGACATTACTTATGCGCTTATATCAAGTCATTTGTGAAGTCACTATACTGATAATCTTGCCCTCTCTAAAATAAGTTAGAGTTTGACAGACACCTTGAAGGTGAGAAAATATTAAGAGGGTGAAAAAGTAGAATTTAATATTTGGGGTGAACTATCCTCTTAAAGGGATAGTTCACCCAAAAATGAAAATTCGGTCAGTATTTACTAACCCTCATGTTGTTCCAACCCCGTAAGACCTTCGTTCATCTTCTGAACAGTGAATTAAGATATTTTTGATGAAATCTGAGAGCTGGATCACTCCTCCATACTTGTCCATAGGCTTCTTGAGGGATTGAAACTTGACGGCCTCGAAAAGTTATTAAAGACATCGTTAAAATAGTCCAAGTGACTACAGTGGCTCAATCTTAAGTTTATCAAGCGACGAACACTTTTTGTGTGCTAAAACAAACATAAATAACGACTTTATTTCAACTATTCATTTCCTTCTCTTTGGGCCTCTAGTCAGTTAAACGTCACACGTAGGCTCACTATTGGCCGACGCTGGTCATGTGTGTGATGCGTGTGACGTACAACAAGATCAGCCCAGAAAGAGGGAAATGAGTCGTTTTTGCGCACAAAATGTATTCTCGTCGTTTGATAAAGTAAAGATTGAGGCACTGTAGTCACTTGGACTATTTTAACGAAGTCTTTAATAACTTTTCGGGGCTGGCAAGTTTCAATCCCTCAAGAAGCCTATGGACTAGTATGGAGGAGTGATCCAGCTCTCAGATTTCATCAAAAACATCTTAATTCACTGTTCCGAAGATGAACGAAGGTCTTACGGGGTTGGAACAACATGAGGGTGAGTAAATACTGACCGAATTTTCATTTTTGGGTGAACTATCCCTTTAAAACAGGGGTGCCCAATCCTGCTCCTGGCGATCGACTGTCCTGCACAGTTCATCTCCAACCCTAATCAAACACACCTGAATGTGATCCTAAAGACCTTAATTGGTTGCTTCAGGTGTGTTTGATTAGGGTTTGAGATTAATTGTGCAGGACAGTCGATTGGCAGGAGCAGGATTGGGCACCCCTGCTTTAAAACTAATTTTCAACAGCAAATTACATGAAAACTAGCCATCCAAACCCTGCATGCTGCATCATCCCCACTAGACTGACAGGGAGGCAAACCTTCAGTGACGGACTGTGCTCTCTCTGCACGCTCTCTGATATCCGTGCTGAGGATCCTCCGTGGCGAGGGGGCTGGAGGCGTCTCTTTGCGGGGAGATGGGGTCGGAGGCTCCTGCTGGGGCTGGGGGTGAGAGATGGTCTCGGACACCTCTGCCTGACCATCCTGAGAAGGGCTGGGGATCTTGGGAGTGACCGTGGCTGTCCGTGCTGCCTCGCTACCGGGAAGTAGAATGGGTTTCATGGCCGGTTTAGGGGGCAACGGCCCAATAGGACGCTCTGGAAGTAGCGGCCTTTCTGTACGGTGGAAGTCTGTAACACTCTGGGTCACTCGAGTTGGTCGCCTGGTGTCTGGAGAAAATATGTGGTTTAAACTCAGCATGAAATCAATATTGATGTTTGTTTTTGACCTTGTAATTCTTCATCAAAATGTCATACGTCAATATTCTGATGAAAACTACAGACTTCTTGCTGGTTATGACAGACATCTCCAATCATTTAGTTTTAAACTCCACCCCTTCACACAATTGACTGAAAATTCGCATTCAAATTTGCCTCAGTCCAAATTAACAACTGATGGATAGAACAATGTCCCTGCCCAACATTTTTCACTCAGATGTACATCACAATATGAAAGAAAAGATGTCGCGACTCTTAATAGTCATCACTACAATGAAAATTACTGAAGCTGGGTGATTCATTTCTTACCTGAAGAAGTGGACATTGTGCGAGGTTTCATAAATGTAGGCGGAGGCTCAGGTTTGTCAAGTATGGCCCCTAAAAAGCAAGCAAAGTGTACTGAATAATAGGGGAAATGGCTTGACAGACCCATGCAAATAATGCTTCATATCAACACCAAATGCATGCTGAGCTGTTCTAATGCATAAGAATAAATAGGTTGAAAAGGATTTCAGTCTTTTGCTGTTTGCATTAATCATTTACATTTATTCATTTAGCTGACGCTTTTATCCAAAGCGACTTACAAGTGCTATATATGTCAGAGGTCACACGCCTCTGGAGCAACTAGGGGTTAAAGGGTTAGTTCACCCAAAAATGAAAATTCGTTCAGTATTTACTCACCCTCGTGTTGTTCCAAACCTCTATGCGTTTATTTGTTCTGCTGAACACAAAGGAAGATATTTGGAAGAATGTTTTAATCAAACAGATCTCATTCCCCATTGACTACCATAGTATGTATTTTTTCCTATATGGTAGTCAATGGGGAATGAGATCTGATTGATTAAAACGTTCTTCCAAACATCTTCCTTTGTGTTCAGCAGAACAAATAAACACATAGAGGTTTGGAACAACATGAGGGTGAGTAAATACTGACAGAATTTTCATTTTTGGGTGAACTAACCCTTTAAGTGTCTTGCTCAGGGACACATTGGTGTCTCACAGTGGATTCGAACCCGGGTCTCTCACACCAAAGGCATATGTCTTATCCACTGCGCCATCACTACCCCATAATCATAGAAATATGTGCAGATATATGGTCTTTGGCATACTTACAAAATATATACTTGGCTATATATACAAAACACACACAGGGATTGTATATAGATATATTAAACAAACAAAACAAATACCCCTTTTCCACCAAAGCATTTTGAGAGCTGGTTCGGAGCCGGTGCCTGCGCGCGAACTAGTTCTTTGTGTTTCGACCATAGACTGTAAAAAAAGATGGACAACGCCCCTTCACTCTTTTCCATCAGAGAGAACTGAAGCCGCCAGTGTCCCGATATGACGCTGACATCTTGGGACTTGAGTCTGCGGACTTGCGTTTTCAGGACCAGTCATGCGCAGTGGTGAGCAGGAAGTAAAGCCGCGAAATCAAGGCCGCGCCCTCACTCTCGCTGATTCAAACGCCCCGCACTTTCATTAATTGGCCTCTGTCTGCTTCGGGGTGTCTGCTGATTGCAGAACCTCGTTAAAATCCGCTGGTGCTTCAGTGACTACCTCGCACAGAGAACCTGTCAATCATATCGTCACAGCACCGTTTTTATAGCATCACATAACTAACTAAAAACAACTTATTTTAAAAACGAACACTTGAAATTACATCAACGAGATAGAAACTATCTTTGGATAAAGGATGTGTGAAGTGTAATTGAATTGTTTAGTTGGTCTCGCGTCCCGTTGAATAACATGGGGAGGTGGGGTTTATGACCTATACTAAGACCGGTCACAGGGGGGCGATCGAGACGTTTTGGCTTAACTTTTGAGGGCTTGTGCGGCACGCTTTGTTTCGACAGCCAAAGAACCGGTTCTCGGCTAGGAAAACTGGTTCCAAAGCGGCACCAACTCTTTGCTGGACTAGAACCGTTCTTTTACCCCGTCATGCTCACATCGGGGGCTCGGGCGGGTTTAGATGTGATCTAAACATCATTTCTGATCATAATATAGGATCGCAAAGCCAGGAAAAACATTTGCAGAAACACGATGGAGTCTGCCTTTGTAATTTTATGCTTGAAGTTGGCGCAAGCGTTTCTATTTTTTTTTTTTACATTATAAAATAAATGGAAAGAAAAAAAAAGACAAGACAGGGGGGTACATAACTAATCTGAAAAGATTACATATCAAATGAAAAGATTAAAAGACTTAACATATTTCAATTGTTTTTAAAGCCTTCTTGGTACATGAGTTAGAGATAATCCCAAAGTAATGCACTTGCAAGCGTTTTAGCTAAGAGGTATGGCGACGTACACAGTGACGTAACGACGTCGTTCGCTGGGCGCTCTACTAGTCAGTGGAAAAACAAACTGTTCTGAAAAGGTTCGCAAGTTGAACCAACTTTTTTGGTGGAAAAGGGGTAATTGAAAACAAAGACTTGCGACATGAATTAAGGTAAGAAGAGAAACTTCACTATATTTTGCATCTCACAATCAGTGAATGACCTAAACACATTAGAAGCACACAAATGCCACAGTATCATGTGACTCTCTAGCAGTCACACCTGAAAACCCCATTACAGAAACCCTGAGATCACCACCGTCAAATCTCACATCCGAGCACAAGGCCTTAACTGTAGCTAAATAATGAGTCTTACCCTCAGAGTTGGCTTTCCGCAGCTCCTCATCCTTGCTCTGTAAGAGGATAACACTGGTTTAAATCAGATGCCTAGTGAAGTAAGTGTATAATCTCTAATTCACCCACACCTTTTTTCATGCAAGCGATTACTGTGATACTGCGGTTTTAGCAGAGTGAGCGTATATTACTGGGGGAAATGAGTTTTTGCTTGATATGAGGCATTTATGCATCACCAAATTCAATAACAGCAAATTATTTATGACCATTAATAAAGTTTAAAAGGTCTTCAGAGAAGAGAACAGAGTTCTTCGATTAATTCAGTGGTATAAGTATATTCATAAGTGGTATCTGTTTTTCTAAGTAAAAATGTTTGACAACAATATACTACTCAAGTAGGAAGTAGGAGAGACACATTTCTAACATACTAGATAGAGAATTGAAGCATCAATGAAATAGCCACACTTACCGGGCTCTGTTTGGTGTCAGTAGGAGATGTTTTGGTGACTCCCATGCGGTGAAGCATAACATGGAGACGCTGTTCAAAGCTGGATGAGCTCTCCGATGCATGTTTCTACACAATGACCCGAAAGTTTAATTCTTAGAACATTACAAATAGAACAAGAAACATGTATATGACTGTTTTTAGAGAACTTTTTAGGATGTGAGATCAGCCATAGATAAAACAAGAGTCAATGAACCACTAAAAATGACGGCACCCTCTCATCCGGAGGAACCAACAGCGACCAATCCATTTAAAACTGACTCACGGTCTTTAGCATTAGCAGACAGAAATCATATTAAAAAATGGGTTTTAGTTTTCTTTTGATTATTTTATATCTATTTCACTGGAAAACAAAACTTAGAGACAAGACAATGACTTTTTAATGTGTACCATCTGACACCAAAGCAACATTCTGCCATTGTGCTTTTATTGTAAGGTCTTAAATGAAACCTTTTTTTCACACAATATTTACTCAAAACGCAATTAAAAATCAGCCAATCGGACACGGTTATTGGTCTAATATTTAACCTATAAATAGAGTGCCGAAGTGATGACGTCACTTTGTAGGACAACTCGGAAGCTAGCGGCACATGGGTTCCCTCAATCGAAAAGCTAAGCATTTTCCCCATAGACTTTTGGAAAATCGCAAAAAATAAGATCTGTGTTTAACAAAGAGTTGTGACCCTTACACGTTTTGTCTATCAAGATAGTCTTTACAAGTTAATCCAAGATTTATCAATTTTTATATACAGTTTTATATATATATATATATACAGTTTTTTATATATATTTATATATAGAAGCCTATATACAGTTTTATAAAACACAAGCTGACATAATAAAGTTTAAAAAAAACACAAGCTGGTTATAAATGTGTGTTCTATGTCATAGACCAAAACGTGAAAATATTTAGAGGCTTTGTTCACCACAGACCTTATTTCAGGCGATTTAGCCCATTCAAATATCACATAGGCTGTGTCCGAAATCTCCACTCAAACCACTACTCCCTACCCCCTATGTAGGAGGTAGGGAGTAGAGCACTACATAGTGAGGTCACCAGCATAATAGAAACATTTCGGACACTACTCGATCGTCTCTCGGTGCCGTTGATTACGCCATTGCTGTCGCCCGTCCGCCGGCTTGGGTTAGTGACCATCGGTTGTACACTACTTTTCAAAATGCATTCTGGGATACATTGAGTGGACTATATAGGGTATAATAATCATCACTATACATTCGGACAGCACTACAAAATGGCGAGCTCACTATATAGTCCACTATATAGTGAGTAGTGGGAGATTTCGGACACAGCCATGGACTTTAGAGCGAGGAGTGGAGTGCTGGAGAACTGGGAGTGCTAAAATGCTCACTTCCGCGTTTTGGCCTACAGAGTGATGTCGTAACTTCCGCACTCTATAACCAAATATAAGTAATCAGGATTTAAATCTTTAAACATCATCTCCATTCATTTAACATCTAGTCTAACTCAATCAGAACCACCACTCAATTACCTTAGTGTGCGTGGCTGTGCCGTCCTGCTCTGGCAAGACCTCCGAGAGCAGGATGAGGGACTGTGATTTGCCCTCTCTGAGAGAGCGACGGATGGGTTTGGGCCTCCGCTCTCCATCCGGGGTGCGACTCTTCTCCAGGGTCCGGCTCTTCTCCCGCTCTGAGGGTGACACACCTGGGACCGGGCTGGGGGTTTTGGTGGGAGTAGGAGGTGCAGCAGGGGACAGTATTGGGGCCTCTTCAGTTTTGCATGGGGATGAGGCAGGAGGTATGGGAGTGGATGCAGGTGGGATCAGTGCAGGTGTGGGGGCAGGTGAAGGAGATCTGGGTGACATTTTGTCCTCATTGATTGGTGCAGTTGTTGTGGAATCTGTGATGGTGAGGATGGTGGGGGTGCCCGCCTTGACTACGTTTTCCTCATCCGGTTTCTCTTTGTCCCTCTCCTTCTTCTCTCGTTCCCTCTCTTTTTCTTTTTCCCTTTCCTTCTCTCGCTCTTTCTCTGCACGTGCTGCCTCCCGGAGGGGTCGGATGAGATCAGCTATTGAAGTCTTTTTTGCCTTGCCCTCGGGACCACCGTCACCCTTGGCCCCTCGACCTGCACGGACTTTCTTAAAGGCGAAAAAGTCACCGAACTTCTTCTTAATGTTTTTGGAGGGGGCTGTGGTGGGGATGGGGGTTGTAGTGGAGGTGGTAGGAGGGACAGTTGTGACACACGTGGGCTCTGCAGGTTGTGCTTTAATGAGGGGCTCCTCCCTCTGGTGCTTTCTGAACACGAGGAGAGGAGAGGCATGATGGGAAATGTCTTTTGACAACCGATAAGGATATTTTTTTGTTAGAGATCATGTTTTAATCATTGGCCGTCATTAATTCCAGTTCTATGAAAAATGTATGTGTATTAACATTGTTTTGCATACTTGAGTGTTTTTGTGTGTGTTGTGTACTCACAGGGGGTCATCGGGGATGATTTTTTTGGTGAAGAACTCTTCTACACCTTCATCAACCCTCCCTATGTTCTCATTGGCCTCATTCTCACTTTCAGCTGCCTGCTCCTGCACACATACAAAGAAACACAAACAAAAGGTCATTCACCCAATTTAAATCTAAGTCTTATTAGAGCGGGAAAAACTGTATTTTCAGATTAACATGATTTACACAAGACATGACTCTCAGACAAAACACCCACAGGTCGCCCACAAATGTTCACTGAGCATCTACACAAAACTTCTAAGCACTTGTGAAAATACCAGACCTCCTGAGAGCTATCCAATTTCCTGAGATGGTCCTCACTGCAGAACATGAAATCTACGGGGAGGAGTCAACCCACCCCCAAACCTACCCAGCTCCACCCCCTGATCCCTAAACCCACCGCCAAACCTACCCAGCTCCACCCCCTGATCCCTAAACCCACCCCTAAACCTACCCAGCTCCACCCCCTGTTCTCTAAACCCACCCCCAAACCTACCCAGCTCCACCCCCTGATCCCTAAACCCACCCCATAACCTACCCAGCTCCACCCCCTGATTCCTAAACCCACCCCCAAACCTACCCAGCTCCACCCCCTGATCCCTAAACCCACCCCTAAACATACCCAGCTCCACCCCCTGTTCTCTAAACCCACCCCCAAACCTACCCAGCTCCACTCCCTGATCCCTAAACCCACCCCCAAACCTACCCAGCTCCACTCCCTGATCCCTAAACCCACCCCTAAACCTACCGAGCTCCACCCCCGGATCCCTAAACCCACCCCTAAATCTACCCAACTCAGATCTGGATCCGACTCCGCCCCCTGGATCTTGTGTACTGCAATGAGCTACTGAACTTCCTGGAATATGGGGTGCACAATTTCCATGTCAGTTTGCAAAGAATCTTAATGGTGTCTACAAAGTACTGAGTTGACATTCTAAAAAAATATGTTTCAACGCTAGATTTGACAAAGTTTGCCAAAAATGAATACAAAAAATCTGAATGGCTGTTTGAAAGAATGTAAACACTGTTTAACTTCCTTTCTACTCAGAAAACACAGTTTTTGTGCTTTGTGTCCAGATTTACCTGGTTATTTCAGCTTTCTTTAAAGTGCCATCCACTGTCAGTGTGAATCTCTATTTTCATTCAGACCACCAGACATTTTTTTTACACTTTGGTCTGAACAGACCAATCACATGCGAAAATCAGACTGAATTTCATGCTGAACATTCATGTTGGTGTGAACAAGCCAATAAGCTGCAGAATGAACCATACTTTATTAAAAGCGGTAAAAAAAAAGTTCATAGGGTAAGCTGTAATGCACTTCTAAGCTATAAACGCTAGTATTTTTTTAAACTCAAACTCACATTTACCCAATAAACATGGCGTGATTCAGAAGTTAGAATGTTTTCTCTCTGCAAAGGATTTGTCTTGTGAATCTGTCTAATGTCCCAAGAGAGAGCCAAACCCTGCCTCAATTTTTCTGTCTGTTCCCCCCACCACCACCTAATATAATTACGCCCCTCAGATACAGCCTCATCACACACACACTTAAATGAGCCTGTGAGTGCTCATCAGTGGTGACTGGTTTATCTGTCATGTAGCCACAGTAATAACACAATAGCCGCAAACATGGAGGTTGATTGTTGTAAGATCCGCCAGTCCTGATAGTTCTTAAACAACAGTTTTAATGACATTACACCACATTGTGATTGTGATAAATGAGCTAAATGATTTACATGATGGCAATCATTAATCTTTTATTCTAACAATATGTTAGCTGTAAGCTGAAATCGTACTGCTGATCGTTTCTACAAAGGCTTTAGAAATGAAGAGTTCAGATGCAAAGGCCTCTAAGTGCCATTTGAAATTTTCTTCTAGAATGATAATTTTTATCAAGCTTGTATATTTAAGTTCCGTGATTTCACTTAAATGGCAATGATAATTACCTATTAATTGTTATTTAAGTGAAATTACTGAACTTAAATATACAAGTTTGATAAAAATCATCATTAAAGAAGAAAATTTCAAATGGCATTTAGAGGCTTTTGCATCTGAACTCTTCAAATATTGGTTTGTGTAAGTATTGTGAGAATTAATAGATCTTCATGTATATATAGAGAACACATATATTATTAGTACTCCTAATGGTCAGACAGAAAACATTGAAGACAAGGGATGATCCTTAAATAATGCACTAGACTAGAGAGCAGCAGTTCTTAACCAGGGTGTCAGAGGCCTCAGCAAACTTTCAAAGGGGCCTCAAGATGAACAATAAGTATTTAAAATAATAAATATTTACATGAATAAATTGTATAATCAAGCTCTAATCTAAAACTGAAAAACGGTTACAAAAAATGTATGGTACTTGATTTGGCTTCAAGTCAAAAAGGTTGAGAACCACTGAAACAGACGTTAATTCATATAGCACTTTAAAAACTCAACATTAAACATAATTCACATTTCACAACTCATTTTCCTTTTCCATAATGTGACGTGTTTACCTGGATTGTGAAAGGTAGTCTCCAAATTGTAGGTAGTTGGAGAGGAATAAGAGGGATTGATGACATCAGTCAAAAAGTAAAGTTGTTTTTTAGAGGTGGACTCATTTTCTTCTTTTTTTTTTAGTACTGGTGATTTTTTTAAAATAATATGCACATATTAATCACTCACAATAAGACGATGCAAATTAAGAAAGAAAACTGGGTCAACATTGATTGCATGTTGACTTCTTAACTGTGCCAGATCAGTAGCTTACAAACACAAAAGCACAGGGTGCGCGCGGTCTGTGTGTTTTGCCTGTTTCCTGCTGCTGCACAGACTGCGAGGCCTTCGGGCAGTTTGGGTTCTGCAGGAAGAGAAAGAAAGAAATATGGAGGGAAGGAGAGAGAGAGAGAGAGAGAGAGAGAGACCACTGCAGCTCTATAGCAACCATATGCAAATGAGGCACCGCACACCACATGAGAAATGGATTATAAATCATTTAGCACCTCTCGACCAATGAGAAGGCAAAGCACTCATCACTCCATCTTCAAAAAGAGGAGGAGAGCAGGCGCCACGTTGTGTGAGGGATGTTTCCCACATATCTTAATAACACACGATCATTTTCTCCTATTAAAAACACACTGCATGAACAGTGCAACCATACAGCTCAGGTTTAATTATATACCAAAAAAACTGAAAACAAAGCTTTTGTGTGGTTCACATGGCCTGCTGGGTTTGTTAATGCCTAAATGAGATTCATGTTTTTCCACATATACAGCCAAAAAAATTCACACATTTCATAAACCACTAGCAATAATTTTAAATCATAACCGTTTCCTACATGAAACTAGATAATGTCAATACCTGACGGGTTGAGCTGGTCTTAGTCTAGTCTTGCAAAAGTGACACGTTCGGGTCTGAAGAATCTGTTCTCGGATCAGTGTAGCAGCTGATCAAAGATCAGTCCAGCTCACATGTCATGACTCATGAATTCGTATACACACTGCCAGATTTTCGTTAATATTCCCCTTTAAATTTCAGTGGAAAGGAGGAGAGATACAGAGAGATGGAGTGGATGTAGTGTTCTTTACCTCTACTGAGATCAGTGTTAAGCTGGAAAAGGCCTGTCTAAAGGTGTCAGGTTGAGACAGTGATCCCAAAATTCCACAGGCTTCTGTCTAGGTTTTCCTGGAGGCGAAGCTATAAGCTCTATGGAAGTGATTAATCCAACATAAGCACTTTACCACAAATAGGGTACAAAATAGGGCCTGGTCAGTGAAAGGCGGTGCTTGACCTTTAGAAAATGCTGAAGTTGCAAACCTCATACAATTAATATAAGCAGCTCATACAAAATTTAGTTTGTCCTCCTTAGGTTCACTTAACAGTTTTGAGTGTATTGATAACAAGATTGTTTAAGCCTTTTACCTAAATTTGGGATTTGCAACATTTTGCACACAACTCTATTGTGTGTGTGTGTGTGTGTGTGTGTGTGTGTGTGTGTGTGTGTGTGTGTGTGTGTGTGTGTGTGTGTGTGTGTGTGTGTGTGTGTGTGTGTTAGGGATGGGCAACGATTAATCGCATCCAAAATAAAATTTGTGTTTACATAATATATGTTTGTGTAGTGTGTATAATTAATTTGTATATATAAATACCCACACATGCATGTATATTTAAGAAAAATGTGCATGTATATATTTTATATATATTTATTCACAATTAATATTATATATAAATATAAATATTTGATATATTAACAAATTTTTCTTAAATATATACATGCATGTGTGGGTATTTATATATACAAATTAATTATACACACTACACACACATATATTATGTAAACACAAACAGGGGGGGGGGTATTTATATTTTTCTGTCAATGAATATTAAATAAACATTATAAATATATATATTTAAAGCAAAAATGGTTAAACAGGGTTACCAAATATTAGTTTAGTTACTGTTAAACTTATATGTCCCATAAATTAAAGTCTGATCCTTGTTGCATTGTGTTGAGTGCAGTTAATTGACGTATTTGTCAGCTTTCCTTTTAGGTATGTCATCAAGCCATTATAGCAGTGGCCTTTTCCAGTTCTGAACATGGTGACTGAGCACTGCACATAGTTCTGAAGTTTTGTTCCGAATACATAAATGCATATGTAAATGAAAATATGAATTGGATTGCAAAGTTTATGGTTCAGACTAATTCAGACTGATGGAACTATGTGCATGTACACTGACCTAATACATTTAAAATGATTTTAAAATGATCAAATAATCATGAAATTATTGTGGTTGTAATTTTCGAATAGTTAAATACAGTGGAGGTTGTCAAGACCGTTTGAGACAAAAACAAACAACATTTCAAGGTGGGGCACCGACATTTTAAAGGGGCAATGACATTGACATACATTAATATTTTTCTTGAGGTTCACTTGTAGTTAATACAGTTTTTTTTTGCACAATTATGTATATATATATATATATATATATATATATTCTCATTAATGCAATTATCTAATCAACCAATCACATGACATGGCAGTTGCTTCAATGCATTTAGGGGTGTGGTCCTGGTCAAGACAATCTCCTGAACTCTAAACTGAACGTCAGAATGGGAAAGAAAAGTGATTTAAGCAATTTTGAGCGTGGCATGGTTGTTGGTGCCAGACGGGCCGGTCTGAGTATTTCACAATCTGCTCAGTTACTGGGATTTTAACGGACAACCATTTTTAGGGACAACCATTTTTAACTCTTTCTAGGCTATTTTAATGATAAAAAATTATGACAAAATTAAAATCTGTCCTTTATTACAATGTAAAATGCATGTCAATGTGGTACTAATTTTACAGTGTTTTACTTAGTGTGCGAAGGTACCAGTGTCCAGACTCTCTTCAGAGATGAAACAACATTGAAGGGATTTTTTTTTCAATATAGTTTTATTATTTGACCAATATATTTGAAAATAAAAAATAAATGTGCTGCATTTTGTCTAAGAAATAATAAGAGACACTTTTAATTTATAATCTCATTTGTTAAAAAAATCGTGAGAAAATCGTATCGTGAAACCGGTATCGTGAATCGTATCGCATCGTGAGTTGAGTGAATCGTTACATCCCTATAATTGTCCACTGCAAAACTAAATTCTCTCATCGTTGGCATTGATAGTAAAACAACTGTAATACACTGAGACAGAGTGAATTGTTTGTTTTAGTCACTATGACGGAATACTAAATTGATGGCTGGGTTTTACATGATGGCAAAGGCAATTTTATTTAAATATTAATTTAATATGAATTAATATAAATTAAATTCAGCAATTATAAATTAAAAATTGCATCTCTACCAATATAGTCTCAATTGTCAGTTATAAAGTCAGTGCAGAGTGCATTTTTTTTTAATCAGTTTATAGGCAATTCTGAAAAAAGGTTCAAATTGCGAGTTTATATCACACAATTTAGGGAAAAAAATGTGAATTGAGATATAAAATGTCGCCACCACTTTTTTTTATTATTATTCTTTATTCAGTGGCGGAAACAAGCTTATTAAAGGGTAATAAAAGAAATGCTTATACAGCCATCATAAAGTCAGGATCAGCGAGAATTTAAAAGGGATACAGGGACATTTCTAAAATTTACAAAGCCCTGGACACATTTTGTTGGGTGTGTCGTCTTCACTTGAGACTAATGAGTAGGCGGTACCATAGAGACAGAGACACCCCACATCACAGGGCCTGGTTGCTGCTGACAGCCCTGCAGGGTCATACAGTAAAAAAGCACACACACACACAAACACACACACACACACACACACACACTGGACCATCAGAGCATCATCTCTTCTTCAGTCACATGAGTCACCACCTGTCATTGGGTTTTCACCAGCCAAGGCGTATGACCGGGCATCACACAATATGGACACACACCCTCGCCAACAGATCACGCTGACAGGAATACACATAACACACATACTCATTCAGGTGATCGGAGGAAATGACAGGAGTGTTTTCATCCCTCCGTGCTCACTTCTGTGATAACAGTGGCGCCAAACTCTCCAGAGAGAGTCTGTTCTGAAAAAATGACCTCACACACACACAATTACACAGCGTATAACCAGTGTAAAAGGCCAGGGTATAAGGATAACGATATCGGTTTGAAAACAAATATCAGAGTCCATACTGACAACTATAACGATAACAGCACAGAGAAACGGTCTCTTTGGAATCACTTTTAGAGCGTTTTGTTCCAGCTGATGATAAACGATAAAAACATGGACACCCAATCAGAATCCAAACTGCTTTAAAGAGTGCTAGCATTTAAAGTGGCAGACGACAGAAGTGCAGCACACACTAAAAACAACATTATCATGAATTGGTGTGGACACTAATATAGTTATCCATTCGATTTTATAGTTATTGGTCTTGGTGAGAACGGGCCTTAACTGTGTGACAATACACACTTTAAAAACTGTCCATAGTGACTGGTAATCACCAACAGGCAGTCATGAAATTCAGCATTACACTTACACAAGCCAGTCATCACGACAACACAGAAACAGCCACAGGTCTCTTAAGACCATGACATAATGTAACAGTATAGTGTATAAAAATGGCAACCAAATAACTATATATCATCCTATACTTTACCAACCACGCCTACTAACTGTAAGCACACGCAAGATTTTTACACATCTAATGACAGCAGGAGTAAGATGCAAATACCATGATATTACCATGATTTGTGTGGACACTACTGAGGTATTCTCAGACATAACCTAGTAAAAGAATAAGGTAATTCACATTACATTATCATTGCAATGCCTTTGTTTATATGGACACTATCATGATGGTAATACATCATACCATGGGGTACTATGATAAATAAAGGTGTAATCATTTGTACATTGCATCACACTACTATGGTATTACCATGAGTTTTGTGGGCACTACCGTAATAGTAATACCATGACATTTTTTTACGTACTTTGGGATAATATAATATGGTACCATAGTACTATTGTGTTACCATGATTTTTGTGGACACTACTGTACTGTGGTATTGTTAGACACACCTTGGAGCACCATGGTAAGTGAATACAGTGATTTACATCATATCACAGTAACAAAGTATTATTATTATTTATGTGGACACTGCCATTGTATTTTTAAAATGCCTTTGGAAACTACTAGTGTTATTAAAAGTTGGAATCAAATGGTATCACAGTACTATGGCATTACCACAATATTTGTGGAAACCACCGTGACGGTAATACAGTGTATTATTTGGCAAGTTTCGAAGTACAATGGTAAATAAATCTGGTAATCATAAAGGAGCATATACATATAAACATCATAAGATATATTTATAATAATTATAATATATTTATTTTAAATAAATGTGGTTCTTTTGAACTTTTTATTGATCAAAGATTCTTGAAATGCATCACAGCTGCCAAAATATACAACATGGATAATAAAAATGGAAAATGTTGAACACCAAATCAGCATAAGAATGATTTCTGGAGGATCATGTGACACTGAGGACTGGAGTAATGGCTAATATTGTCATCACAGCAATAATTTACATTTTAAAATATATTCAAATAGAAAACATTTATTTTAAATGGTGATACTATTTCACAATATTACAGTTTTTACTGTATTTTTGATGTGCATGTGTGATGTCTTTCGAAAATATTTTTTTTTATCTTACAGACCCCAAAATTTTGAATGGCAGTGTGTGTGTGTGTATATATATATATATATATATATATATTAAAAAAACACCATGTGCCATGATATATATATATATATATATATAAATAATGGCACATGGTGTTTTTTGTTAGGCACTATACACTGTGGTATTACTATTTGATACCATCACTGTAACATGGTACCATCATGGCACATTTATTGCAATAAAACTAAATTAAATGAATTCCAAAAAGAGACAAAATAATCAAAGTTCTGCGGCAAATAAAGAAAATGTGGCTCAAATGACTCGAGAGGGTAGTTTTCAACATACCTGTGATTATATAATACCTGACAACCACACAGATTTGGGCACAATAGCACCTTTATCACAGCATCAAAGACGCACACATCACACCTCACAATGGCGGCGTCAATAAACAGGCCACATGCCATAGGAGCACAAGACACACAACAGTGTAAAGGCATGTGTGTGTGTGTGAGCAGCTACAATTGAGAACACTGTAAAACCCATCACTATGGCAACCATTTATCAAATGGCCATTCATAGGATGTCAAAGTGGACAAATAGATCATCTGCCTTTCTTTTCTGTCCATCTCACACTCACACAATGAAGACACCGCAGTGAGGATATAATATCTCAGATTAGTCTTGACTCAACAGGAAAGACGAGATGGACTCAACAGAATCGCAGTGCAACGACACACTGCTGTTGCAGCATCAGCGGCAGAAATACATCGACTGTCACACAGCAACCTGAATATTACATCTCATTTAAACACGCAATCAGTTTCTCCTGTATACGACGCCCAGGTGAACCCGTACGACCGAATAAACAGATTTTGATCCCACACCCTGGGAATGCCACGAATAGAGGGATCCTCCGTTCCTGATGACAGAGGGGGTGCGAAAAGAAAGGGAGAAACCCTCCTTGATCTGGGAACATTAATAATTGAGATGCTACAGCAGTCACACACCAAGCTCACACGGCAATAATCAGTGCTGGACAGAGACTGTGCCCCTTTCTGACAGCATACACACACCGCCCAGCTGAGCTTCACAAACACGACGGCACACACACTGCCTGAAAATGGCAGTGGAGGATACACACCCTGAAAATCTCAACCCACCACAGCGGCACCCTCTCCCTGAGCATCTCTCGTCGCATATCGTGAGCGAGAGAAAGGAAAAAAATGGGGTGGAGGAGACGGTGTGAGAGAGTCTGCGGGCGAATCAACCTGAGCAGTGCCGCCAGAAAGCAGTCTCCCTCCCCCTCTCAGCCTCTCAAAACCCTTCCCATGCCCCTTTCTTCTCGGTCCTCAACCCTCCCGTCTTACCTGCGGCTTGCTGGGAGGCTGCCTGTTCTGGCGGTTGGGTCTGGGCCTGGAGCGGGTGTAGTGCCTCAGTGTGTGGCCTTCGATGGGCAGGTCCATAGGGGGCTGAGGAGGTGCAGGCTCCGAGCGCCGGGGCTCTCTGTTGCTAAGAGCGGCAGCAGCAGCAGCAGCATCCGCCTCTCTCCCTGAGTAGGAGGGGCTTCCTGGCTTCAGCTGGCCTGCCGCGGTGACTGACAGACCCGTCACCAACGACAACGACAGGGCCCGCCTCCTCTCCTCCATTCCTACCCTGGAGACCTGAGGCCCTCCCCCTCCTCTCTCCTCTACCTCCTGCTGGGGATGTGTGGCCGCACGCGCCTGCTGTTCCCCTTCCACATCTAACAAACCTGCAGAGAAAGAGAGAGAGGAAATATGGGGGACAACAGAGGGAGATAGTGAGGGAGGGGTGAGCCTGAAGCTTTAATGATATGTGTATCTTCATAAAGAGGAAATAGTATCCACATAGAGAAATAGATCGAGATGGAGCGATGGATCTGCAGATGTACAGCGGAGGATACGAGAGGGAGCAAAAAAGGCAGGAAAGAGCAAGGGGGAAGATAAAGCTGGACATTATGAAGGGTTCAGGATATTCACGACACATTGGGGAATCTCATGTCGAAAAAACATGTCATCTTTTACTACAAAATCAATAACCAATAAAAATACAGTATTTATTTAGAATTATAGTTTGCATATAGAAAATCGTGTCGAAATGAAGAGGATTACAGATTTTTGCACCGTGACATTATTTATTATGACAATTAAGCATTTACCCCATAAATTTTAACTGTAGTTTTTTTTTTTTGTGGCAATTCTCATTACTGTAATATTTTTAGTGTATTACAATAACAATCACTGAAATCACAAAAAAAATACTACCAAAACTGTTAACAAACAAGTTTAAATTATATATGTATATATATATATATATATTAAGGCTGTCAAACGATTAATCGCATCCAAAATAAAAGTTTGTGTTTACATAATATATGTGGGTGCACTGTGTATGATTATTTTGTACATGTATAAATACACACATGCATGTATATTTAAGAAGAAAAAATATTTTTTATATATTAAATATTTATATATAAATGATATATAAATCTATATACAGTATATACATGAAAATATTTATGTATATATTTATATACAAGCATGTGTGTGTATTTACATATATAAAATAATTATACACAGTGCACCCACATATATTATGTAAACACAAACTTTTATTTTGGATGCGATTAATCGTTTGTCAGCCCTACTATATATATATATATATATATATATATATATATATATATATATAGCCAAAACAAGAGGTAACCCTCTTGGCAAGGATGCATTTATTTGATCAAAAAAACAAAAAACAAAACAAAAAACATGAAAATTCTGAAATATTACAATTTTTATTTTTTATAATATTATTGTTTTTATAATACTTTTTAATATTTAACTATTTATACCTACGTCATTACTCCAGTCTTCAGTGTCACACGATGCTCCAGAAATCATTATGCTGATATGCTGCTCTTATTATTATCAGTGTGGAAACAGTTGTGTCGCTTCACATTTTCGTGGAATTTTTTTCAGGATTATTTGATGAATAGAAAGTTTAAAAGAACCGCATTAAATCTTTTGTAACATAAATGTCGTACGGCTGTCACTTTTGTATCAGTATCTTAAGCATTAGTTTCTTTAAAAAATAAAAAAGCAAATGCATAAATGTGTTTTTTTTTGCATTACAGTAATGATAATAAAAATATTACAATACAAAAAAAAAATGGTCCTAATAACAGGCTTCAATTTCTTTAAGCAAATTATAATTTCTTCATCCGATTTATCTTGGGGTGAAATGTGACTGCTCTTTTGTGTATACCTGTCCTCTGTTTCTCATTGCAGAGGAAGAGAAGGGTGTGACTGGGTGACTGGGGGAGGGTTGTAAGCGGGTGGTCCCCCTCCCTCATCCGAGGGGCTCAGTGGTGTGAGAGTAACAGGGCTATGCTCCAGTTCTGCTGCCAGCAGTGTGTTACACAGCTGATTATCTATAGTAGAGACAGGGTGGGACCTCCCAAAATCAAACCCCGCTGTCTCAGGCTCATACACACACCAAACATAGACACCAATTAGAGAGGGAGGGGAAATCCCATGAGAGGGGGATCCCGCTCTCACAGCCAGCACTTCAAACAACAAAGCACGCATTTGATGTCACAAGTGCACATAACAAACTCAATCTCGCACATTTGCACAATACAAGTTGATCACACATTGGGTTGTCATTAAATCAGTTTGCGTGTGCTTAGGTAAAGGTTGTCGTTGAATGAGATCTGCCTGACCATATCCTTTTAACTGCCACCGCCCTTTTTTTAAGCATAGATCTGAACCTAAATGGTTGTAATTCATGAATGCTTTGGAATACAGACCTTCTCTTTTTAAAGAAGAAAAAGGCACCATTTTTTGTATACAACTTTATGGTTTCTGTAAAGCAAATGCTGAAGAAAAAAATATTCTAAACATTTTTTATATGACGCTAAACATATAATTTACAAAATAATTTTAACTCTAAAACTGCTAGAAAATCAAAGCTCTGTGTCTAAGTTTTATTCCAAATTTAAAGTTTATATCACAAAAAAAGTAGCCCGCTAAAAGGTGTTAAAGTACCGTTTTTATGTCAACGCAATGTCCAATTTAAAAAAATGTTTTCACATGATGATAACTAAAATATGATGCATTTTAAGCTTTCAAATGATTACTACAATAAATGATAGAGAAAAAAGTCAATAAACTAAGTGCAGCAAGTGTCCTGCTACCGGAATACTGACCGTACATTTGATCGGATGTGTAATTATCATGCTGGTTTTGTTCAGATAAGAGACTTTAACCCCTCCTGTTCTGACATCTTTGGTGACTGCATAATTAAACAGACCTCTGACCTCAACAGCTGTGGTGGGTGTGTGGTTCCAGGGTTTTGGGGTCTTTTTTTACAGCCAATCAGCTTTCAAGTAAGATGCAGCTATGGTGTCACCAGTGTAAGCTACACCCAATCACATTTGATTTAGGAGTGCAAAAGCAGACGAATGGAAAGAGAGAAAGAAGCACTTGTCGGCATTAAGACACAAGGGACTTACTTTTGATGGAAGGGGCGGGACGGATGCTACGGGAGTGGAAGCTGTTCCTCCAGATGACGGGGACGTACTATGATCACGCAGAGAGAAAAAATGAACTTTACATTACTGCAACAACTTGAATTATAATGGAGTTCATATAACTCTAAATTCTGATTGGATGAGCCATGTTGAAGCCACAGCTGATATAAGCACACTTGTTTTCGCACAACAATTGAATTGCAAAAGTGGGGTTTAAATGTCTGGATTACAAAATAATTGGTCAATTTAGATTCAATTAGGGTCCAATTCTCACTATTAACTAAGGCTTTTACCTCAAACTGGCACAGGTTAGTAGTCAAAATGAGCAATGGAGAACGCTAATCCCATCACTTTTTTTTTTTTAAACGCAAAATGAGTCTGCTAGCAAAATGAGAACGCGACAGAGCTTGTAATAAAACGAGAATCAACATTAGCTTGGCTTGAAATTTTGTAAGGCAACGTGGAGATGCCTGTTTTATTATTCATCAGGTAAATAAGGAATTAACAGATAAATTGCCATTTTGTAGCTCTCCATCAGAGTTCATTGTAAAGCATTATCTATTGAGAAGGGTCGTATCATTATGGTTGTTGTAGTAGCGCTGCGCTGGATTTATTTTCAAGGAATCACCGTGTCTATTAGTGGGTATAGCTACTAGGGCTGGGTAATAAATATCGATTTCTCGATATTAATCAATTCTCATTTTTACGAACTGATATCTATTCTTAAATCTCAAGAATCGATTAGTCATCCTGTTTCATTTGAATGAATGGATCATTGTATCATGTCTGCGCGCATCCAAAAAAAATTAATCTTTGTCCTTTGTTACTATTGATATGAAACAAAGTCTCAATTTTCAAATTACGTCCATTTTCTTTAGAAATTCAAAAACATAAATAACGTTTTGGCGCTGTGGCGTGAGATCGCTCTGGAGAAGCACAAGAGAAACAGCAGCGCTGATCTCTCTTCCGGCTTAATAATACCAGTCACAGCGCGAAATAAACATGAATGAGCATCTGAAAGTGTGTTAAAAGATAGAGTACAACTTATCGAAATCCGTATCATGTCACATTGATTCGCTCAATCAGCGTTTCAACCGTGGAAAGACGTCAGTTAAACAGCTTGTAATCAATGTCATGTATCGTCATATTTACCTCAGAAAACCCACATAAACTCGTTAGCATTTTGCTAAATATATACACCATATTACATATGCATTATAATCTTAATGTTCTTTAATATTTAATGCATATTTGAATAAATCTGGCAAGTTTTTATGACAGCCACCATTTAAATGTTTATATTTCATATAATCGTCTTATTATAAAAATAAATAAAAGTGTATTTTAAGTGTTTGTGTAGCTACAAAACAGTTCATTATTACCTTCATATTAGGCTAATGAAGCCTAGTAGGCTACAACTAGACTCCCATAGTTTACAGCATTACTTAAGAGATTTGATTTCCTTGAAAATTTGCCATTTATTGCAACTGATATCCAAAATAATGAATATTGAATCGAAATCGAATCGAATTGTGAAATTTGTGTCAATACCCAGCCCTAATAGCTACAGTATTTAACTTGATTATATCTCTTAAGCCTAGAAGTGAATATTTTATGAGCAGTAAGATAGCCCTATTCATCTGTACAGTCAGGCAGAGTCAAAGCACTACCTTATGCAATGTTCTTATGCAAAATGCATGCAGTTTTGTTTTTTAACTGCTAGAGGACAAAACCGTTACATAGTGTATCTTTGATAGAATTATTAATTTCTTTAAAAAAAAAAAAAAAGTTTTTTTTTCCTCAAACTTTTGCAAGTTAGTATATGTTAGTCGTGAGTAAGTGGCAGATCAGAATGCTAGAATCGAATCATCTCACATCATCTGTAGGGAATTCATGCTCCATCACTCTGAGCTGAGGAACATTGGCCTTGATATTTGTGGACTGGGAAAACTCCCTCATATGTTTGTCCTAAAAGCAAGAGAGATATATGTTGCATGTCATGAACGCACACACAATTCTCACGTGCACAATAAACCATTCATAAATGCAAACCCTCACCAGCTTCTCCTGAGCCACTGACAAATCCTGAAGAACTTCATCAATTATACTTTCCACCAGAGAGACACTGACAGACAGTTTCAGTTCACTGAGAAAGAGTGAGAGAGGGATAAACATGAGTAACAAATATAAAGAGGTTAAGAGTTTAATATTGTTAATAGTGATGTGTGTCGCACCTGAGCTTGTTTTTGATTTTGCTCTCTGCCTCTTGCATTGTGTTTTGAATGAAGTGTGCAGCCTGACGGGTCTTCTTGGCCACACGATCCGCCAGCTGCTCGCTGACACTTGACCTCTGGACGACTCTGGGGCAGGTCAGCTGAGCGGACTGCAGCATTGCCGTAGCCAGTTCCTGCACAGCACAAAAGAAAGTCTGATTTATACTGCCATTGAATTACAGTGACCTCCACTAAAGGAATCTGTACTACTTAACAGACACAACAGAGTTCTGTATGCAAACACACACCCAAAAAACATGACTTTACCTGGATTTCCTCAGTGATCTCACTCCTCAGGGCTGTAGATGCGTCATTGAGAATGCATTTCAGCATGTGGCCACTAGAAGGCGCTCTGCCCAACTCATAGAGTCCTGCAAAAGACTGAGAGGCAAGGCCAAATGTCAAAAACCACAAGTTAAGGCATCACCACATTGTTATACAAATTTAAAACAGAAAAATATATCAGCCATTACTACTATGCAGTGCATCTTTAATATCCTCATCATATGTGTCTTAATATTTTATGTGAGTCTTAGATGTAAATCTTAAATTCTCAGTTTTGTTTTGTTATATAAATAAATGATCACATATATTTGTGAATTCTGGTGTACCCTGTTGTAAGTACACTGATTTTTAAAATACTTCACATAGTACTGCGTAACAGGAATGGCTTGTATACTAGCTACTGTTCAAAGTTTGGGGACAATTATAAAAAAGAAAGAAATTAGTACTTTTATTCAACAAGAAAGCATTAAAGTGATCAAAACTTCCAGTAAAGACATTTACAATGTTACAAAATATTTCTATTTTATATAAAACTTTTACTAATTAAAGAATCCCCCCCAAAAATCACAGTTTCCAAAAATATATTAAGCAGCACAAAGTTTTAACATTGATTACTGTAAGAAATATTGAATTACATTTGAAATATTTTCAACTATAAAGCAGTTATTTTAAATGCATTTACATTTACATTGTAAATGTAAATTTTAAATGATAATAATATTTAAGTTTTTACTGGATTTTTGGTCAAATAAACGCAGTCTTGATAAGCACTAAACATTCAAAAACATTCACGAAAACGTTGAAAAATCTTAGCGATTCCAAGCTTTTGAACAGTAGAGTATAAAATGATCAGATTTTGAATCTGTAATATTGCAAACCATGTGTAAGTGTAATCTCATACACAAATGGCTGTCTTTGCATGTTGAAGCGCTTCCTCTGCAAGCAGAATGTCCGACTGCACCTCTTGTATGTTATAGCAGGTTAAAGGATGCACACTTTCCTGTAGTTTTTTACAGAGATCCTGCACTAACTGAGCACAAAGAGAAAGAGACAGACACATTGTCATTACGATCTGAAATCTTAGTATGTATTATTACAATCTCCTATATTATATCATAGGCAAACCTGTTCAGAGCGAGTGGTCTTCAATCCATGCTGTAGATGACACATTTCCTCACCCGTTGCACACTGTCTCTGATTGTTTCTGTATAAAAAGGCCTGGATCTACATGTATGCATATAAAAAGAGTCAGTTACATCTTGTCATCATCTGTTCTTCTGGCTTTCAATAGTACTGCAAATGAAAACTAACTTTTTGTAAAGCTTCCTCTGTCTTCTCTGGGGTATTTCGATAGGCTTGAAGGAAATCACTCACGGGAATGGACATGTTCTGTAGTGTCAAGTTCCTGTTTGAACACAGACTTTTTAACAAATACAATTCACTGAAAAAAACCCCTTTAGGTCTGTGGGTTACTCTCACTTTTCCATGGCATTGGCCACATCCATAAATCCTCCAGAAGTCACATTGTTCCGGTCCCAAACCAGCGTTCTGTCAGAAAACAAGGCACAACAGAGACACTTTATTTCATTTGTTGGCATTAATTAACATGAACAACAAATGAACAATACTTCTACCGCATTTATTAATACATTTTTAGGATTAATAGTTGATAACATTAAAGTAGTTTACTTTTAAAAAAAAACTTTTGCTGATAATTTACTCACCCCCATGTCATCCAAGATGTCCACGTCTTTCTTTCTTCAGTCGAAAAGAAATTAAGGTTTTTGATGAAAAAATTCCAGGATTTTTCTATATATAATGCACTTCAATGGGAACCAAACGGTTCAAGGTCCAAAAGACAGTTTCAGTGCAAACCGCAAACTGTTCAAAGGGGTTTAAACGATTCCAGACGATGAATTAAGCGAAACGATCACTCATTTAAAAAAAAAAGTTTAAGTTTATAAGCTCAAATGGTCGCCTTGCTCTGTTCTCGTTTTTCAAAATGAACGAATCTTTTTCCGAGTCAATTCGTTCATTTCATTCGTTGAATGAACCAAATGACATGAAAAAAGATTCGTTCATTTTGATAAACGAGTTCGAACAGGAGAGTCACGAATGCGCACCACAGAACAGAGCAAGGTGAGCATTTGAGCTTATAAAACTTAAACTTTGTTATTTTTTTTTATTTTTAAATGGAGAAAAATCCTGGAATGTTTTCATCAAAAACCTTAATTTCTTTTCGACCGAAGAAAGAATGACATTGACATCTTGGATGACATGGGGGTGAGTAAATTATCAGCAAAAGTTTTTTTTAAAGTGAACTACTCCTTTAACTATGTAACTCATAATGCACAACTAACATGAATATGAACAAGTAACATTAACAAAGGTTTATAAATGCTGTAAACAATAAATGATGTCTCGTTGACAGCACCAATGATCAAGGGGACACGTTCAATTTTAGGAAAAGAAAGCTTCAAGTCAGCATGTGTGCATGTAAAATTACTTTAGCTTGGTGTTGATCATGAGGGCCTTTGCTAGCATCTTCGCTCCTGTGTCGCCTATACAATTTCCGCTGATATCAATCTTCGACAGGCTTGCGTTGCTTCCCAGGCTGTTGATGAGGATAGTGGTGCCTGTTTTTAACTTTGAGTCACATACAGAGAGAGACTCCAGCGGCTAAAAAGTTTCAAAAAGAAAGTAAAAGGTCACTATCCAAGCCATATGCACATCAAGCTATCATAAATTGTATTTATCAAGTTCCATTGATCTTACATTCAGAGTCATTTTATGGAGTCATTAACCCTTGGCTGTAAGTCTCATTAAGATTTCTATCAAGTCTCATTAGCTTAAGAAACAGAATTGACTGAGGAGGTTGGGTCGTCAGAGGCCAGCGCTGATTCTTTGGAGAGCATAAATGCTCTTATTAATGTGGACAAAGTTATATAAAGTTGAGAGTTTGTTTTAATGAGTCCTATCTTTGAGTCAGAGCTGCTTGTGTAATTACTGAGACCGGGCGAGTCTTGATGGAGAGGGATTCTGGGTAATTAAAATTCAAGGCTTGCTGGAGAAATGAAGGGGGTGGCAGGGTCTCTGTGGACCTTCTCTCTTTATTGGTGGTAGTAATATTACAAGAATAGACGCAAAACACACACACTCCAATTTCCACTGAGGCAAAGACAGCAGCTCTTCCTACTCTTAATGTTACGTGAGAGCTGTGGTCCGTAGGTGGACGTTCTGGTGTATGGAACCATGGTCGATGGGGGACGTGTGATCCAATTTTTCAGTAATAATCATACCATTTGGGAAAGGCTGACTGTAGATACGACCGTGGCCTGATTCTAATGTGTGTTAGGATCCTGAGTCCTGACATTAAAAGTGATGTACTGTCACGGGTGGGTTGCGGAGAATGGAGTGAGGACTCAAGTGTAGAGTTGAGGTGAAGTTTTAATTAAGTGAAACATAAATCAAACACACCAACAAAAGAAATCCAGGTCTCAAAAGATAAATAATAAATCCAGGAACATGACATGGCAGGCACAGAACTACACACGACTCAACACCCATAACATTAACAACGAACAAGCACAGGACAGCAAACACAGGGAGACTGAGGCCTTGTCCACACGGACACGGGTATTTTTATAATCAGTTTTTCCTCCTGCGTTTAAAAAAAAATCCCTTCCACATGAAAACGCAAAAACACGCTATCAAGAGCATGCCACACCAGCAGGCGGCGATATAACCTTAACCGTAAAGCCACGTTGGCCAATCAGAAGCCTAAGAAAAAGTTATTACAGGATCCGGTAGGCAGATAACGGCGTGTAACGTCGCGCACACTCTGACGTCGCAAGGCAAAACCTCCAGTTTTACCGTCTACACGACAACACTGTAACCGGCGTTTCTGAAAATCCTCACCCTGGCAGGGGTTTTCAAAAATGTATGGTTTCAGTGTCCTGATCCTGTGTTTCCGTGTGGACGAACGGCCGAACCGCGTAAAAAAAAGTCACGGTTACAAAAATACCCGTGTCCGTGTGGACAAGGCCCAAATAGGAAGAGGGTAACGAGGGAAACCAGGTGGAACAAATAATCCAATAACGAGGTAACAAGGTGGGAGGTGCTAGACAATCCACATGGCACACAGAGAAGTCATGACAGCCATGCACTCACAGTAAACAAGACCATACATAAACACAAGACCAGGAATGTCACGGCTCTGTCACCAACCCAAGAATAACCAGAATAGTTGTGATAGAACAGTGACATGTACTCACACACTCCTCCTCCTGAATTAGTTGTACAAGGCGGTGTAACACATCTGTAAGAGCTCTGAGAGAAAAGGGAAATATAGATGAAAGGAAAAGGAGGAAGCAATAACATTTTTAAGGAAATGTGTAAATTCAACAACACTAGCACAACCAAGTTTCCTGAACAATCCCCCATCAAACACTCAAAAAAAAATTACACACATCATCAAAAAAAACATGAATAAACTACATGGCACTTACCTGGACTTCATGGCAAAATTGCGTCCGATTGAAAGGTGACGAATAGAATGACTGCGACCAATGGAGAGAATTAAAGTAACCATATTGCTCTCAAAACCTGAAAGAGAGAAAAATCGAATTATTGATTGTGATTTGTTTTTATTAATAATTTAATTTCACTCTAAGTTATGTTAGCCATTCAACAACTTCTGCCACACTTAGCTACCAAAGTAGACCTCTTCTTTCTACATGCCGTACACATTGACAGAACACGTTCTAGGTACTAGTAACTAATGAATAAGAAGTACTAGTATCTATTAAACACCTAATGAATACGTACTTGTATCTAATAATAAGTACTATCTAACGAATAAGTACTTCTATTGAATGAATACAAGTACTATCTAATGAATAAGTACGTGTATTGAATGAATACATACTTGTATCTAATAATAAGTAATATCTAATGAATAAGTACTTGTATCGAATGAACTTGTATCTAAGTAATAACAAGTACTAGTATCTAATAAGTACTAGAATCTATTAAATATTTACTAGTACCTAATGAATATGTACTTGTTTCTAATAAGTACTTTCTAACGAATAAGTTCTTGTATTGAATGAATACGTACTTGTATCTAATGAATAAGTACTATCTAATGAATAAGTACTTGTATCGAATGAATATGTACTAGTATCTAATAAGTACTAGAATCTATTAAATATTTACTAGTACCTAATGAATATGTACTTGTTTCTAATAATAAGTACTATCTAACGAATAAGTACTTGTATCAAATGAATACGTCCTTGTATCTAATAATAAGTACTATCTAATGAATAAGTACTTGTATCGAATGAATATGTACTTGTATCTAATAATAAGTACTATCTAATGAATAAGTACTTGTATCGAATGAATATGTACTTGTATCTAATAATAAGTACTAGTATCTAATAAGTACTAGAATCTATTAAATATTTACTAGTACCTAATGAATATGTACTTGTTTCTAATAATAAGTACTATCTAACGAATAAGTACTTGTATCAAATGAATACGTACTTGTATCTAATAATAAGTACTATCTAATGAATAAGTTCTTGTATCGAATGAATATGTACTTGTATCTAATAATAAGTACTATCTAACGAATAAGTACTTGTATCGAATGAATACGTACTTGTATCTAATACTAAGTACTATCTAATGAATAAGTTCTAGAATCTATTAAATATTTACTAGTACCTAATGAATATGCACTTGTATCTAATAATAAGTACTATCTAACGAATAAGTACTTGTATCAAATGAATATGTACTTGTATCTAATAAGTACTATCTAACGAATAAGTACTTGTATCGAATGAATACGTACTTGTATCTAATAATAAGTACTATCTAATGAATAAGTACTAGAATCTATTAAATATTTACTATTACCTAATGAATATGCACTTGTTTCAAATAATAAGTACTATCTAACGAATAAGTACTTGCATCGAATGAATACGTGCTTGTATCTAAAAATAAGTACTATCTAATGAATAAGTACTAGAATCTATTAAATATTAACTAGTACCTAATGAATATGTACTTGTATCTAATAATAAGTACTATCTAACAAATAAGTTCTTATATCTAATGAATATGTAGGCTACTTGTATCTAACAAGTCTTTCATATGGTCACTACAAGTGTCAAATGATTTCCAGTGCTCCAGTCAAATATGTTTTCACATCTTATAATTCAAATATCTCTCTCACTTCAATCACACTGACACTTTTCCCTCCTTTGTGTGTGTGTTTGTATGTGTTCAGACAGGTGTGATGATAGCCCTGCAGGGGCACAGTGTGTGTCCAGTGGGTCATGTGCTATTCTGACTGATGTGTTGAGCCTTTCTCCTCATGTAGCCGATACAAAAACACCTATATTTGCTTCATCTCCTCCTGGGTTATAAAAATAGCACGGCCTGATTATATTTTCTCCCAGGGTCCAAAATCTCCACTAGCTTCTGTCTCGAAAATCAACACTAGTTGCTTCGAGAAGCATCGAAAACATCCAAAATCATTTATTTTTCTATTAAGCAGATATCTAGTTCATATTACAAATATACATTCAATGAACTAATGAATAAATACAACATAAGCTCTGAATTAGGATTTTGGACCAATGAGATTAAAACAGTTTTCCATGTTTTTATCCATACCACAGATTTTTCCAAAAGAATCTATGCCAAAGAATGCAATAAATGCTATACAGATGTACACAACACGCCATTTACTTATTTTTTATCTTATGAAAAGAAGAGATTTTCTGACAAATGCGCACACACAGAGCGAGTCAGATATGATTTACAACCCGATATAAGGAGAGACCCTGTGACCCCTCTAGTGGTGTTGTGAAAGAGACAGTCAAGTAAGAGAAAGATAATAAATCTGACAGAAATAAAGAGGAAGGTATAAAGGGGGGTTAATAAATAGTGATAATAAGAGAATAAAATAAAGAGACTGTACCGTTGTCAGACAGGTCTAGGCTGCGGATGGCCTTGGCCTCGAAGATGTGTTCCTGAATCACTTGAGCTCCAGCCGACCTCAGCTACATTGTACCACAACATCACACACAGTTTTAAGAAAAGATTCATACAATACTTCGGTGTGTATGTCAGTGTGTGTACCTCACAGCAGCTGATGTCAAGCTCCAGCTCGGATAGATGAGTGTTGGTGGCCAAGCCCTGTAGTAACAATCTAAACAACATTAACACTGGACATTAATAATGATTTTAAAAAGAAATACACTACCGTTCAGAAGTTTGTTTTAAAGATATGATACTTTTATTCAGCAAGTATTGAATTGATCAAAAGTGACGGTAAAGATATTTTTAACGTTATGAAATATTTCTTTCAAAACAAATGCTGTTCTTTTGAACATAAGATTGCTCAAAGAATACTGAAAAAATCTGCCACGGTTTCTACATAGGCAAAAATAGGCAGCACAACTGTTTTCAACATTGGTATTAATCAGAAAGGTTTGTTGAGCACCAAATCGGCATATTAAAATTGATTTTTGAAGGATCATATGACTGAAGACTGTAGAAATGATGCTGAAAATTCAGCTTTGTATACATCAAACAATTTAAAACCACAGAATAAAACAATTTAAAATAATTTTCCTCACAATTCATGATATAAACTCGCAACTGAGAGTTTATATCACGCAATTCTGATAAATCAATTCAAGAAAAAAGTGGCGAAAACAAGCTTCCATAGATAATTATTTTAAATAGTAAAAAACATTAAAAAAATTACTCTTTTCAGTCTTGATCAGATAAATTTTTAATTTTTTTTGACACCAAACTTTTGAACAGTTCTGTGTACAAATCTCTCAGATATTTAGACCATAAGTTAACAGATTCTAAATTTGTGTGTGTCATGAAATTTAAGCTTATAATATATACATTCATGCTAGTACTGAAACAGAGCCCATACCTGAGAGCCTCTGGAGGTAGTTTAGTTCCAGCCAATCCCACGTATTTTAACACAGTGTTCTTGCTAAAGAAATCCCTCACACTGCGCGTGACCTCTCGTACTTTCCTAGCACAGCCACACAGATCAGTATGTACATGCTGCCTGCGTAGAGATGCTCACACTTCATAATGTCACTTTTAATGGCTCACCTATGAGAAAAAGTGTTTCTGGAGAGGTTGAGGTAGCTCAAAGTAGTGCAGCAGCCGACAGACAGAGACACAAACAGCTAGAGAGAAACAGAAATAGAAAGGTACGTCAGATTCTTTACTGAAGTGAAAAATTCAAGCATTATTTGGTAAACAACTTAACCAGCTTTGGGGTACAAACTGTCTCATTCCCAGTCTTGTGGGCTAATATTGGATAAATATTATATATGTCAGTATTTTACTTCCCTAATTCATTTTACACCACAATATGAGCAATCAAATAAAATAGAATATAACTATAAAAAGTAGAATATAACTAATGGGACTCACTGTGTCTAAGGGGCAGTCTGTGCAGCTGAGGTCAAGGTGAGAAACTGCATTTGGAGAAGACAGGAATCCAAAAAGGCTCTATAGGAGAAACAGACAAGCATGAGATTATTCTCCTATTCACTCTTTTTTCCTAATGCTGCCAATAAATAAAACCTATATGACAAAAGACATATGCATATATATATATATATATGCAGTATATATATATGCAGCAAAGTGATGCATATTCATAAACATATGCATATACATATGCAGCCAAGTGAAACCAAATAAATGAGTTCTTTTAAAAAAAAAAATATATATATATATAGTGTATCTCATGGAAACTTGTTTCCATACAATAAAAACAAATTGCGACTTTTTATCTCACAATTGCGAGATGTGAAGTCAGAATTGTGAGAAAAATTTTTGCAATTGTGAGATATAAAGTCGCAATTCGGAGAAATAAAGTCACAATTGCGAGATATAAAGTCGCAATTCTGAGAAATAAAGTCATAATTGCGAGATATAAAGTCACAATTGTGAGATATAAAGTCACAATTCTGAGAAATAAAGTCGCAATTGCGAGATATAAAGTCGCAATTTTGAGAAATAGTCGCATTTGTAAGATATTAAGTTGCAGTTTGGAGAAATAAAATCGCAATTGCGAGATATAAAGTTGCAATTCTGAGAAAAAAAGTCGCAGTTGCGAAATATAAAGTCGCAATTCTGAGATATAAAGTCGCAATTTTGAGATATTACGAGTTACGAGTTTACATTTTGCAATTCTGACTTTATAACACATAATTGCGAGTTTATATCTCGAAATTCTGACATCTTTTCTCAGAATTGTGAAATATAAACTCACAATTGCGAGTTATCAGGCCAATTCTAAGGGGGAAAAGGACTTTTTCCCCTCAGAATAGTTTATATTATTTTTCATTAAGTGGCAGAAACAAGCTTCCATTATATCTAAAGTAATACAAATAGTTATTTTTGTGGTGGGCCTGTTAATATATTGGCAGGCCAAGTACAAACCTGAACACCACGCCCCAACATCCCCCCAGCTCTCTTAAACTCACCACTGCCTCTTCTGTGGCCAGGCAGCCGATGTTTCCGCTCAGATCTAGGTGGGTCAGGGTGTTGCAGAGAGATGTACTTTGATGAAGAACTTGAACCAGACAGCCGAGGCCTAGGGTAACAGGAAGACCATAAATTATCTTTCACAAACCAATGCCATGGCAACCAACCCTTTATTATCTTGAATCTAGTTACTTTTGTAATCGTGAAGCAGCATCTTGACACGTACAAAAGGAGTAAGAGATAAAAACTGCACCTTTTGGGGACATGGAGACCTTGGATAGGTAAAGCTGACTGAGGCCACGGGACAATTTGCACAAACTCTGACTGAGAGCAATCACACCTGAGAGCCGGTAAACAGAGAAATCATAACATCAGCTTATGACACAGAAAACCGTGAACGGACCAAAACCTAAACTCAGATTACAGAGAGTATCCGCATCATACCTTTATCCTCTATTGCATTGACAGACAGGTTGATGACATGGACAACAGAGGCAGAATTGTCCCGAAGAGCGGAGGCCATCTTGACAGCAAAATCCCTGCATCGTGAATTCAAAAAGAGTCAACTTGCTTCAAAGAAACACATAGAAATTGGGTAAATGTGTTTAACTTTTCATTAGCACAATGGCTTTGATTAAACTTACACTTTGAGTCCGCTGGCCTCCAGACTGACCTCCTCCAAAGCACAGGACCGGCCGACCATATAGAGGACCTGCTCCTGCACATCAGGGGTCTGAGAACATGTTTTTGGAGGCAAACAGACATACCAAGATTGACATGAGCATGATGATACACTATAATAAACATATCGAGTGGGAAGAATTGTGATCTGTGCAGCCACAAAATATTGAAAAAACATAATAAAGAATAGGCTTGTTTGATTGCTTGAATCAAGAAAGTGGCTTCGGCTACTTCCTTGTTCAACCCATCCTTAAAGCCTCTCTGTTTCTCTCCATCTAAATGAGTATACTGTATCCCACAGAGATCAAAGTCACCCTTGAGCATGTCTTCTTGTGTTGTTTTCATGGTCAGACCAGCAATTTATTTTTTGGAAAGTGGCCTTGACCTTTCCACAGCCAGGAGCGAGTCTGACATGACTGAATAAGCCAAGTCTAAACAAGAACAACAATTCTGCTCCAAGTTAAAAGTAGGGTAGGCAATGCTTTTCATAAACACTTTGTTATAGTGGTTGAAACTCTCTTCACATCCTGATAGCAATCAATAATAGTGGTGGTTTAAATATTTAAAAAATGTACATATATCTTTTCTGTGGAAGTCTCCAACCAGCCTGTCAGAAAAATGTATTTGCATACCTCAGACATGACGTCATTATCAGTGCATTCAGTAAAGCTAGAGTAATAGACAGTCACAAGCGGCACAAACAAACAGCAGTCATCTTTTTCAGTTCCTCCTGAACCAACACAACAAGCTTATGCTGTGTTCACGCCATGTCATGATTACCGTAATTACGAGATGGCAACCCGTGACGTTCTGAATCCGTGACTACGAATTAGGTGTTTCTTTGGCAACACTATCAATGCCGGATTTTTTTTTTTTTTTGGGGGGGGGGGGGGGGGGGGGGCTTTTATTAGAATAGGACAGTTCCTAGATAGAAAGTATGGTGGAAGAGACAGAGGGGGGACAGGATAGGGAAAGGTCCATGCGCACTTGCCCACGAGGCTGTAAGACTGAAAGAACTGAGAGGGCAACTCTGAGAATACAAAGGAACTCATTTGAACTCTCTCTTATGAAGATAGCATCACCATTTGAGACACAAGTCTCACCTCAGATAACATCTCTCTTTCCCATCAATGCCGAAATGAAACTGCAGTATCAGGTGGTACAATTCAGACCTCTTCAAGTTATTTACGACGTGAGGTTATTTAACGCTTTCTCTCGTGATGTTTTGTAGACTCTGCTCTGGCTGTGTACTGTCATGCGTTTTGGAGGATGCGTGGCTTTAGAGACGCTCTGAAGGGAAGGTGGGATCTTATACTTTCAAAGCTAGCCTCTCTGAAACTGCCTACCCTACCTTTAACAGCTTTCTTTATCAGTATGCATGATTATTAGCCCAGTAGTATCCGTACATACCAGTTTGAAGTCCTTGCTGGATATCTTGGTAAACCACTGGTTGAAGGACAGAGCACCCACTGCTAAAGCCAAGTCCCTATTAACATTAACAGATTATTATTATGAATATTATTTTTTATTATAAAAAGCAAAAGATATATTGACCACTTTTATAATAAGCATTTATAAATAAATGAATCAATTTATTTATTTAAAATACTTCCTTTCAAAATTTTGCGACCAGTTGGTTTTTTTTAGCACATTATCTACATTAAATTGATCAAAAGTGTCAGTAAATATTTTCATATTGTTAAAAAAAACACTGACACTGAAAACTGGAATAATGATACTGAAAATTCAGCTTTGCATCACGGGAATAAATTACATATTAAAATATATATAAAATTTTTATATATATATTTTTTTTTTATTTATATATATATATATATATATATATAAATATATTTTATATCCTTTTTTAAGAGTAATTACATTTCACAATATTGCTGTTTAACTGTTTTTGATTAAATAAATCCAGCCTTGATGAGAATCAGAGACTTCTTTCAAAAACATACAAAAACCTGACTGATCCCAAATGTATATTTAGATATTAGAAATTATGCATAGTTTTTAATACATTTTTTCTTAACCATAAATCTAAGTTTCATTGTATACCTGCTGTCTAAATGACTGAAGTCGATGAGGTTGAAGACCCGACAGTTCTGAACATGGTAGATATTATCAACATCCTAGAAACGGAAGCAGCAGTTATTAAAACCATCATTGCAAAACCTTTGACATTTTCGATTCTTATTAGTAGTGACTCCCACAGACCCACTGAACTTCCACACAACACGGGAACTCGTTGAAGTCACACAACGCTGCATACGTGTCTGAAAAGCCTCCTGTAAGGCACCAAAGAGGATGAGAAAAAATCAAATGAAAGCACATTGATATCTAAATAACATAGATGTGATTGTCAACAATCTGACCACATGGTCCAACTGCTCCATTCACATGTTCTTCAACTCTGGAGGCAAGACTGCATAGCCGCTCTTGAAGATCAGGAGGAACTTTCTTCAGCAATTTCCTGAAAGCAAGAAAAAGAACATGGAGGGAGTAAAAGGAAGTGTAGGATCAGTGTAACCACATCAGCCAACACAAATTCAAAGGTCATGTTTGTTCCATTTGCGGGCAGATAAATCAACACTTACCAGAAGGAGTGAGTCAAATTGGAGAAGACCTTATGGTATAAGTCACCAGAGTTTATTATAAGGGACAATATGAAAAAAATTTAACTCCATCCACTTTTGATTAAACGCAGAGGTTGTGTTTCCGGACCCGGATTTTACACCAGATCTTCGACACACAAACATCTAAATCACTGTTGCAAGTGAACTCATATTTTATGCCAAAGGGGTTCTATATTAGGAGAAAGGTCTTAAATGATTGCGTAATACTTTCATGTTTTACAGGTTATTTTCATTCGGTTACACTATAATGATGGTCCACTTTAGACATTCTACTAACTATAAGTAAATTTGCAACTACATGTCAACTAACTCTCATTAGAGTATTAGTAGACTAGTTAGGCTTAGATATTAGGGTTTGACTAAGTAGAAAAAGCTGACATGTACTGTATGCAAAGTTATTTCTAGTTAGTAGAATATCTGTTGAGGGACTATGAAAATAAAGTGTTAGTAGATTAAAGTCACTTTATTAAAAAATAAAGTGAAATAAAGTTATTAAAAAATAAAGTGCTAAGCAGGCAGTTTACTAGTACTCTAATGAGAGTTAGTTGACATGAAGTTACAAAGGTACTTATAGACCATTTCACAAGATAAAAACAACACTGGTCCAGAAACACTTCCTGTTTCAGTTTGTAACTGTTTTCTTTATTTTACATGTAAAGAAAAAATCTTAAAGATGTTTGTTTACATTTTTGATTCAGTTTTAAATGTTCTGTTGGTTGTATTTTATCCCAGCTTTTATGTAGTGTTAAAAAACTGAAACAGGAAGTGCTTCTGGACCAGTGTTGTTTACATCTTGTGAAATGGTCTATAGTTAGTATCATCATGTCTAAAGTAGACCATCGAAATAAAGCAGTACCTTTTTTTCTTGTGAAGGATGTTTACAAGCTGTCTCATAAAATTTACATAAAATTGAAAATGACTTAAATCCCCATCCCATAATGGGATCCCCTAATATATATATATATATATATATATATATATATGAAGTGGCTTTAGAGAGAATGAATCTTCGACTGAATCATTGTTTTCAGACCCTTTGAGAAATGAGGTGATGTGCAATGTATATTATGAAAAAAATAAAGTGTTTTTTGACCTTGGATGAATGCAAACCTATTCTTGTAGACCTCCAAAACAAACTAAGGAACCTTTATATAGCATAATAGGGATATTACTGAGAGTGTAGTCTTTAATTTTCCTTTATTGGTCAGAGTTCAGAGTTGAAACACTACCTCAACGTTGCTTTGTTTAATATTATATTTACACTATGGTCCAGTTTCACAGACAGGGCTTAGATTAAGCCAATAGGCTTACTATCTCTACAATAGTTCAAGTAGCTTTTATAAACATACCCAAGAAAAAAACTTTACAGGTGTGCAACTGTGCATCATGAGACAAAACAATGCCACCGACATATTTTAAGATGTGTCAAAGCAGGTTGCTTTTGCTGGCAGCTCGCTCAAACACGCATTTTACTCCAGGACTAGCTTAAGCTGTCTGTGAAACCGTGTACCAAACCAAATGCACCATGTTTGATCAGATGTGATGTTTCTCAGATCACTCACCCTGGCGATGAATCAGGAAAGATCTTCTTGAGTGAGGCGGTGACATGGCTGACCACAGCTTCCAAATCTCTTACTGACATCAGGCTAAGAAAGTAGCTCTGCTTGTCTGTCTCAATAACCACCTCACAAACACAAAGTGCAAGATGATACGTGATAAGCAACTGACTGGCTGGCTGATTAAAAGAGGATCTTTCTTTTGAGATGAAACTACTGAACCCCATTGCTTGCCCCCAACAGCTTGACATTCATAACAGTTTAAAAACCACAGGCTTTACTTGTTCGGAAAAACATCAGGGTTGAAAAATGACCTCAACTTCCCTGTATTTTCAACTTCATGTTTACATTATACTGTAAATATGGTAGCAATTTAAACAGAGAAAATAACCTTAAAATACTAAAGTAAAAAAGTGTTATTGAACCCTTTTCACATTTCGGAGGTTCTTCAAAGCCGGGGTCATCATAGTTGGGTAAACTTCATTATTGGTGAATAGAAACTGTAAGAAATCTGTTTTGTACTCCCATTTACTTGAATGGCAAAAGAAAAAAATCCATAATAGAGTTTCCACCACTTGCCAAAAGAATTGATAAAAAAAATATTGAGATTGATTACAGCCGTCAGAAGAGAGAATGATGTGAAATTTGACGTCAATCCCTAAGCCAGGGTTCTTCAATTAATTTTTACCAAGGGCCAAATTCTGCTGACAATACAGAGCCAAGGGCCACCAACCACAATGTTATGACCTCAATGTTTGCTCTGCCATTTTTGTTGTTGTTGTTTTGTTAAAAAGAGTCACAAATCACCACATAGCCCAATTATTCTATTTTTATTTATTATTTTCTTTTTCAAACGAGTCTGTTTTATTCAAGAAATTTTGAACAGATGTTAAAATGGCGTTTGATATTCTCAGACTTACAGACAGCCACGGTCTGCTTGCATAGCAAACACGTTGGCTTTGCGTTGTGGTGGTCAGGCAAAATAAAACAAAATTGTTCAGTCCATTCAGATTTAAATCGTTTGTTTTCTGTGTCAACTTTTCTTTTCTTCGCACTTGCCAATGTTTCCGTTGCGCGCGAATGCCTAGATACTGCGTTTGAAATTTTGCTTACACTGATGTTACCATGACAACCTGGAAATGAGCGCGGGCCAAACATTTTCCTTTCGCGGGCCGGATGTGGGCCGCAGGCCGCCTATTGAGGAACCCTGCCCTAAGCCATTGTTTTAGAAACGCACATAACAATGGTAATTTGTTTTTTATACATATATACTGTATATATATATATATATATATATACGTATAGAGTTTACTACCAAGGGAATATAACCAGAATATAGAGTTATAATTAAATTAAAATATGAAATTAAAATATAATTTATTATAATAAAATATAATAAAATATAATTATATTTTAAATATAAAATATAAATAAAATATAATTCAATTAAAATATAATTCAATTAAATTTTAAATTAAAATATGAAAAACTTAACTAGATTTAAGAAAAAAAGTTGTTTTTGTTTTACATGTAATGCATGTATTTGTATTGTACAATTTGAAAATGTTATCTCATAATTTACAGAGAAAAGTCATATTTGACAATATTATACTACCGTTTAAATAATTTGTGGTCAGTCTTTTTTTTTTTTTTTGTAAATTAAATTATTTATTCAATGAAAACTTTTATTCTCCAAGGATGCATTACATTGAGAGTGAAAACTTTTGCTTGCAAAAGAGCTCCATTTTAAATAATTAACTTTCTACTCATCAAAGAATACTAAGAAGATGAATCACAGTCTCTACAAAAAATATTAAGCAGCACAATGGCGTTCTTGAAATTGACGATTCATGAAAATTTAGCTTTGCCATCACAGGAATAAATTAAATTTTAAATATATTAAAACAGAAACCAGCTATTTTTAAAATTGTAATAATATTTCCTTAGAGGATGGTCATTTTTATTAAGAAAATAATAATGTTAAATAATTAATTGGATCATTTATGGGGGAAATATATCGGTGTATTTGTATTATATCACAGCTGCCTATTTTAAATTCACAGATGCTTCAACCCAAAGCAATAAATAAAACTTATGTAAATACAGTGTAGATTAATAAGCAACTTTAAATGGCGTGTTGTAGCTGCAGATCTCTTACCTGCTCGATGCTGTCGATGATGATGGCATAGATCTCGAGATAACTAAAGGAACTCTCCACCTGAAGCAAGAGACAGGACCGCTGTAAACAGCACACATACTCTCACTGGAAATACAGTGACTCACAAATTAACAGAGAAGAGAATTTGAGGGTCAGGGAGGCTGGGTTACTTATTGAAACTCAAACACAGAAGTTGAGCTTTGGAACGAGCATTTTTTCTTTCCACGGGAACTTGTATTGAGTCATGCACTTTCAGTGTCTAACTGCTCTCCATTAAGAGCTAATAGCTCTTCTTTCACAAATCAAGAAACAAAATCATCTCTTAAAGGCGAACGTCTTTCCCTCTTTTCCAAAAATCCACTCAGAGGAAATATAAAGCTCTATAAGTAATTACTCCCGCCTACAGCTGTTTAAGTTAATACTGGACGTGACCTACTGGCCCTCCTGTTTCTAACCTACTGCTTGTTTTATCAGCTGCATATTTTCAGAACTGTGTCAATTCACTGTTCAAGGTTATTGTGTTTTTTTATTTATTTGTTTTTTGGCTCTCTGAACATTTCCTTATTCTATCAGAATGAATGTATTTCACACACCTGATGTTCTGAATGTGAAGTTTAACATTATGATTTCTGAATGTTAAATGGTTTATTGGTACTGAAACATGAGCTATGTGGTCATGTAACATTAAAGTTACATTACTTTGGATTTGAAGCATTTCATTTTAAGATACTCCATTAAATTAGCCTGTTCTGATACACATTAGGCTCAAAACATAGATGGACACTTAAAGGGATAGTTTAAAGGGACCTGTGTGACTTTCTGTCATCTGTTTAACACAAAAGAAGATATTGTGTTGGCTGCCAATGGGTATCGTTACCTGTCTGGTTAAAAACTATTACTAACATTCTTCAAAGTATATTTTATGTTCAGCAGAAAAAAACTCATACGAGTATGAAATTAATTTTGACTTGAGAACAATTTCAAAAACATCTGCGAACAAATCGTACCATTTTCTCAAAACTTAGATGTAATTTAAATTTAAATGATTCGATTTGATTTAATTCATTTTATTGGCTTATTTAATTTATTATTTGACTGTCTGTTTACATGAAATATTGTAAATCCTTTTGCAAATATTTTACTTTTTAATTTTTATATTACCGTTTTCAGGCTACATTTTTTCAAGGGCCGGGCAACGATTGATTGCGATTAATCGCATCCAAAATAAAAGTTTGTGTTTACATAATATATGTGTGTTTAGTGGATATAATTATATTGTATATATAAATAAACACACATGCGTGTATATATTTCAGACATATTTGCATGTATATACTATATATATATTTATACATCATTTATATTAAATATAAATATTAATATTTGATATATTAATAACACATTTTTCTTAAATATATACTTGCATGTGTATGAATTTTATTACATACAAAATAATTATACACAGTACACACACATATATTATGTAAACACCAACTTTTATTTTGGATGCGATTAATCGTTGCCCAGCCCTAATTTTTTCATAACAATTTTGAGCAATATATGTTGTATATAACCAAATATTGACTAAATTTTAAATGTTTTGCTTGAATGATGAGAGCAACTTTATTTTTTTTTTTCATTCATCTAATGGAAAGGCATTTAGACATGTTTAAAGGGATACTCTCAAAATCCAAATGAACCAAATAGGATCGACTCAGAAACGAGTCAGTGAATGCACAAGTGTCACCTCATCCACACATGCACATCTTACTTGTTGCATGCACAAATTCGGGCCAACATTAATAAAAAATTGAGCTTTTATATTAACAAATATGTCTCTCTTTATACAAAATGCTGCACATTCATGTAATTCTGTATTTTGCACACAAGTTGTATTGTATTAGTTTAAATGTAGCGACGTACACTTGTGATTTGTCAAATAAATGGGTTGTTGTGCACACATAAATAATTAGCACCAGGCCTATTCATTTGTAGTTGTTTGTGTGTGGGTTGTGAAATGCCGTTTTTGAATCAATTCAGCCGATTTTCTGATATTTAGAAGAATATCATTAACCAGACTGTTTCTGTTCCCATTGACTTCCATAGTAGGAAAAAAATATACTATGGAAGTCAATGAGACCAGAAACTGTCAAAAAACATGGAGTATCCCTTTAAGTGTGACTTGAGTGTACAAATATTTATTGGGATCACTGTTATCTGAAACAATTTTTTTAAAAGTGTAAGACAGCGGTGTAGAAACCATTTGATAAGTCTGTGTGCATGTATGTAGAAACATAGCTGAGGAAAGAACGTCTCCCCAGTTAAAATGATTGATACGGGCCTGGTCTGAGATCTATGTGCTCTGATATAGTGTTTCCCACCTTCACTGGCAGCTTGCTGTGAAACACATGAGCTCTCCATTGAGACATCACCTGTTCAAGAACAAAAACACAACAGAACAGTGTAAATGAGTCTAGCGCCATCTGCTGGTACACAAAAAGAGCTCACAACAACAGGCTAGCTACTTCCTTTCAGTTGTACTCTGTTATCAGTCTTTGTGGCTTTCAGTTTTATGGCTCAGCAACCAACTAAAAAAATTTGTTTTTATAACAACATTGTTTGGCAAAACCACGAAAAAATATTGTGGCCTTTTCGGTGCTTACTCTCACATTAAACAGAAAGAAGCATGCAGCCCTTCAGTGATGAATGAATGAACCGTCAGCAGATTCTTGCAGAGCATGAGACATGCTCATTTCATCTGCACCATGAGCAACGAGTGCTGTTTTCTACATGAACATCACAGTCGGGATTACTAATGACACTGTGAGAATCCAGAGTTTTCAAAGGAATTTATGACACTGATGATGTGAGTCTTTGAACAGACATGATGCCCTTTTTATATTATTCTCAAATCATGCCGGAGAATATGATCATCAGGTTTTGAACACACTTTGTTTTTATGAGAGAGTTCATGCAGTTCTCATAAAAACAAAATACTAATTTCATTCTGAAATTCAAATTCATTTGTTTTCTCATATTTGTTAAAAGTGTATTACAAAAAAAGATTTCATTAAAAAAAAGATTTTTCCACAAATATGTAACATGATCTTCTCGTCTTGTTTTGATCGGTTTGTCGCAGATATTTGTCTGTGTTGTATATACTGAATGTATATATATATATATATAAATTATATTCCACAAATAAAATAAATATATATTCATTATATTACAAAATGTGTGTGTGAAAGGCTGACATACCAAAACTCTGTTCTCTGCTCGTCCCTTGCACTGGTTGATATGCACCAGACTCATGAACTGAACCCTTTGTGGCTTCAGATACTGAGTTATGCCTTCTGTAAATCAAGCATAGAACCATTAATGCAGAACTGCACATCACTCTAAAAGATAAATATTCTAAACACTGCACAATAATTTATCACATCACTAAAAAAAAGTAGCATGTTTCTGAAAGTATTGTATAAGAACCTTACCTTTGAGGCAAAATGGGACCTCTGTCATCGCCGCCATAATGTCTGCTCACTATGTCAGTGACAACGGGGTAAAGTCAGGCCAGCGGTGGCACTGTGTGACACACTCTTGAACATACACACACATCCTGCTGCGTTATGATTCATGCTCATAGGGGAAAACCACAGTTTGAGAGTACAGGTCTGAGACAGGATGTGACACCTGAACTGCATGAAGAGCATCCTATCGCAGTCACTTCAAGATTTGCAGTTTCTCACATAGCACAATCATTTCAACCCCAATACACATTAAATATATGTTTGCAAATGTTAATGTCAAGCTCTAGTCAGTGGTTTTGCCGTCAGCCTCACAGATGTATAGAAAATCAAATGCTGCACCTGTAACCTTTACTCTTATGATCTACTGATGCTAAGAAAAAAATAAATAAAGCTGCTAAATGGACATTTGTCTACCCAGTATCTCCCTCTAGTGGACTGATCTACTGTCACTAGCTGCCATCCTGAAAAATACCGTACGTTTATAAATTGTGAAAATAAAGCTCTACACGATCCTAAGAGAATTTCCACTCCAGTGCTGAAGCAAAATTTAATTAATTTTTTTATTTTGATTATTGAATTTTGATTATTTTATAGTAGACAAATTAAACTATTTTTAAACCTTATTGGTGCAAATACAAACTTTAAACAACGCTGGGTTGTTTCAAGCCAAATTTGGGTACAATATGGACAAACCCAAATGTTGGGTTAAAAAATGTAATTTCAATTAACCCAACTTCAACTTTCAACTAATTTTTTTATTTACATTTTTAACCCAACATTTGGGTTTGTCCATATTTTACCCAAATTTGGGTTGAAACCCCCCAGCATTTTTTTCCCGTTGGCACAGAATAAAAACAATCTGTGATTATTTCAAGTAGCAAACAACCGCATAAAGATGGAATAACAGACAAGCATTGATAAGGACAATATTTTTTTTTATTAGCTGTACAGCAATACATTCTCCACACCATCTTACCTTATAGGCCCTCTATATACCCTCACAGCCAAAATAAATGTCTTTATAAGGTTGGTTTTCTGACCATTGTAAAATTCAAATAGTACAGCTAGGTTAAAGAAAAACAAAAGAAAAAGCGTTAACCTAGAATTAAGAGCTTAAAAAAGCAATTTAAATGCAATTACATGTTGGAGGAAAACTTCATTCTGAATCTGAAAAACAAAACGATCAGAAATAAGGACATTGCTCTTTTGAACAAGTGATAACTTTTTACAAATATCCTATCCAAGCTTCCTCTTCTAGAAACAGCTCATATCAAAATAGCTTCCTCGAACACTCATATTAAACTTCTTAAATTAAATGTGGTCTGAAAAACCTATTGTAAACTTTAAGTCTCCTTCCAGAATGCCATGAAATTAACAACTCGTGTCACAAACGGTTTAATATTAGGGGTGGTTGTTGGGAACACGACCACATCAAAACGTCATGCACGTTGCTGTACCTGCCCAGTTCTGTCCCTTTTCTTCCTTTTACAAAAGCTAGAGCAAAATCCAACAAGGAAGCCTGTCCGTTAGGTAGGTCCACTCTCTCATAAAAAGACTAAGCAACCCTTCCCCATCAAGCGAGTTGAGCAGACTCAAATGCAACGATTCAGGCTACGGAAGGACAGAAAGAAAAGGGGTTATGCAGCCTACATGATTGTTCAGGCTTTTATTTTTCCGCCACAAGTCATTTGAAAGCCTTCCGTGGCATGTTTCCAAACTAATGTTAAAAGCCATTGGCCTAGCATTCAAGGTCATCAATTCACTAGAAAAAGATTAAAATGTTCATAATAAAACAGAAAATAAAAATTATTTACAAGCAAGACTAGCCAAGATTACCTTTTGTACAAATGTATCAACTGCAGGTTTTTTTTTTTTTTTAACATATGGATGGATGTCATCATCTCTGGCATGATAATTCGGCGGCTACATTTCTACGCTCCCTAACATTATCATCTGTGACCAGTAAAAGAGCACATGAGGAACAAACAGGGAATAAAAGTCATCATAAATGTCAAACATTGAGAGGATTTTCTTGGACAGAAGGGGTAAAAAAAACACCCATTTCTACAGCAGTGACAGCGATTCTAGATAGCAAGGCTTGACCAGGCACAAAATGATATAGTTTCTCAATATTGCCATGTTAATGTCAGATTTGAATGGACAAATGAAGACAGAAGGTTAGCTGGGTAAAAAAAAAGTCTATATGCATGTATTACACCACGTTATGTTAGAGATATTCCTGCTCTCAAAAATCATCCGGCCTCTCCAAGTACACAGCAAAAAAAATAACTCAGCAGTTGAACTACTGATGTGATAGAAACAGTAGAAAAGCGCAGCTTTGTGATCATCATGAGAAGACAAAATGTAAGAACTTTAGGACATTGATAATTTGGAGTTTTATAGGAAAAGGAAGAGGAACAATGGATTCTTTAAGAAATTTGATGAAGGACATGAGGCCTTAGCTTGGGATTAAAGGAGGTGGGGGGGGGGGGGGGGGGATGTAAGTGAGTATGTATGCATGTGTGTGTATATATATATATTTATAAATTCAGGGGACACATATGGGGATGTGCATATAAGCAAGCATGTGTGATCAGCCTGTGTGTCCACACGCATCCCCAGATCATCGGTCCATCATGCTAAGGATCATTTCAGGAGTAAGATCACCGTTAGGTGCAGCTTCAGGGACAGCTATCTGCACTGTTTCAACACCAGCCTCGACTGCCTCCACTTCCTCCACCACTGGCTGGGCAGTTACAGTAGCATCAGAGCCCTCGGGCTCCTTCTTCACAATGATGTTCTCAATGGCCCCTGTGCTTTCATCCTCCACCTGGATAATGGCAGCAGCTGCTAGAAGCAAAGAAGGCGATTTAGTTAAACCCTGAGATAAGATTTTGAATGGTTTGTCTTAATGCACAGACGCACACACAGTACCTGTGGTGGTTTTGGCGATAGATTTTGTAGGTGAGGGCTTGGGTGCATTCTTGGGGGGTCTGCCCCGTTTCCTCTTAACGGGAGGTTCAGCTGGTGCAGGCATGGGAACACTGGGTGGAGCCTGTTCCACATCCATCTGTTCATCGTCAAGAAGATCATCCTCTTCCTCTTCATCAATGTCATCAAGGTCAGGTTCTCCATGCTCATCTGAGATATTCAGGCAACAGTTAGTCATTAAGAGTAATATAAATTTACATTTAAAACATAATCATACACATTTCCTTCTAATAACCCACAAACAGGTTCAGATAACCTAGTTATCTTAATAATAATCTTAATAGTTATCTTAGCAGAACTAGAGCCAAGCTACTCACCGCTATCATCATCGTCGTCATCGTCCTTTCTAGAGCGCATCTTCCTCTTTCGGCCACCACGAGCCCTTTTGGGTGGAGTACCGTTCTCTCCATCAGCAGAATCCACACCAGTGCAGTTCTCTGCATGTCTGGCCATGGTATTCTGTTAAAAGTGTAAAAAAAAAAAAAGTTTAACACAAATTGCTGTATTCAATGCCACCATAAAATTAATCTGACCTCTTTAAAATGTACCATACCCTGCGAGTGAAGGTCTTGCCACACTTGGTGCAAACAAAGGATGTAGGCACAAAGTTGGGATCATGATAGCGCCGAAAGTGCATATCCAGGAGCTGTTTCTGTCTGAAAGTCTTCTCACATTGGCTGCAGGCGTATGGCTTCTCCCCAGTATGGGTGCGCTTGTGCATTACCATGTGGCGCTCCTGTTAGCAAGGAGAACACTGCAATTAACAAATGCTTATGCTGAATAATGCTGAACAATTAAAACAATTTCATAAGCTGTCTGACCTGACGGCATGCGTAGTCACACTGGTCACACTTGAAGCGCTTCTCATTTTTGTGGGACTTCTGATGCTGGATGAGAGCATAGCGCTCATGGAAAACCGCATCACAGTAACGACATTTCCTGCCCTGCTCAATGTAGGAATGCTGCTTACGTAAGTGCACACCTGGAATGAGCACAATTAAAACATTTTAACTTCAATACATCACAATTATGTTCCAAGCTGTTATTGCCATTAAAAACACCCACTATAATTAGCCATTAAAAACTAGAAAATTAAAAATAAAATTTTACCAAGATCACTCTTGCGAGCAATAACCGTGTCACAATGAGGGCAGTGAAATTTAGCCACATTTTCTGTGTGCTTCTGCAGAATGTGCATCTTCATGGTACCACTCTGGGTAAAACGTGCATGACAGATATAGCACTCATAGGGCTTCTCTCCTGTAGGACAGAAAAAAAGTTGAGTTTTTTAAAGCAAAAAGTCAATTAAATTTAAAAAAACAAAAAAAAGGGTCTGCAATAATTAAAGAGAAATGGTGCTATAATGTTTATATTATCTATAATATGTATAATGTGCTACTGACCTGAGTGGGTCCTCATATGTCTTTTCAGCTTATAGGTATCTCTGCTGGCATAGCTGCACAGACTGCACTGGAAGGGACGTTCTCCAGTGTGGGAGCGAATGTGCCGCTTCAGCTTGCTGACCTGAAATGTGTCAAAGCTCACTTAAATTCTGGCACAATAGAGGGAATCAGAAAGGGCATACATTATTGTATAAAATCTAATTGCGATGCTATAAGACCAACCTCTACACTAGCGTAGTCACACATGGAGCACTTGAATGGTTTCTCATGAGTGTGCTTGTAGCGTCTGTGTCGCACCAGCTCTCCACTGGTGACGAAGGCCATGTCACAGTCAGTGCACTTATGTGGTCTAGTGCCTGTCAGAAAGAATAAAAGGTTGGTTCAATTTCTAATACAAACTAGACAGCCTATATTTTCCTCTCCACTAAGGAGATCATGTACCTGTGTGAGTGTTGAGATGGTTCCTCAGCAATGTCACAGTTCTGAAGGCTCGTCCACAAAGATGGCACTTGTGAGGCCTCTCATCAGTGTGGCTCTTCATGTGGCGATCCAGATTGGAACGGCGAGGGCAGGTGTAACTGCACAGCTCACACTGGAATGTCTTCTTAACACCTGTACGCAGTGAACAAAATCCAGCGATTTAGTAGACCTGCCACAGATCTTACATTGAAATTATATTTAAACATTATTTAAGACCCTGTTCACTTTGTATGCATCACACATTCTCACCTTTCTTCTTGATTTTTGTTGGTTTAGGTGGTTTCATATTACCCACAACTTTCTCAGCATTGACTTCAGAAAGCAGTCCCTCCTGTTGCTCCTCCTCAAAGTCATACACAGACACGTCCATGTCTTTATCCCCCTCCGTGTTGTAGCGCAGCTTGCTTTTCTTGGTCTTCTTAGCTTTTTTAACAGGGGGCGTGTAATCTGGATCTTTGGACCACGCGGGGTCTTCATTTTGGGCTTCAGCCATTTCCTCTTCCTCCTGCTGTTGAGGCTGATCCTCTTGGGCCTGGAGCTCATCTTGCTCCACAGTTTCCACTTCTCCATTTGCACCCACCTTGACCACCTGTAAGAGAAAATATAACATTTAAATTCACCAGATAGTCAGAGCCCATCGCATTTAAAACTGTAGTCTGTTCAAAGCCGAACCTGGAAGCCCTCAGGCAATGGCAGGGTGTGACAGATGACAGGCTCCCCGTCTTTAGGCATGGCAGTGGCATCAACCAGTGTCCCTTGCAGCTCTTCCACAGTGGCAGCAGTGACCGGGACAGCAGAAACCGGCACCTGCACTAGCTGAAGCTCTCCCAAGCCCAACTGCTGCTCCTCCATGTTCACCACCTGCAGGGTGATGATCTGAGTGTCATCAACAGTTGTGACTGTGGCTTCATGGGCAGCACCAGCCACACCAACAGGTGCTCCAACAGCAGCCTCCATGACTTCAGTCTTCATCTGGAGTAGGGCAGGGTCCAGGGTGTCCATCACCATCATCTCCACACTGCTGTTGACATTAACTACACTCTCGACCAACTGTTGCTGGGCCTCCACCACAGGCTGTCCTTCAATCTGGACTTGCTCTAATCCAGCAGCCTGCAGCAATTCAGCTCCCACTTCCTCATCTTCTCGCCGCCTTTGGTAGGTCTTGCATTCCTTGGCCTTGAAAGCATCCCCTGCATCCTCCACCACCGCCTCAGTCGGTCCCCCTTCCATGGGTAATACCTATTGCAATTAAAAGTGAAAAAGTTAGAACGCAACACTAGATGTAAAACGCTAAAGTTTTCCTACCTGACTGCAATCTGTAGTGTTCACTTACATACACACACTCAGACAGGCTGATATCAACCTTGCAAAAAGTGAACAAAAAAGTTGAGTTGGCACTTAGGTATCCATGACTTTGGTGTTTGTATAGAGTACTGTGAGTTTACCTGCATCAAAAAGGAACACTTCATCTCTCTACCCCTGCCTTGACCACTTTCTGCCTCCGATGAATGTGCTACCTGTCTCAACTTTGCTTCTTACTACCTAGCTCAACCTGTTGGGATGCAAACAAATCAATCCATCAATGTGAAAAACAAAACATACTTTCAGTTTACAGCTTTTTCCCCCTTTAAAGGGATAGTTCACCCAAAAATGAAAATTAAGTAATTACTCGCCCCCATGCTGTACCAACCCCGTAAGACCTTCGTTCATCTTCGGAACACAAATGAAGACATATTTGATTAAATTTGCGAGATGTATCACTGCTACATAGGCTGCCTAAGGGATTGAAAATTGACAGCCCAGTAAGTCAACGAAGAAAATGTTTAAATATTCCATGTGACTATAGTGGCTCAAGTATAAGTTTATCAAGCGACGCGAATACTTTTTGTGCGAAAAAACAAACAAAAATAACGACTTTATCCGACTATTCCATTTCTTCCTTGTAGGCCTGAGACGAGAGCTCGAGAGATTTCAAAGAGATTTGGAAATCGTTATTTAAACGATTTGTTTATTCATCAATAAAGTAATTATTTTGTTTGTTTTTTTCACGCAAAATGTATTCCCGTCACTTGATAAACTTATAGTCGAGCCACTGTTGTCACATGGAATATTTAAACATTTCCTTTAATGACTTTCTGGCCTGTCAAGTTTCAATCTTTTAGGAGCCTATGTAGCAGTGATCCACCTCTCAAATTTAATCAAAAATATCTTCATTTGTGTTCCGAAGACGAACGAAGGTCTTACGGGGTTGGTACAGCATGGGGGTGAGTAATTAATGACTTAATTTTCATTTTTGGGTGAACTAAACCTTTAACACACCCCTCCTTGGGGTTAATTAGTATAACTATTAATATTATAGTGTATGTGTGTAATATATACATATACACACACACAAACGTATATTATATATAACCTAAATACACACATACATGTGTATAAATATATATAAAGTTTGTTTTCCTAACACATTAGCGATAATACATAACCTCAGAAAACTTGCAACTTGAACGTGACTTCTATCAAACCAAAACCGAGTCTTGCACTCTTGATTCGAAGCCAGAAAGCATCATCTAAACCGATTCTCGCTTCTACTTCCTCATGATCGCGCGCATTTGGCCACCAACCCATTAAACCGAAAAAACGTGTCCCCCTATCCTTACCTTCACACGTTTTAAAACACCCTTATAATTTTCCACAGCAAGAGGGCATTCTGCGATGGTTAATCGTGTTTTTGTACCACTACCAGTCGGGTTGTAGAGGGAGCTCTCTACAGTTTTTATCCCTTCAGTCGTTTGTTGCTTGAGGTTAGTCTTTCAAGAGTGAGCGGTCGCACCGACACCAACGACTGCGGCGATCCGGCTGTTTTCAGGCGATAAACGCTGGGATTCGTGGAGTGTAAGGCGAGGCTCGGTCTTGCTTATCGAAAATGGCTATCCTTATAGTTTGGCAACGGCATCTTCCTCGTTTCATTTTAACCTGCGCAACACGCTAGCATCGACGACAGGACATATGCTAAATCAAAGACGCAGTTATTTTTTTGTATCCAACGTAGACTTAAACACGTCATTTTGGATTTTAGGAGTGAGAATGACCGAAGAGCGAACAGAGGCCATCGTAATGGGACTTTAGTATCGCAAAACCGGGTCAATGTTTCATCGCCTCGGGTTTGAATTTAACTGCTCGAGGAGGGGCGCGAACAGGGCGATAGGCGCGAGCTAAAATGTTTTACGGCTTAAAATAGTACATATTATGAATAAAACCTCGGGGATTTGACGTTTGTGTATCTAAATGTTTTTTCTAAACTGTTTTGTCCGTGTATGGTTGGAAATTGGTTAACTTTAAGAGGCATATTAGCTGGTTTGCTAAGTGCGCGTGCAGAAACGGCGGGTTTCTAAAGACAGGAAACAAAGAGAAGAAACAGAAAATGGACGCCCGGCCTAAAGATTGAAGCAAACATCCTGGCGTTAAATAATGGCATCGTGGTGAAATGCCGTCTGATATAGTCTTAATAGTGCTTAATAATCAGGCTGAAGCCCGAACTTCTGGGTTATAAATGTTTTTTGCTAAATTTTCGATAACGATAGAGGGAGACAAACACCCCCCGCCAGCCGCCTGCACTGGGAGCCCCATCGTGACACCTAGAGGCCGATTAAAGCTCCTGCAAAACTCCCCCCTTTCGGAAAAGTAGCGCTGTTTTACCTGCGTTTGGTGATTTGCTCTCGCGTTGAATTCGACAGAAAGCCCAGGGTTTGTTCTTCCTTTAGGACGAGACGGAGTAATATTGCGTCCTTCACCTCCGGCGGTTTTAATCCTCTCCCGCTTTTGCAGAGTAGGCTCCGCACAAAATGGCGGCCCTTAGCGGCTGTTGCGCATGCGCCTCACGCAGGGGGGCGGTGGCGAGGGGGAGGGCTGTAAACAAAAGCAGTGTGCGGATTGGCCGTGTGGGGCGCTACTTTTGAATTACGGGATGTGGGCTTTTTTTAGACGTTAAGTCAAATTTGTACCAAAGTATGTTTAACGTTACATTATCTGATCCTCTTATTACAATATAAAAAGGTATTCGAAGAGAATAGAATAGCTTAACTGTGTTCCCACACTCCCAAATTGGAAATATCAGTGTGGAAGCCTATAAAATGTACATGAAATCTGTATCTGAAAAGATAGTGTTTTTATAGTATACAGTACATATAAAACATACTATATATATATATATATATATATATATATATATCAAGTGTGTCTATATATCACACCAAGTGTGGAAACCCTGGTTTAATCAATACACTATTGATATTTGACTCCAGTTATGTAATGCTGTTTTGATTTATGTTGATTCCTTTATTATTGAATTAGTCTATTTGAGCATGTGTGCATACATGTGGAAATGCTCAAAATATGTAAGCCCTTTTTTCAAATTTTCTTTGTGACAAAGTACAAATATGTAAATATGTAAACAAATCAGGCAAGTTAGTGTTCATAATTTTAATAGTTTCCTTTACAGTTGAATTGATGTCAACAATATCCTTGTCAGACAATATACATACTTAAGAGTAAATAAAAAAAATCAAAAGTAAATCAGTTATTTAATGCTGCACAATCTGTAGATAATAATGAAAAATATATTTAAATCTGTTCTGCAGTTTGCAATCCTAAACCACAGTCTCGCGTTTTAAATAAAGTCTATCTATCTCATTCTCTTGCTCCCCATACTAATTTGAGGCACTTATACACTGAAGAGGCGTTCTTTGTCATATCGAAGCCTGAAACAGATTTAACTAGAAAATCATGTTATTTAAAAACAAATGAACCTTCCCTGGTTTCAACTCAGAACCTTTCAGTCTAGCAGCACTGGAGAAATGCTCTGAGTCAAACATGATCTATGGCCACCCTAAAGATCACAAGCACAGAGGTTGTCGGGAACCCATTTCAAAAGGCAATATTCACCACTGTTTACAGCTTTAACTCCATAATAATGATGACATCTTTAAGAATGAACAAAAAAAAATGAACAGCTTCACCACTTCTACAGCAGATATTACATTGCCAGTGGGTTAAATGTGAAGTGCATGGTGAATCAAATCAGATCTGCATTTGCTATTGAGCATTTAAACATTTAAACTAAATTACAACACAAAACATTTACACTTCCAATGGGATATAGATATATATTCTGTATCAGTAAAGAATATGACAGTATGGAATGGCACTGTTACACTTTTATGGCAACAAAGTCCCTATGAAAGTTTGGGATTAATAAGGAATTATTTTCCAAGATCCCAATCCTACTTTCTGAGGTGTGACCTCTGCTATCAACATACATTCTCCAATCAATATGTACACACGCATAAGCACTCTTCACAAAGTGGTCAATCGTATTCTCCATGTACTCTGCAGCTAGTCACTGCCTACTTGCATCAATAAAGTGAAAATTTCACTTTATTTCCTATCACTATCAGTCATCACTTGGGTCCAACTTCATTCAATGAATCATGAAGGCAACACCATTGAGCCGAAACTTAAGGCAGCAAAACATTGTTTGTAAACCCACCACACCCACCTATGTATCTTACCTCATCACTTTACAGTAGTTCATCCATGTCCAAAATATGAATAACATACAGACTGACATACAAGTCCTCTTGTCTAATGATTGTAAAGCATTCGTCCATGTCTTCGAGGACAATGCTGACACTCTATCTGTAAGAGTGTGATCACGCTGATTTGTGTCATTTAAAACTGTTTGATAGTAGTGTGCATTTAATAGTTTGTAATTGGCATGATCGTGACAGTGAGGATACTGAGGCGCAAGTACATTGTTTTCAACAAGTATCGGCCAGTTGATTGTGTTAGAAAGCCGTACTGGCCATACTGCCGGGTGCAAAAAGCCGGGACATTCCATCTTGTGAGGACTCGAGGTGTCGATGGGCTATCTTCCCCTCCTCACCTGCAATTAAAACAAATGAAATGGAAATAAGATACATTGTCCTCCTCTTTAAAATGACAATACCTTTTGACTACATTTTATTTTTGGCATTTAATCGAAAAATCATCAATTGTTCACAAATTATATGGTGAAAAACTTTACGTATTTGTAGCCCTCAATCGGGTCATGTGATCTATACGACCCCAATCGACTTTTACTTACTAAAAAAAAAGGTTCCCTTCATCTCATTGGAATAAGATTTTGTGACTTTTCATACATTATCTATCTATGCACACTCAAAAAAACTGGGCTTGATTCGGTTGTTCTGAAGGTAAAAAAAAAAAAAAAATTACACTTCTGGTCTTTGGGGTCAATATGACCCCACATTGAAATGAAATGAATGGGAAATGTGAAAAAAAAACTAAATATATTTTCTTCATGTGTCAAAAAAAATAAATAAATAAATAAATCAGGCATAAATCTGAAAATGTTTACACAGAAATGAAGGCCTAGTACTACAGCATAAATGCAATGCATCATAAAAATAATAATATAAATAAAAAAATTATATATATATATTTATATAATAATATAAATAAATAAAAGTTACCTTTATATCAGTGGAATAAGATTTTTCATACATTATTGTGACTTTTCATACATTATCTATCTATACACACTTACACTCACACAAAACTGGGCTTGATTCGGTTGTTCTGAAGGTGTGTAAAAAAAAATTTACACTTCTGGTCTTCGGGGTCAATATGACCCCACATTGAAATGAATGGGAAATTTTCTTCATGTGTCAAAAAATAAATAAAAACTCCGACATAAATCTGAAAATTTTTACACAGAAATGAAGGCCTAGTACTAGAGCATAAATGCAATGTATCATAAAAAAAATAATATTTCATATGCAAGCTAATGGTGTAGTTAGAACAGTAGTCACATTCAAATCCAGACTCAAAACACATCTGTTTAGCTGTGCATTTAACTGAATGAGCACTGTGCCACTGTTCGTCCGACTGTTACTGCACTTCATTTTATTTTTGATTCTAAATTGTTTTAATAATTTACTGTATTTTATTATCATTTTATTTTATTTATTTTATTCTAAACTGTTTTAATTATTCTGATTTCTTTTGATTATTTTAATTTCTTCTATGTAAAGCACTTTGAATTGCCATTGTGTATGAAATGTGCTATATAAATAAACTTGCCTTGCCTTGCCTAGTTGAGGAATTGTGTGGTATATGGATACAAAAGTACTTTATATCTCCAAAAACACAGCATTAATGAATAGATGAGAAGTAAACAAAAAACTTTACTGATATTACACAATTATTTCACATTTGCAGCAGATCCATGCTTTCAGTTTCATTACTGATCTTTTCTTTACTAGTCCATTTTCTGTTGTTTAGTTCATTCCCTGCTTACCTAGCACAAGTAGAGCTTGTTTGGCAGCATCCCTCACATCCTCTTTATCTGTCCGGCACAGATACACCAGCTGCTCAATGCTCTCTTTGGCCTGTGATGCACAAACACAGACAGACACTTTACTTAAAGTCCTCCACCAACACTGAGGAGTGATGCTGCATTCAATCTGATTCCCACTCAAATCACTACAGCACATCTAACCACCAGGTTCTTGAAGTTATGCAAGCATATATATGAACAACGTAGGAAAAAAATAAATGTTTATTGAGTGGGACTGAGTTATTGAGGAGAGAGGTTTAGCCATGCATGAACTGACCTTCAGACATGCGAGTGCTTTACATCCACACACTCGCGTCTCAACGCTTTCATCCTCCAGCAACTCTAGACAGCTCACCAGCGCCTGAGACAGAACAATAATGAGAGGATTCAATCTAAACCCTTTCTGAATAACCAAGCATTAAAACTTAATGGTGATGATTAGGGATGCACAAATATTAACATTCAGCCAGTACCAAAGCCCATGTTATGGGCAATCACTGATAAATGGTCAGTATTAAAGTGACATATTATATATACCGTTTTGCCTAAAACATTAAATAATACAATAAAAAATAATACTAAAAACTAAAATGTATCATTTTAAATGCTAATAGTGAATTTAGGCATCACAACATTATGTACAATGCAGTACAGTATGAAAAATGCATGATCTTTCAGAATTTTTTTTAAAGATTACATTTAACAATGCAAAATGATTAGTGTTTTTTAAGATTAACTTTAAAGGAGTAGTTCACTTTAAAAAAAAAAAACTTGATAATTTACTCACCCCCATGTCATCCAAGATGTCCATGTCTTTCTTTCTTCAGTCGAAAAGAAATTAAGGTTTTTGATGAAAACATTCTCCATATAAAGCACTTCATTGGGAACCAAACGGTTCAAGGTCCAAATGAGAGTTTCAGTGCAGCTTCAAAGGGCTTTAAACGACACCAGACGATGAATAAGGGTCTTATCAAGCGAAATGAGCGGTCATTTAAAAAATAAAGTTTTATAAGCACAAATGTTAGCCTTGCTCTGTTCTGTGATGTGCGCTCGTGACTCTCCTCTTCGAACTCGTTCATCAAAATGAACAAATCTTTTTTCGAGTCATTTTTTAAATGAGCGATCGTTCCGTTAGATAAGACCCTTATTAATCGTCTGGTGTCGTTTAAAGCCCTTTGAAGCTGCACATTTGGACCTTGAACTGTTTGGTTCCCATTGAAGTCCATTATATGGAGAAAATCCTGAAATGTTTTCATCAAAAACCTTAATTTATTTTCGACTGAAGAAAGAAAGTCATGGACATCTTGGATGACATGGGGGTAAGTAAATTATCAGCAAACATTTTTTTTAAAAGTGAACTACTCCTTTAAGTGAGCATTAGACAATGTTATTTTAGTATCACTGATGTACTACTATAGTGTTTTTTACCGTTATATTTCCTGTTTTCATTTTAATTATAGTAATGTAGTTTTGTCTTTCTAGTTTAGTTATGTTAGTACTTTAAATATACAAAAGTGAGAAACATTGCCTTTGCAACTAGCTGAAATAGTTGTATTAATTATAATTATTTAATCAATTATAATATTTTTAATTATTTAGTAATTTTAGTTTTACTTAATGATAACCATTGCATTAGATGATTAGATGACAGAAAAAGTCACCAAAATTTAAAAATAGGGGAAATTTAGTATTTAGCGTGAAAAATTTGGAGACAATTTTTGAAAATTTTGCACAATTAATGCTTCTCGTTATATCTTAAAAACCATGTGATCTCATAGCTTATACTTAAACTTGTGATATTGCTTTTGTAGAAAAGTATTTTGTTTTTAATTTGAGCCAATAGTTTATTTTTATGTTTTTTTTTTTAAAGTAAATCTTCATTATAAACAAGTGGAGCATGGGTAAATAACCACACCTGTGCAAGTTTATTTGACCTGCAAATCTGTTGAAATATTCACCTCCAAAACCACAAACAGAGAGTTTTTGCAGGATGGTTTTGGATAAGTGCTCTTCTTACCCTCTCCCTGTGGCGGGTTTGGTCCGCTAGACTCCGCAACAGTGAACTGGCAGCGCTGGACACTTTTCCCCTCGGGTCCCTCAGCAGCAGACTGACTGCCCGCAAGCCCTCCCTCTTCAGACTGCACTCTGGAGGCTTCTTCAAAGATTTTACCAGAACATCTTGATCTCCAGACTGCAGGCACTGAACTAGCCACACTGCAGGAGAAGGAGAACGAAAGAGAGACATGGATTAAACGGATACACTGCAGAGAAAACATGAGGCGGGGGAGGAGTGGAAAGATGCACGGAGAAACCACAACAACAGAGAGGTTGAATGGGGGTGTTGGGAGTGGCTGATACTACTCCGGATGTGTTGCAGATCACTCTTGCTAATAAATGTTATAGTCCATTAAAGGAGTAGTTCACTTTTAAAAAAACTTCTGCTGATAATTTACTCACCCCCATGTCATCCAAGATGTCAACGTCTTTCTTTCTTCAGTTGAAAAGAAATTAAGGTTTTTGATGAAAACATTGCAGGATTTTCTCCATATAATGGACTTCATTGGGAACCAAACGGTTCAAGGTCCAAATGAGAGTTTCAGTGCAGCTTCAAAGGGCTTTAAACGACACCAGACGATGAATAAGGGTCTTATCTATGACCTTTCGAGTCATGACTCGAAAAAAGATCCGTTCATTTTGATGAATGAGTTCGAACAGGAGAGTCACGAACGCACATCACAGAACAGATCAAGGCGAGCATTTGAGCTTATAAAACTTAAACTTTTTTATTTATTTTTTAAATGAGCGGTCGTTTCGCAAGATAAGACCCTTATTCATCGTCTGGTGTCGTTTAAAACCCTTTGAAGCTGGACTGAAACTCTCATTTGGACCTTGAACTGTTTGGTTCCCATTGAAGTCCATTATATGGAGAAAATCCTGGAATGTTTTCGTCAAAAACCTTAATTTCTTTTCGACTGAAGAAAGAAAGACATGGACATCTTGGATGACATGGGGGTGAGTAAATTATCAGCAAACGTTTTTTTAAAAGTGAACTACTCATTTAACACTTATGGGCACTCACAACATAGCAGTGACAAACACATTTATTTGAGAAGCACAATTGTGTATTTTTTTTAAGTATGTTTAAATTTTTTACAGGCCGATTTGTTGCTGCAAATTACTGTCAAATACACAAGCCTTCATCTAGCCCTCAAATGTACCTTCTTCAGCCAGCTCAGGAATGTGTGTGTCCAAGTCATTCACTCCCTCTGCTTCCAGGTAGCTCCAAAACTGGAAGAGGGTGAGAGTCTCTTTGGACGCGCATCCTGCACGCTTGGGCAGCTTCCTCTCCAGGATCCGCTCCAGCAGACGAAGAAACACTAACACACACATAAGTTCAGTGTAACAGAGAGCGTCTGATTAGGCCTAATGCAATTTAGTCTACGGACTCATCAGAAACAATGATCCGCAGGAGATTAAATACTTCCGGTGGATTCAATTCAGGAAGTTATGTTGATTAATGGATTGAACAGCTATTTCAATTTAGAAACAAATCAGCCAATAACTCATTTCCAGTGCTTGTTCGTGCATTAATAATCTACAGCCACACACACACATACCTGTGTCTGAGAAGCCGACCCCTCTCTCTGGGAGTCTGCTGGCGTAAGCGTCGCTGAGCGCCTGTAAGAAGGCCTCTGTGGAGGTGCTGTACACACTGCAGCCATCCGTGCACTGCCGCCATAGCAACACGGCCCCTTGGCACTGATCTAACTGAGGAACAACTGCTCCGACAAACAAAGACAATGTCAGAAAAAGAGCTGGTTCTGTGAGGAAAAAATACTGACAAATATGTGAAATAAAATTCTGTTGTATAATGTAAGATCTGAGACACATGACACACAATGTATGAACATTTGCATAGAAATAAGAGAGAAAACTGAGGTAAAAGTAGTAAAGTAACGGTTTAATTTAACAACCTACGAGACTCACCCTCCTCTGGTTGGATGACTCCGCCCCTTGAGTCCTTCACAACCCATCGTATGAGCTCGAGGACTCTCGCCTCCCTGAGAAGTCGGTCCAGAGCGTACATCTCCCCACAGCGCAGAGGCCCGAATGTGCCTAACCTCTGTTTACAAAAACAAAACAGAGTATGAATACAGACGCTCAGACACCGTCAAAACACTTCCGTGTTAAAGGGATAGTTCACTTTGAAATTAATTTTTGGTATGTTTTAGCTTACCTCAAGGGCTTCCAAGATGTAGGTGTCTTTGTTTCCTCAGTAGTTTCAATTTTGACATTTTTAGGTCAAACCGTTCGTGTCTATCAGTCATATAATGGAGGTCTATGGTCACCACCTCAAAGAGCATGCACAGAGAAGTCCAAATTAAACATGATTTAATGACTCGTAAATTTAAGTACACATTGATGGCCTAAGACACGAAACGAGCGGTTTGTGTGAGAAAACGAACAGTATTTATATCATTTTTACCTCTTGCCACAAAGCGCCCGCGCCCTCAGATCACTTGGACGTGGCTGTGGTTACAAGAGGTAAAATCTATATAAATACTGTTCGTTTTCTCACACAAACTGCTTATTTCGTGTCTTATGCCATCAATGTGTACTTACATTTACGAGTCATTAAATCATGTTTAATTTGGACTTCTCTGTGCATGCTCTTTGAGGTGGTGACCATAGACCTCCATTATATTTCTCCATTGACTGACAGACAAGAACGGTTTGACCTAAAAATATCAAAATTGAAACTACTGCCAAAACAAAGACACCTACATCTTGGATGACCTTGAGGTAAGCTAAAACATACCAAAAATTAATTTCAAAGTGAATAGATGCATATATGCATTTAGACAAAAAGTTAATTTAAGACTTTTTTAATTTAGAATTTTAGAAATGATTATTAATGAAGATTATTTATTCAAGAGGAACAAGAAGAACATTAATACTTCTGTGGGTTATAATGTATTTACACTTATGCTTAACACAATAGAAACAAAACAGAATTCTGCACACATTCCGATTATTCTCATATTTGAGTAGACAAATGTCCATAACTGACCAGCAACTGTGAGCTGCAGTTCTTCAGATGAACCAGCAGGGTGTGATCTAGAGCCGGGCAGCCCGAGCTTAGAGGACCTGAGGGAGTGTCCCAACATCGCGCCTCACAGCCCTCATCCTCTCCTGCGCTCTCCACAGCCGCTGGACGCTCCTCTGCGCTGTATCAGTCAAAACACACACAAGAACAAGCACACGTCAAACGAGAGAAGAAAAATGGCATAAACATTTTCAGAAAAAAAGAGCAAAGAGACACTAAACATAGATAATAAAGTTGTGCAGTCATTCACTCTATTGGTTGTCTTTTCAAGCCACTGGGTGGCAGTAGTGTCACGTAACATTATAGAAGCAATGTATTTTGATGAAAAACCTTGGTTGAACTTGGTTTCTTTCTCGCTCTCTTTTCGTTTTTTACTATAAAATACCCCTTGACAGCAGAAAGGTGTTCTGACCTGTCTGTCACACTCTGCCTTTCGCCATCCTCCTCCTCCTCTTCCTCCAAGTCTGATGTATTGAGGAAGTCAAAGCTTCCAAGAGCCGTCTCAACCGTCAAACTGACACTGGACGACCGACTGCGACTTCGTACCTGCAGATACACACATTTGCAAACTATAAATCTTGTTAGTTTTATAAATAATTAAAAAATGAAAAACTCTTGAACTCTAAAGTGTAAAATGTTTCAAAAGGTCATTAAAAACTACAATCAAATTATTATTATTATTATTAGTTAAAAGAAGAAAGGGGTAGTTCACCCAAAAATAACATTCTAGTCATCATTTGCTCGGTTGACGGCAGACATTGATTTCCACAGTACATTTTCCCTCAATGGAAGTCAATGGGCCAATATTCTTTAAAATATTTTTTTTGTGTGTTCAAAAAGAAACTCATACAGGTTTGGTACAACTTGAGGGTGAGTAAGTAATGACACAATTTTCATTTTCAACTATCCCTTTAAGGCCTAAATTTCTAGGCTGAATTGTTGATTAGATGATATTATTGTCAATTACCACAGTGAACACTCAAGCAAAAATCATGTTTACAGCAATGCATTTCCAATTGAAGTATATTGGGGCGAAGCACTGCACAGGATTCTGTTAAATACACACTGTTTCTAAAATATAGCCAGATATTGTGAACATTAGATGATAGAAATATTAGTAATAAAGTTAGTAACATCCAATCTGCACATTTTTTATGTTAAACTCTTAAAATCTCAAAATAGCTTGAGCAATATACTTCTATTGAAATGTTTTTTTTTTTACAACAACATGACAGCCGTTGTCAATAGTGCTTAACTTGTAAAACCTGGAGTTAAGCTCTATTTACAACGGGGATATTCAAATTAAATGACCCATCATACCATTGATCAGATCAACCAAACATGATTGTCTTTTTATGAATAAACAAACACTCTTATGTTGTCTTGATTGATTCTGTGAAGCAGCTTTGATACAATCTGTATTGTGAAAAAGTGCTATATAAATATATTTGACTTGACTGGAACATTCATAAGGCCAGTTCTGGAAAGAGACACATTGTGTTAAGTCTATGACTAAGGTAAGACGTGCCGGGAAAACCTCCTCTGTAGACACAGGATGAAACGGTCGGTTAACAATAAAAGCAAGGGGCATGTCTTTGATGAACTCTATTGTTCTACAGATGAGGACCAAAGCTTCTGAACCCAAACCCGGATCAGAGACTTTGATGGTTATCGTGAGTCATGGATGCAAGGAACACCCAAAGGCTTCTGGACCTGAAACATGGAGGATCTAACATCTCAGTCAGCCAGGAAGAGCTACACCCTAAAAGCCCATTCACACAGAATGGTTTTTTTTCCAGTTCACTGTGCTACTTTACCACTGTTTCTCAATTCAATCGCACTAGACGGACTTGTTTAACAGTAGCCAAGTCTTAAGCAGCATCTCCTGCATGACGGAGTGCTCTAAAAAAAGTTCAACTTGTTTAAAAACACATCTTTTTTTCCTGCCCCACTGACCTGCATTTTTTAAATGTGAGGTAACGTTACATGAAACCGCTCGTCTGCGCCGCTCATTCACACAGAGACGAGCAGAACATGCAGGGTTCATATTTAAATAGTCGTTTTGCAGTTTAATATACACAGACACCACATCAGCAGCGCCGCCGGTGTGTGGTGAAGAGATGAAACCCACTGAAGAGATGGGTCCCAGCTAAGGACCCCATTAGTATGCCTGATCTAAATCTGTTCTTGCGATAGCTTATAGGCAACGTGAGCTGTTTTGGCGTTATGTGTAGCTTGAATGCTAAATCCCACTGCTATGTGCAAGATAAGATTAAAAAATACAAGATTAAAGCAGTTTGTTGCCATCAAGTAGCGCTTTTCATAGTAGGTTGCGTCAATAGCAGAGGAGAAAAGGCAGCGAAATATAAAAATACTACTTTTATTGTGTCACAAAATTTAGTTTAAAAAGTTTTTCAGTCAAGAACTTTAAACTAGGGATGAGCAACGATTAATCGCATCCAAAATAAAAGTTTGTGTTTACATAATATATGTGTGTGTGGTATGCATAATTAACTTGTATATATAAATACACACACATTATTTTTTATTAATATATCAAATATTTATATTTATATATAATATTAATTATGTATAAATAGTAAATACATATAAAGTATATACATGAAAATATTTTTTAAATATATACATGCATGTGTGTATTTATATATACAAATTAATTATACACACTACATACACATTTATTATGTAAACACATACTTTTATTTTGGATGCGATTAATCGCGATTAATCATTGCCCATCCCTACTTTAAACATATAAGTTAAAAAGACATTAATGACTCGTTATAACATAGTTCAAACGTCTTCTATAATAAAAGTGATTTTTTCTGATTTTTAACCAGGGACTAAAGCGATTACCCATAAAACTAGCTTTGAACCAATCGGATTGCTTGGGTCCTTGTCTTCAGTGGGACTCATCTCTTCACCACACCAGTCACCATGTCTCAGAGCTTTCATGAAGAGGACGCAACTTCACACCCTCGTTCACGCATGCGCATCCAGAACCGGGTTTGACCGGGTACTCGATACCTACGATACTTGGTAACGTGATGTTTACATTTTTTTAGTACCGACTTGGTACCGAATATTTTGACAACTCTACTCCAAACTAGAGCCCGACCGATAAAGGATTTTGAAGGCCGATACCGATACAAATATTTTTTGGTTTTACAATCCGATATTCCGATATATCGGCCGATATATATATTTATTTATTTATTTAGTACAGGGACAGTGCATATTCATAAACATTTCTGTCAATATGCCAGAATTAGCCTAAAGGCTATTTTTCATCCGCAGTCCCTAGACAGTTGGTAAGAGTCACCCTAAAAAAAGAAAAAAATTACATAGTTCATATATATTTTTTCAGAAACGTGCAACAAAACATTAACAGATTTCCCTAACATTAGTTACTTGTAGTTATTTATGAGTTTTAACTAAAATAATATGATAATTCATTTTAAAAAGAAACTTTATTTATTTCTTTTATTGTCACAACAGAACAGACTGAGGATAGTGGCATTAGCTAGCTTTGTGGTTAGCTAGTCTATGATGAGCCATAATTTAGCAATGGATAACGTCATACTGCAAATTGTAAAACATACATTTTCAATATAACAGGCCAAGGAGAGATGATACGTCTCATTGCTATAACGGTCACGCGCTATTAAAGAAATACTTCAGTCACATTGTCAAAAGTTAAAAGGACAGTCAGTCGACTACACTGTAACAACGTTACGTAACTATTACTAGCTAATTCCGCTTCACTCTCGGCTTATTTAACAGCAGCAAAACTGGAGATGATTTTGTCATGCTTATTTGAGTTAAGAGAACTGATGGGGATGTTCTTTTAATTGTTATTCAAGCAATGTATGTATCGTGGAACAGGAACGGTGTAGAGTGCCCTCTGGTGGACAAACACTACAACTCCAACACTAGTGACATGGTTCAAGCGTATTTCGTCCGTTTTTATTTTATTTTTAAAATATTCATTTATCGGCCATTATAACTGCCGATACCGATAGTTTGGAAAATGCCTAATATCGGCCGATATATCGGTCTGGCTCTACTCCAAACCACAACAACAAACCCACAAACAGTAAAAAAAAAAGTTGCAGCACTCACTGTTAGCACCTCCTCCAACAGCTTCAGCTCTTGCTCTAAGACCTGCAGTTCTGGGAACTGGCCTCTGTAGTCGTCAAGCGAGGACAAAACGCCACTAAGGGCCTCTTCCACGTTGCTGTCTGCTGATTGTTCCTGCAAACCACCCATGGGTCTGGTGTCAACTAAAGAACCAGATTTCTCTGCCAGCAGGTCACCTGTTTGTGTCTTTGTGAGGTGTGGCTCGTAAGAGGAACCAGTCCTAGGAACACCATTGTCCATCTGCTGAGACGAAGCAATAGCACTGGAGGAAGAGTCTTTGTCTCCACAGGTGGGCCTAGACGTGAGCTCTGTCGCTTTTATAGCCGAGTCACAAGCTGTGGTTTCTGCAGGAGAGCGACTTTCTGAAGAGTTCAGTGGCTCAGTGGGACAGATTGTGGAGGGATCAGGAATGGGACAGATCTCCTGAGTGTCTGGTACTACAAAACATGGCTCTGCTCGGTGGGATATATCATTGGCAATGTCACTTACAAACACAGAAGAGACCTTCGAAGTTACTTCAGTGGCCTCCACAGATTCCACAGCCAGTCTTTCTATCGAAACACCATCTGCGCTGTTCTCGCTGATATGGCTAAGTGAGCGAGAATAGCTGGGGTGGCCATTGGGCACTTCCTGTTTTACAGGAGCCTCGGTGGTGACTGTTATGGAGGCTGCTGGTCTCTTCAGATCCTCTTCTTCCTCCTCCTCCTCCTCCTCTTCTTTCTGATTGGCCAGGCGGGTGGGAGTAGAGGTCACTGATTCACGGGGTGCAAATGAGATTTCAATGGCAGGAGGAGCGGTTTGTACCTCAGGCTGTACTAAGTTCTTGTGTGCGTGACGCATTCCCAAGGAAAGCTGAGGACTGGATGAATCATCTGAGGATTCAGAGGAGTTTGACCAAGCCGTTCCGTTCTCCATCTCTTCTTGCCTCCTCAACATATTCTAGTGGGGAAGAAAGAGATTATGAAGAGGAAAACATATGATTACGATCATTTAAATAAAGACCCTTTCACATGACTCGCGGTAATGTTTCTCAAAGTATCAAACTCTGTGGAGCAAAGTGTAAAACTGGAACACAATGCTCAAAGTTCAAATAATCGTAGCTTTCAGATGCTTAATACACAGAGTTTGGGGCAAAAGTTTGGGGTTGGAAAGATTTTTTTAATGTCTGACAGTCTTTTATGACCAACAAGGCTGCATTTATTTGATCAAAACTAGAGTTAAACTAATAATAATTTAAAAATAACCTAACAATATGAATATACTGTATGTTAAAATGTAATTCACTCCTATGATGGCAAAGCTGAATTTTCAGCATCCTTACTCCAGTCTTGAGTGTCACATGATCCTTCAGAAATCATTCTAATATGCTGATTTGGTGCTTAAGAAACCTTTCTTATTATCAATGTTGAAAAAGTTGTTCTGCTTCATATTTTTGTGGAAGCGTAATACTATTTCTCATGATTCTTTGATGAATAGAAATTTAAAAAGAAAACTATTTATTTGGAATAGAATTTTTTTGTGACGATATAAATGCATTTACTGTCAGCAGTTATTTCTAAAATCTTACTGACCCCAAAATTTTAAATACTCATGATGTTATACACGTTAGATGATTCTATGCAAATAAATACTAAGCAGAAGAAAAATTAATAATCTTAAATGGTCAATATAGCAGTCTTTCAGTTAAAGGCCTTACATACAAATGCCGTACTGATACAGCATGCACATTAACAAGTTAAGCCTAAAAACAAATCTTTTTTAGGGCATAACTTGTGCAAATAAATTGCAATATATTCAGTATTACTCGTTACTGCAAATTTGAAATGTTTTGTTGACAGTTTCCTTTCTAGATATCGGTCTTTCCTTATTTAATGCCTGTTTCAGATTACACTATTTTTTTGTCTGTTACGATAGTCACGGTGTCAGATTACGCGATTTTGACTACTAAAATCTTGTCGTGTCGTGGACAAGACACATGTCAGACATGTTGCTTCCTGACCAGTCATCGCATGCCGTCTTTAACGGCGCGTGATGTCATCGAGAAGGCGAAACTAGTAGCGAGTGACTTTCGTAAACTAACGTAAACAAACAATGGATGAAGCGGTGAGTGTCGTATTGGCTGTCCTGTGTTCAGAAAAAAGTAAAAAAAGACGTTCCTGGATTGCTCGAAGAGGACGGTATGGGCTGTCAATCCTCTAAAGAGAACTTGAGGTAAAACATTGTTTTCTTATATATTTTTACTTTACGTTTTAACGTTAGCACCATCGTCTCTCTTTTGTTTCGCCATTTTTGAAAGTTGTGTACGGAAAAGCTTCTGTGCTCCTATTGGTCAACGTCATACATGTGACGCAACCGTCGTGGACGACCGTTAAAAAAATTAAACATGCTAGTCTTTTAGTCGTGATGTAGGTTGTCGCCCACTATGACAGACTATACGAGATGATACGATCGACTCTTGCGTCCCAACGCCCGTTATCGTTTACGAATCCCCACGACACCCTACGTCAAACGGATCGTGCTAAGATCGTGTAATCTGAACCAGGCATAAATGTGCGACTATTGCCCATAGAAAATAGTCTAGGGGCAAAGATGACCACAGAGTGAACTGACTTGTCTTAAAGAGACTTTATACATAGCAAAATAGTAAAAATATGAAATAAATAAAAAGCCCTGATGGAGTCATGTGAAAGTTCATTACTATATGCTCCATAGTGAGAGATTACGCTAAAATAACACATGACGACTGTGAGCAGACAGCAGGCTAATTTGTGGAGGGAGAAGACAATACAACAGGCTGATAGGAGCGTGTTGTTCGTCACTCAGCATTAGCGTGTATATTTGGACACGGGGGAGCTTCATTATAGTGGAGAGCAGACTGGCATCAGGCCGAGTGAGCTAAAACACTCCCTGCTCCCTCTAATTAACTTCTGCTGTTGCTGCTCCCTGCCTCGCTGGGCTAATGTGACCACCCTTCAAAACAATAACAGCATCAATGAATGCATTATTGACAGCTGTGGATGCTACTATTGTCACTCACAGTCAGACAGACAACGAATAATATGCACAAGGATCCAATTTGCCCTATTATATTTAAGAGCACTGACAGTAACTACAGGACACAGAGGAAATCATCACTACAACAACTATAATTTCTTAGATAGATGGCAGATACTACTCATTACTAGAAGAACCATACAAACCTGTTTTAGTCACATCTAGGGATGTGGCCGAAGCCGAATATTGTGTTCGGAACGGAAATGACACATTCTACGAAGCCCCTAAAAGGGACATGGTGATGGGAAGAAATATGAGATGGGAGGAAAAAATATATTTCAATGCCTCTCGCAAATATATATTTCGATAATTATGTTGTATATAATTTGTGGGGATCAGGGCACCGCTATCAATCGCTTTGAATGTGGGCTCGCTTTTTACTTTCACTTTTCAATTCGCGATCACTCATACACTGTGTATTGGGATGGATGTAAAAGTTCAAGGAGTAGTTCACTTTTAAAAACACTTTTGCTGATAATTTACTCACCCTCATGTCATCCAAGATGTCCATGTCTTTCTTTCTTCAGTCGAAAAGAAATTAAGGTTTTTGATGAAAACATTCCAGGATTTTTCTCCATATAATGGACTTCACTGGGAACCAAACGGTTCAAGGTCCAAAAGACAGTTTCAGTACAAACTGTTCAAAGGGCTTTAAACGATTTTAGACGATGAATAAGGGTCTTATGAAGGGAAACGATCGCTCATTTAATAAAAATAACAAACTTTAAGTTTTATAAGCTCAAATGCTCGCCTAGCTCTGTTCTGTGATGCGTGACTCTCCTGTTCGAACTCGTTCATCAAAATGAACGAATCTCTTCCAGAGTCGACTCATTCATTTCGTCCGTTGAATGAACCAAATGACACGAAGAAAGATTAGTTCATTTTGATAAACGAATTCGAACAGGAGAGTCACGAACATGAATCACAGAACAGAGCAAGACGACCATTTGAGCTTATAAAACTTAAACTTTTTTTTTTTTTTTTAAATGAGCGATCGTTTCACTTCATAAGACCCTTATTCATCGTCTGAAATCGTTTAAAGCCCTTTGAACAGTTTCAAGTTTGTACTGAAAGTGTCTTTTGGACCTTGAACCATTTGGTTCCCATTAAAGTCCATTATATGGAGAAAATCCTGGAATGTTTTCATGAAAAACCTTAATTTCTTTTCGACTGAAGAAAGAAAGACATGGACATCTAAGATGACATGGCGGTGAGTATTATCAGCAAAAGTTTTTTTAAAAGTGAACTACTCCTTTAAGATATTTGTCAATGACACTCAGGATCTGTTGCGCACCAGATCCTCCGCCATCGCCCTGTCAGACATCTCTCTCTTCCCATGATAAGTGAAATCTGAAGTTATGTAATGTAACCGACTCCAGCAGCAAGCCAAACCATGTCCCTATAGGGGCTACGTAGAATGCATAATTCATTTTCCATGTCTTTCCGAATTCACATTTGGGCTTCAGGCACATCCCTAGTCATGCCTTTTTAGCGAACTACCGACTACTAGCTAAAGCCATACTACTAGCGCTACAGACCGACCACACTTACATGGCTGAACAGCAGAGAGGTTCCCAGGCGGGCCGAGGTGACGTCGCTGCACGAGCAGCTCTGAGTAAGTTTCTCTGTCAGAGTGTCTCTGAACACGTCCAGTAAGGACCAGCGCTGTCGGGATATCATGCTCCCTGGGGCGGTCTGCATGCAGTCAGCGGGAGCATGAGCATTTTATGCAGGCTAAAGCTACATCACTTTTGGCCCAAGGTAATTTGACCCAGTAAACTATGAGTCTGGCCTAGCCAAACTTCTTCCATTTCATCTAACTCGTCTGAGCTGATCTGAAATGGAGACATTACTGTGACCTCGTGAGATCAAGATGCTTCTGAGAAATTACTAGTATAAAGTCTATGTGGAGTCTTAATTTAAATCTTAAGAGGGTCTGGAGAACTGTGAGACCTCCATTAGGAAGGGGAGAGAGAAGAATGGTATATCGACATTATGGTGGTGTGCACTTAGAAGAAATGTTTTGTTTGAATCAATTGAGATCAAATGAATCTCCCTGGAGTATATCGGAAGCAAACTAGATTTACAGAGCAGTCCAAAAGTCTGCGGCCATATTGAAAATATTGGGTGAAAAATTCCAAATAAATTTTGTAATTATATTATATTTTTTTAATATATAGATTATATATTTTTTATATATTTTTTGTAGACAGGGTTTAAATTGAGACAGTCTGTATCATTATGTGTTGTCTTGTTAAATACCAATATATATATATATATATATTTTTTTTTTATCCCAAACAAGTCGTTTGTGGAGCTTGATTTCAATAAAAGCCGTTTATTGACTAATGAGGAAATGTTGAGTTTTGAAACTTTTATATTACAATGACCTCTTATGTCAGAAAATCAAGGAAAATTTGATTTCTCAATTCATAACTCATTTAAATGATATTATTTATAATAAAATGTACTATTGTAGATTCAGGTTTTTGTTTAAAAAAAAAGTTTAAAAAAAAATAAAATAAAAAAATATATATATTTCCTGTAGGTTTCAGACATTTGAAACCTCATTGTGCATAATCAAGGGACAATGTAAATTGAATAGATTAGGACAAATGGACAGACTCACATAGAAGGCCTGCTCTCGTAGAGAGGGTGTGTCTGGAGGACTCTGGTTGTAAGTAGAAAAGCGTTTGTTGACAGTAGGAGCCTTGTTCACGGTGCTAGCTGAGGACGACTGGTCATCTTTGTCGAAAGGACTACAGAAGAAGAAGGAGAATGTTTCATGACAACGGCATTTAAACTAGATTTAGTCGTCTCATTGATCGATTTCATCCCCAATTTTCTGATTATGATCTGACAAAATTTTATGAGATTGCCTCAAAGCTGTACTTACTTCCAGGTGACCTCAAGACTGAGTTTGATGGTGCCCAAGTCATTGATATCCACAGCTACTGTTTGGGGCAGGGCAGCAAACAGGTCCTTCGTCTCACATGAGACACTTCCCACCACCACGTGATTGGCCAGACTCTTCAGCTCCGTCACCTTCACATACATACAAGACGTTTATTTAGGAGGAAATTTCATCATCAGATTTAATGACCAGTGCAATATGCTAAACGTTTTAGACTGCTGTCATTTTTCAACGAGACAATGCACCTGCCCGAATTCCAGATTTGAACCCTATAGGGGATATTTGGTCTCACATTAAACTCAAACTAACTGGGAGACATTTTTTTAACTACTCGAAAATCTGTAAAAATCTTTCAAATCTGTCTGCAAATCGGGAAAGGTTATTCCATGCAACATTGCTTTATATACAGTATTTGTGCAATTCTTGCTAAGTAATTTCCTGACCAGTGATTTGTGATTACAAAAAGGTTAAGACCATTAAAAAAAAACACACAAACTTTTTAGCCTGGACCATTTTTATATTAAAAAAAAATTGCCCAGGAGTGTACATTTTACATCAGCTGCATTCTCTTCATTCTTCCCCTGGAGTCTCTCTGTTTTAATATCGCTCGCTATCTTCTGTAAACTTCCAGTCTTCCTCTCTCCATCTATCCCGAAGTAATGTCCCCCTCCCCTCACATGCAGTTATGTGTCTTGGACCCATTGGGAGAGAAAAACAAGTCAAAGTCCAGCTGCAGTGCTGTTATGTGCATTAATGTCTCACAGATTGATGTGACAGTGGTGCACATGTGAATGTGACAGGAAGGAGAGACAGAGATTGATAGTATGTGTGAGAAAATAGAGGGAGGGAGAAACAGCAACTTTATATGTAACTTATGTAACTTTATATTCATATAAAAAAATACCTTTATAGACAAAAACTCTGTGATGAGGGGGAGGAAGACCATGTCCTCACTGTCCCACACTTGCTTGCCATTGATTTCAATCCGACCCCGCAGCTTCCACCGCTGGCGACCGTACTTCATAAAGATCTGTGGAGGGTTTTAAATAACAGCTTCATTCAGTCTGATTAACAATCAATCAAACTATTCAAATATGTTATTGTCACATTGTAAGAAATCTCTAATATAAACAAGAAAAAAAATGCTGATTAAGAAATTAATCAGTCACAGCTTCCACTGCTGGCAACTGTACTTTATAAAGAACAGTGAAGGAATTTAAATGACACCAATCAGTCTAACAATCAAATAACAAATTCTTAAAAATATAATATAATTATATAATTACGTATATTGTAACTCAACAAAAATACTTCTAATAATAACTGTATTATGTATATCCTGTTTTTTCTCATTATGTTTATAAACAAAATGTATAAAAATAAATTATATCTATAATATATATATATATATATATAGATTACAAGATTTTAAACCCTATTTTCATAAAATAAAGCTGAAGTTAACATTTTCTATCCTATTGGAAAATGTGATTTTGTATTGTATTAAAGGTGCTATATGTATTTTTTAGCGGCCTCTATTGGTGATGTTTCAGATTGCAACCAATTTTTACAAGAGCGCTCGTGCACAAAAGCGAGCACTCATGGTTAGGGACGTCACTTCGATTGCACAATCAAACGGACCAACCAACACAAGTATCGAAAACGAAAATAGGGAATTGATTTTAACAGGCTTCTCTCGGACACATCAAGCGCGTCACACAGAAACTGCAGGATCTGACACACACACACACACACATAACAGCAAACTATACTTCTGCATAATGTGTCTCTTTTTACAACAAAAATGTGAATTCTGCCGGTTTTCAGACGGTTTCATACATACAGATACAGATTCGGGCTACAAACGCCTTCGTATGTAAAATTACTGACATTTCACTAACTATTTGTGTATCTTTCACAATCAGCAATGTCAACATAGGTGAATGTATATTGATAACAAAAACTAGACTGAACAATTTCAGTGTAACAGTAAGATCGTAGGAAGTAACATTACTGTACTGAACGTGTCTGGAAATGTGTGTTATAAACAATATGATAGTAGTGGGATGAGTGACGTTAAACAGTAGATCTAGAACATAAAAAAAGTTACATCCTAAAGCACCTACTTTTTGTTATCCTGGAACAGTCTTTTGTGTTCATTTCATGTCTCATATACGTATGTAGTAGTTTACCTTGCTATTTCACAATAAAAATAGCGGAGGTCTCTTCATAATTCAAACGTTCTGGTCCGTGTCAATCCGATTCACGGTTGGCCTGACGAGCTTCAGCAGATACATTTTTGTTTTGTTTTTTATATTTATGTGGAGTTTGTGTTGGAGTGTGTGTTGTACTGGAGGCAGGAGTGTTTTGGTGTTATCAGACTCAGTGCCGTCACATAGGCTGTATATAAAAAAGAGAGAGGCTCGGGAGCGTGCATGCATGTCATCCGACCCGGAGACTTCACATAGAAATAGGAATACTGGCCTTCAGAGGTAATAGCAAAACCTGACAAGTGGATCATTGTAGGGTGCAATTACAACCCTTTAAGAAAACATCTAACATAACTTTACACTTTTAAATCACTTTATTAATCCACGTGGAGAGGAAAATCTTGACTTTTGTGTGTTTTTGCACTGTAAAGCAATGAACAGAGAAAGAATAACAGATGGGCTGAATAAAAAAACAAGTCTCTTCCACCCACTCTTTCATCCATTTCTAGATCCTCGAGTCAATTTCTTGTTCTTTTTCACACCACCTCCCTTCCTGTCACATCTCTGAGGGCTCTTGCTGAGAAAACTGTGCTGACTCACTGCATTGATTGGCTTGTCAGTCACTCTGAAGCTCTTGCATGTTAAACAGGTGGAGCTGGGGCCGACACATTAACATTCGTCCTTCTTTAATTATCCTCCGCCTCCCCAAATCTGTTCCTCAATGCACAGAGCAGATGCCGAGATCTGTCTCTGTCTGCCTCTCTTTTGAGCAGTCGTTTAGCAGACGCTTTCATCCAAAGCTTGCTTAAGGGCACAATGGTAGTTATAGCTCATCGATTGCCTAGTGCAGTGTTCAGACCAGCCAGGTCTTCAATCACCACTATCTGTCATATCTGCCACTGACAAAAGTACAAAGCAGATCACTGATGGCATCAAGGCAGCTTTATGAGGACATGATGAATGTAAAGATAGAGGAGAGTCAAAAATCTGGTTTACTTAAGTAATGTGACTTTAAAGGGTAAGGTGGGACTTTATTGTACCCAACAGAAACTGAAGGAATCAGGAAAAGTGGGAATTAGTTAATTGTGGAGTGGACTAACTTTGACCCAGGTATCAGGCCATATTTTTCAGAGCTTCTACCTCCTGCTAACCAAGATGACAATGCATCTCTAAATGTTTTTTAATGCAATCTTTATTACATTAACTGGCCTTTTAAAGGAGTAGTTCACTTTTAAAAAAAAAACTTTTGCTGATAATTTACTCACCCCCATGTCATCCACAATATCCATGTCATTCTTTCTTCAGTCGAAAAGAAATTAAGGTTTTTGGTGAAAACATTAAAGGGTTTTTCTCCATATAATGGACTTGAATGGGAACCAAACGGTTCAAGGTCCAAAAGACCTTTCAGTGCGATCTGCAAACTGTTCAAAGGGCTTTAAACGATTCCAGACGATGAATAAGGGTCTTATCAAACGAAACGATCACTCATTTAAAAAAAAAAAAAAGTTTAAGTTTGATAAGCTCAAATGCTCGCCTTGCTCTGTTCTGTGATGTGTGTTTGTGATACTCCTGTTCGAATTTGTTAATTAATAAAATTAATAAAATCATGGAAATTTCTAGTCAATAAATTCTTTTTTCGTGTCATTTGGTTCATTCAATGAACGAAATGAACGAGTTGACTCGGTAAAAGATTTGTTCATTTTGATGAAAGAGAAAACTATGTCCAGTTCATGCTGACTATAAATCAAAGAGAAGGTAAATTATCAGCTCACCTCATACTGATCTCCAGCACAAAGCCTTGCAAAACCCGCCAAGCCTGAAACAAAGGCACACGTTGTTATTTAAACACAGCACACTGTTGGAATAGAAATTAAATCAGATGTGCGATGGGAGTAATGTGGTTATAACTGTAGAAAACTACAAATTAAAATCACTCTGGAGTTCAATATTACCCTGGCATACAGAGACAGTCTTACCCTTCATTTTGACGTGGAATTCCCCCAGCTGGTTCTCCAGCTCACTCTCTAGCATGCACATATTCTGTAGGGACAGAGACAGTGGGTAATTACACAGAGGAAAATAGACTAAGGTCGCAGGAATAAGGGAAATAAACATGCAATGTTTAGAAACAATAATGTGGCACACTACAATTTGAAGCGTTTATCGTGGAATAACGCCTACTGTTTTACTTAACATTTAAAAAAAATGAGTAGACAGCATACAGTATGTACTGTGCAGTATTTAGTAAGTAGTAATAGCCAGAGAGATGGGGAGGAGAATCATGGGGAATACTTTTCCTACAGCTGAACGCTTATCTTGCAGTACCCATTAGGGTAATGAAAAGCACTTGACTGGGAAAGGCTGTCCACTCTTAATCAGATTGCCTCCCTGCATTATTTCCATAAGCATTACGAATGATTCTAGTTCCACGCTGTATCCATCTATCTGGATGCAAAAAAAACCTGTGGTGTGAGCCATAATCATAATCAAAGCCATAATAGTGGAGTGTAAGTCTCAACTTCCTGACAATGTCATAAAAGTAATCCCATTTTTCAGGGTCACACTTTTACCAGAACCCATTCGTTATAACATTATTTCCATATTAATCTCTTGATGTTTATCTTATCACTGAACTTCAGTCAGCTCCTTGTTTCCTGTTTGCCATTATTGGACAAATTGATTAATTCAGGTGTGCCTTAACTCAGTAGTCACGGCAACAATAATCAGGCACACCTGAATTAATCAAGTTTGTCCAATAATGGAAGACAGGAAACAAGGAGCTGACTGAAGTTCAGGAAGTAGTGCAGCTGTGCATAAAGCCAATTCAGCTGTAAAGTGGATTAATTTCAGTAACACTAAACTGAAGTGAATTTCAGTTCACTTACATTAGGCTAAAATGAATTTCAGTTCAAAGTGGACTCAGTTCAGTAAAACTAAACTGAAGTGAATTTCAGTTCGAAAGTGGATTCAGTTCACTAATACTAAACTGAAGTGAATTTCAGTTCAAAGTGGATACAGTTCACTAACACTAAACTGATGTGAATTTCAGTTCAATGTGGATTCAGTTCACTAATACTAAACTGGAGTGAATTTCAGTTCAAAGTGGATTCAGTTCACTAAAACTAAACTGATGCGAATTTCAGTTCAAAGTGGATTCAGTTCACTAAAACTAAGCTAAAATGAATTACACTTCCAAAGTGGATTCAGTTCACTAAACTGACGTGAATTTCAGTTCAAATTGGATTCAGTTCACCAACACTAAACTGAAGTGAATTTCAGTTTAAAGTGGATTCAGTTTACTAACACTAAGCTAAAATGAATTACACTTCCAAAGTGGATTCAGTTCACTAAAACTAAACTGACGTGAATTTCAGTTCAAAGTGGATTCAGTTCACTAAAACTAAACTGAAGTGAATTTCAGTTCAAAGTGGATTCAGTTCACTAACACTAAGCTAAAATGAATTACACTTCCAAAGTGGATTCAGTTCACTAATACTAAGCTGACGTGAATTTCAGTTCAAAGTGGATTCAGTTCACTAAAACTAAACTGAAGTGAATTTCAGTTCAAAGTGGATTCAGTTCACTAACACTAAGCTAAAATGAATTACACTTCCAAAGTGGATTCAGTTCACTAAAACTAAACTGAGGTGAATTTCAGTTCAAAGTGGATTCAGTTCACTAAAACTAAACTGAAGTGAATTTCAGTTCAAAGTGGATTCAGTTCACTAATACTAAGCTGAAATAAATTTTAGCTCAAAGTGGATTCAGTTCACTAACAATGACAGAGGGTCCATTATTCTTCTTCATCTTCCTCCCATACTCTCATCTACCCACACACTCTTACCTCTGTGTATTCTTTGAAGCTCTTGTTAGCTTCAGACAGACTCTCTCTGGCCTCCCTGCTGCCTGGAGAGGCATTGTACGCCTTCACCATCTTATCAGCTCCGTCTCTCAGTCTGCGCTGCATGCAGTAGGCCTCATAGAGCTCATCAATCTGCAGACACACACACACACACAGTGGTTATTATAATCAATCGATGAAATACATTATGTGCAATATGGATGTGGGTGTGAAATGTCTTCAATAGCATTTCCTGCTGAAAAATCACCCTTGAGCTGTATATTTAAACATGGTAGCTGGTTTCTAGCTGGTCATTAGCTAGATATCAATTCTAATCTTATCCATTTTGCTTAGCACAATGTATAGACATTAAAAATATTTGGAAAAAATGCTGAGAAAGAATTGTTTGCCTCTTCTACCAGCAACAAACTAGCATTTCATATTAGTTTAAAATGATCAGGCTAAATTTTGAAAAAAGGTGACTGCTCAACCAAATAATGACCAGCTTAGACTAGCAAGAAACTAACTATCCTGTTACAAAACACACCTTTCTACATAAGCAGGATTTTTCAATAAAGGTTAGTATTTTTATGACTTAATGAGGTAGCCACAGTTTAGTCTACATCCAGATGGTGACATTGACTTGATCTAACTGCACATGCACAAGCCACAACATCTTCTTGTTAAATCTTTTCATGCCCAAGTACTTCCTGTTGGGCCTCATTGTCTCTAATAGAAGTAATTTAGATTTTATTGATCTATCCGCAACACCTTGAGCAGGTTTGCAAATGTGGAAGTCAGTAATGGAGACAGGAAACTGTTAAATCTCCTTATTATGCCAACACGAATTTAGGCAGATGTTCAGAGTAAGAGACAAACAGTTACAAACAGTAATTTGGTAATTATTCACAGCACGAGTCTTGTAATTCTGAGATTAGAAATAGAATGAGCTGTCTGTTGTAAACCAGTATGAATGAATGAAAAACATGCAAACACTAAGAAAGCCCCATTGACTAAAAGAATGTTCAGCAGGAGAGACATTAAACATTAAAGGGACACTCCACCCATTTGCATTAAGCTTTCCATTGTTAGAAACCCAGTCATACTATTGAATGGTCGTGCAACACTCTAATTTTCCCCTGAGACGAGAGAAATCTGCTATTTACCCTTTTCACTTCCTCCCACAATGACGCAAAAATCATAATTTTACGTCATTAGGAGGAAGTGTAAGAGGGGGGATTTCTGTAAAGACTACAAGCACTAGATCTCACCCTTTTAAACCCGCCCATAGGGGGTTGGGCCTAATGCGCTAACAGACCAATCACAGATCAGTGCCAGTGCGTTTGAGTTCACCGGCAGAAACTTTTTGAAAATAAGGATGAAGCTACTGAATACGCAGACGGATGCAGTATGGAGGATTGGGATTACACATAGTGTCGGCCATCTTTTTTTGGAAGCTAAGCTAGCAGGCTCTTGTTCTGTGGAGAAAGCCAAATAGTAACTTTAGGGGTTACCATCCTCTTTTTCACAGACATGTCTGGCTGTCGACGTCCGGGATTCAGCTTTTGCTTTCTGCAGTCGCCGTTCATTGTTTACATGCACAGCTTTTGTTAATTTCAATCTAACTGAATTCATTCTGATTGGTGAATCTGAATGTAGTGTTTACATGAACGCTAAACAAGTGATCGGTTGATGTGCGTTTTAACATCGCTAAGAAAATTCCCGCTCCTCCGTGAGAGATACGAGACCGGTGCGTCTCACAGGTGACGCTCATCGGTAATCACGCCACCGGCCTCGTGCTGTTCTCACTCGTCCCTCACTCGTCCCGCTCGCCACAGTAAACATGATGAATGGCGACTGTAGAACGCAAAAGCCGAATCACAGACATTTTGGACGATCTCGAAATCCCAGGCAGACTCATCAATGAGACTCACTAGACTAGCCTAGACTTGTTGTTTAACGACTGCGCTCTGTTACCGGTAGCCGTGGCCTCCTAGGGCAGTGCATTCTGGGAGTTGTTGTCTTTCATCCACATAAGCCAAAAATACATTTTCTGGCTTTTCTCAGTCTAGAAAGCTCCAAATTCAAAAATAATTTCACATTTCTTCTACATAAATGACCCATTTCATTTTAAATACACATTCATCTTTCCAGAGGTGGAGTGACCCTTTAAAAAACAATACCCAACTGAGGACAATCAAAACCGTTTAAGCACTGCCATGAAAGGCCGTTCAAAATTACTAATCGGGTGTAAAAAAGAAACGTTTTGTACATTTGTGTGTTGGGATGCTTTATAGCTTGAGTAAAGGAATGTCCTCAAAAGGACAAAAAAGTTAATAATGATTTTGTCTTTCTTATAGGAATTGGGTTACGAATTAGAGTTAGGCTGCAGTAATGCTCAACTTTTGAATGGTAGTGTGTTGCCCTTCAAATTGCTAGGCAATGTGGCAAGGCCAAGGTAATGAACCAAATTGCCTGAACTGCATAAATAGTAGCCCTATCCAACAGAATTACCAAACACAGAGAGGGAGGCTCATACTGGGAGCACACATAAACACACACAATGCGATAAACGCACAAGTGAAGTTACACAAACACACAAAATTCCCAAGACTGAGGGCGAGAACGAGGGCGAAACAGTCCGCGGCCCTTAAAAGGTTCCCTGCAATAACAGAAAGAAGGATGGAGGAAAGACATAAAGTGGGAGAAGGAAAATTTCCTCTCAGTTTGTCCATCTGGAGGTGGTTAGGTGAGCGTGTTCCAGCATACTGGCAGGGAGTCAGTGGGACAGTCGTAAGTTTCACAGAGTTATGACAGTGCTCCTCTCGCTAATACACACTGATATACAAAACTGATAACTAGGGATGCACGATATATCGACCAGCATATCGGTATCGGCCGACATATGTTCATTTTTAATGTTATCGTTATCGGCCTGGTAAGAAAATGTGGCCGATATATTAAAGCCGATAAATAATGTATTATTCCCTTCAGCCGAGACGCTTGTTGAGCACTGTTTATGTTTGTTGAATTTCTTGAAATATGATTGAAATCTTTTCAAAAAATGAAAATCTGGTTCGGGACAACATGTGCAACGCAAATCTGTCATATCGGCTATACAACACTATAATAAGAACATCATTATAATTGTGCGCTTGGGACATGGATTTAATTGTGATACTTTTGTTTTTGTAATCAGGCTCTCAAAATTAGATAAAAATTTGGATTTAAGTTTATCGGCCGATATATCGGTTATCGGCTTACAAATATAAAGAATTATCGGTCAAAATGTTCATATCGGTGCATCCCTACTGATAACAACACGCCTTTATATTCACATCACAGACCATAGCCAATACACAAAGGCCAGAAACCGAAAGTTCGTTGGGACTGTCATCAGCAAAGCCACTTAATATAAAGATCTTTTGGCATTTTCTCACTTCAACCCCTCTCCACTAAAATAGAGGCCCACCATAACTGACCAAGCCAAAGCATGGAGACTCCCTACAGCGCCCTCTGCTCATAAAACACACACTAATCACACATGAATTAGGGCAGGGGAGGAAGAGGACGATAGAGGAAGGGCTCTTCCTGTAGTGCAGCTGGCTTGGGTTAGTTTAGGCTGTTAGTTCAGACTCCAACAGGTCCAGTGGAGGGTTTAACCACTCCCCAAACAAGCCAAGAATGCAAGCAGACCCTGAAGCTGTCCTCTGCCTGTGACCCGTGTCCCCTGTGTGTGTGAGCATCCATGGAAAAGGGAAATCCATGGTAGAGGGGGAAAAAAATCTGTCTAAGAATGTGTCCTCAGTGAGGGGGAGGATTAGGCTTTACTGTAGGTGACCATCTATCAGGAAAAGCACTATTTAGACACAGACGTACGTGCATGAATGCATGTGCACAGCCATACAGAGGCTGTTGTCATCAGGGCCACTGGGCCATGCAAGAGCAGTCACAAACACGGGGATGTTTGAACAAGAATAGACTTGCTGAGCTACAACACACACGCAACTCTGTTTGACAAGAGTGCCACATCTGGCAAGCTTTTAACAATTTCAAGAATATTACAGTATTTGTTTATACAACTTAACTTTGCATAGTTCCTCTTCACAACTGATTTGCATTTCAGTTAAACGGCAGGCTTACCTTGCTGAGATGAAACTCCAGCCGCCTCATAAATCTCTCGATCACTTTCACTTGCTGAGAGAACAGAGAATAACATTTATGATGCTCAAAATAATATTATTAACAGGCAATCAGCCATTCAATAAAATTAAATGACACTTTGGGTGCAGTCTCTATCCCCAAACTAAAGTCAAATGAAAATGAAGCATCCACTCACCTTGTCAAGTTCATACAAAAACCCCTACAACAAAGCGAGATTGCAAATCAGACATATTCAAATTTTAAAAATACTTAAAGACTTAAATTTAAATAGCCTAGCATGACAATTTGAAAGTTGTGAAATGGCTTTTAGTTTGAAAATGAATGTGTAAATTAGAGCCCGACCGATAAAGGATTTTGAAGGCCGATACCGATACAAATATGTTTGGGTTTTAAAATCCGATATATCGGCCGATATTTTATTTATTTATTTATTTTAAACTGGACATGAGTCACAAATTTTATTTTTTTTATTTGAGTTAAGAGAACTTATGGGAATGTTCTTTTAATTGTTATTCAAGCAATGTATGTATCGTGACCAACTCAACGAGTGTTGCCAACAGGAACGGTGTAGAGTGCCCTCTGGTGGACAAACTATACAACTCCAACACTCGTGACATGCTTCAATCATGTTTCATCCGTTTTTATTTTATTTTTTAAATATTCATTTATCGGCCATTATAACTGCTGATACCGATAGTTTGGAAAATGCCTAATATCGGCCGATAATATCGGTCTGCCGATATATCGGTCTGGCTCTAGAGTAAATTAAATTAAAATCTTCTTTTTATGTTTAGACTTACCAAGCGAGAGTTCCTCTTAGACTCCTTCATTTGTCTGTTCAGACTGTCCAGCTCCATCTGATGAACCTGCAGGTAGGATCTGTAAAAGTATGGGGCAATATCCAAGTCACAATCAGCAGAATCATCTTCGTGGTTTATTTAACTCATGTTAAAGAGTAACTAAACACTAAACCAACTTTTTTTAGTTAATGATCTGTAAGAATGGATCTTTATTAATACCAGTCATTGATTCGAGTAACTTTTTTGGCACTTGTTTATAAAGTGTTCTATTTCTACAATATATGGTGTAAAAACGTCTTAGTGCTGCCCTCTTCAGGTTGAACGGTGGCTACTGCAGTTGAATTTTTCTATTGGATGTTTGAGGTGGTCCGTGACACAGCGGTTGTTGGTGACGTAGGCAAGTTCCATACAAAGAGATGCGTCTCAGGTGCACGGCACCCCCCCCCGCCGCCACCCTCCGCTCCGCTGGGCCCTGCCCACTTTTCCAGCATTTTTCAAATATTGCCAGTGGGTGGAGTCAGGCTCTGACCAGGGGTTTAGTTACCCTTTAATATTAGAAACGATTTCATGCGCTGGAGAGACCGAAACGGAAAGGCCTCAAAATGGACACAGTTGTTTCTGCTCCATACGAAAGAGTAACATTGGTTTTGCAATGTTTCACAGGACCAAGATCTGCTGTTGCTGTAATGTTAGCTGTAGTAATTGTGAGTGTAATTATTTGTCTGAAGCTGATGTGCTGCTTGCAATTAACAACTAACACTTGCTTGTAAATACTCTTGTGTACTGTATGCAGAGTTGTGCCTGAATGCGTTAATATTTTGGGCGAACGTGAACTGAACGTACTGTATTACTGCCTGATGAACGTTCATTCTGGTGTCTGTGAACGCACGCTCTCTCAGTTTAACTTCGGACATAGGGTGCCAGATTTCTATAGAGCCTTCCAGGCGAAAACCCGGCTAAAACACACATAAACAGGCCTTAATATGTAGCGAAAAAACACCCAATCTGGCAACACAAGACGCCGGCGTCGCACCGCGGCCGCCGTCGACAAAGCAGCGAGCGAGGAGGCGTCGTACGATCGTTTTATGACGAGGTCGGTGAGGATGGGACAAAAATCTTACATTTCTGTGCAAACTTTGCCTGTCGATAAAATAATTGACGTCTGTGGTTGTATATGGGCTGTGGCAACAATAATAATAAAAAAGCTTGCAACATATGGAAAAAAAGAACTTTAAGTATGAACTATGACCTGAACATTTTAAAATGTGTGAACCGCAGTGTTGTAGTACTCGAGACTCGGACTCGGTCTCGAGACCATATTTTAATGGTCTTGGTCTTGTCATGGACTCGTGTCCATTTGGACTCGGAATTGACTCGTACTCTAACATTTTTTTTTAGGACTCGGAATTATTCCCGAGTCCACTCGAGTTCAATTACAAATATTTTTCATGATTATTAATGTATGTTAATAAAATATTTCTTTAAATTGATTGACACGCCCAGTGATTAGTGATTTTCTAGTGCGCAACTGTGCATGACAAATTGTAATAAAATTACTTTTAACACCACCTACTATGTGGCCTTTTTACCCTAAACTGATCATATTTTTTAAACTTTACTAAAAAAGTAAATTCAGTAAAAAAAAAAAAAAAAAAGGATTTCTCTAAGTAAATAAAAGTAAATTAGGTATTCAACCCTCACTGGTCTCGGTCTCGACTCGGACTCGACCATCTGTGGTCTCGGACTCGACTCGGACTCGACTCTCTATGGTCTCGGTGTCGACTCGGACTCGAGTGAGGTGGTCTCGACTACAACACTGGTGAACCGAACTCTGAAATAGTTCATGTAGAAAGTGAACTTTCCCAACACTGACTGTATGTTAATTTTAGTTATTTCTTGTCGTTAGTCATCTACGTTTTATTTATGTGAAGAATTGTTTTCCTATGATAAAGAGATATCCACTCTTGTATTACGAGTTCATGTATTTTGGGGGCAGAGCAATGAAGGGAGGGGCATGTTTGTTTCTCAGAAGCTACTGTAAACACATTTACAATACACGTGTGTGTGTGTGTGTGTGTGTGTGTGTGTGTGTGTACATACTGTAGTCCTCTCTTTAGGGCCTCGTACACCTCGTCCAGCCTCTCAGGCTGGGGCACCTTTGGGGGAGGTGATTTAGTAGAGAGTGTGAACATCCTGCTTGCTCTGGAGGGAGTCTTCCTCACACACGCGGGGGTGCTGAACACAGAAAGGTTCCTAGGACACATACGAGGTACATAAAGTTTTAGTTTACATTCATAATTTTTTGATGTGCAGAGTCAAATAAAGTAAAGTTTTGGTAACAGCATGTCTAACATGACGACACCATAATCATGACATGACATGTTATAAAAATGCAGTTTTATGCATGTTAAGTGTCATTCGCTCAGTTATGACATTTTTAATCCAAATATGACATGGTTTGAGATGTCTTTGTTATGATATCTTGACATAAACACATCATAACCTGTCAGTGTCTTTGTCATGACAACTTGACATTACTAAGACAACACAACCTGTCATAAACATGACTTAGCAGATTAATGATCAAACTTAAGAAAACATTGGTTAACATTACATTAAACTGTCAGGTGGTTGGTTTTGAGATTGGCTGTCATAAGGCCATTATAACTCTTTAATGACAAATTCAATTAGTACCACTGTAGTTGAGGTCATGAAAAATATTCATGACAGTTATAATGACCTCATGACAGCCAATGTCAAAGCCAACCACATGACAGTTGAACTTAAATGTAAAGACATCTTAAACAATGTCATATTTGCATTCAAAATGTCATTATTGAGCGAAACACACTGTCATAAACATGCATAAACCCTACTTCATATTCAATATGTCATGTCATGGTTATGAATGCGTCATGTCAGTCTAATCCACACCCCTTCAAGTAAAGTGTTACCATTATTCTAACTCCATAAAAGCTATTCTTACTTTATCTCATTTTATCATTTGCAACATCAGAGGAAACCAAACATTTGAGTCTGTATGACAAAAAATGCACATGATAAATATATGCAAGATTTAATTACAATGCAGAAAAAGGTCCATCAACCAGCCCATAATTATTGAGCATGATGGCCATCTGTATGGCAGAGGTGTTTGAATGCAGAAAAGTATTATGGTCAACCAGGGAAACAAACAATCTCTTATCTCTTAACACTCGTGCTGATCGATTCAAGCTGCAATTGCTCTTCCAAGATGACAGAGAGCTCAATAAAATGGAGAGAAAGACTGATGTGTCTTGATATGAGGATACAGTCAGCAACAGTAGTCGCCCCTAAAGAATTCACAGTAACATAAAGATTTCTCATTTAATCATAGTAATGCTTTATTTATTACAATATCATTTAACTCTGAACTCCTATTCATTGTTTGAGTTTCTATCTTTTATCCTTCTGTTCATTCTGTCTGGATCTCTTGTTTGGTGATCCTGATAGTGGTCTTCTTTAATGTTTCATGCGTTCTCTGCTCTATTTCAACAGCAGGGGTTTGAAGAGGGCTGTACATGCTTTTGAATGAAACTACATCAAGCAGAAGAGCCACTCTGCTCCTCTGAAAAATTAACATGTTGCCACATGCTAACCTCTACAATATGGCACACATATACACCTGAACAAAAATATGAAAAAATATTTAAAGCGTGAAGTGTATAAAATCAAAAGGCTGAAGATTGACCCAGATTTCGCACAAAAACCATTCCCCTGTTTTGTTGGAGTGTCTCTTTTAAGTCAATAACAAATGACCACGCTTTCCTGCTGCCTACAGCCATTAGGAAACGTATGCTGGTTCCACAGGACGTCCTGTCAGCTGTGACTTCCCTTTAAAGATATCCAATGCCTTTGGTCATAACTGAAAGGGCTAATGCTACACATGAGAAATAGTATTTTGAACAGTTATACATTTTATATTTTTATCTAAAAAATGATAATACAAAAATACATTTATATTAGTATGAATAATAATAATAATACTTGACATATCTCAGCATAAATGTGTTTGCTTCAAAAATAACTGTTTAATGTATGAACTAAATAGTTTAAATCTAGTTAATTACAAATAATGAATGTATTGATTGTATTGTAACCATGGATGTTCAATAACCTGTATTTATTTTTATTTAAATTAAATCATTTTTGTTTATATAATAGTATCATTTTTATTTATATGAAAGCATGGGCATTTGTTATAGAACAAAATCAAAAGGTTTACCAGCAACATTTTAAGAATATTTATTCATTTATAAATATACAAAAAATGTTGCTGGTAAACCTTTGTTTTTGTAATACAACAAATGTCCATGCTTTCATATATTCATATGTTTTAGGCTAGTTAAATAAATGTGGGGAAGTGTTGCTGTTTTATTCATTTATAAAACAGCAACACTTACCCAGATTAATTTAACTAACCTAAAACATTTTAATAATGTCACAGATGGACTTGGATGAAAATATTTTAGCGATATAGCAAACAAATCGCTGAATCATCATCAAACTTACTAAGTAACTCTATATATCATAGTATAAATCATAGACACTATTATCATCAATCATAATACTCTCATACTCGCAAGACACAAGACAAGAATGGACCGTCGACTCATGGTCTTTAGGATATTTATTGGTCCAATAAAAAGCTCATTAAATTCACTTGCTGAATTGCTGAAATATACATAATCGTCAATATAACATGAATATTTGATACATCACCCACCCCTAATGCATGCTTGTGAGCAATGCTTCGGCTTTTTATCATTTATGCCTCTTTCGTGTGGCCATGTACATGTGTAAGTCAACACTGACCTGTAGGATTTGTCGTAGGAGTTGACTCCGGCGAAGGACTGGCTCCTAGTGATGGATCTGGCGACGACCCTCCGCGAGGGGCGCACAGAAAGGGACATGGTGGATACAGATTTGGAGGGCCTCCCTGCAGAGAAACAGAAATATCAAATGAGGTCAAACGCTAAATGGGTTCAGAGGCATAACGAAACCTAAAGGTAAACAAGCCAATGAATACTTTTATTATTTCTAAATGAAAGTCTTTTTAGAGGCACTGGCTTTGAAGTTGCATCTTAAATGCAAGTGTTTAACACTTAGGCAATAAAATCTCATCATAAGCCTTTGGTGCAGTGCCACTCAGGTCCTGAATGAATCAGTGGATTGTTTCATTTATGTAATGGTTCTCTAAGGACAAACTTTCTGACCGCTCAAGATAAAAGCTTTTTAGATTAAAATGACTGTACTTCCAGGAAACACCAACAACAAACCCAATAGTTATCTTTACAAATTCAGTCTTTGGAAGGAAAATACTTGACTCATTTGTGTTTCGTAACTCTAATTTCTTGTGTACCTTCCAAAAGTGCATCTCAAACTGTTTAGATCACAATGAAAAGACAATTGGCCAAGTTGGCATTATGTAACTAAAACGAAGAAAAGCAAGGGATTCCAACCAAAAGAAGCAAGGTTTCTCATGAAACACTCACCCAAATCCAAAAGGAGGCAATTTTTCAACTGTATGCTCATCCTTCAAACAGAGTCCACAGAAATGAAACGCAAATCAACCCATCAACAAAAAGAGATGTTCAGTTCCCATCTGTTCCTTTTAAAATCAACAAGAAAAACCATTCTTTACCTGATGGGACGAATGAAAACAAGCATTTCTAAATGAAAAAGACATTGAAACCACACAAAAAAAAAAAAATCCATCAGGAATTGACTGGATAATAAACAGCAGCACAGCTAGATAGATTGTGTGATGGGACACCTTGGAAAAATGTTATATGACAATGACATCCTCTGAAAAGATACGCTGTCTCAAAGACAATGTTTGGAGAAATTGGATTTTTAAGAAAGGATTTTCTTATTTGAAACTAATTTTCACCAAAGAATTGTTTAATAAGACCAGAAACAAGTATCAAGAGACTATATGTAGGGTCAATTTTGGCCAATCTATACAATGGAAAGTAAATGGTAACCAAAACTGGTTACTAATATTTTTCAAAAATATCATCTTTTGTGTTCTGCAGAAGAAAGTCATACAGGTTTGGACCCAAATTAGGGTGAGAAAATAAAGACTGAATTCTCATTTTTGGGTCGTCTATCCATTAAAAGTTTAAAATAGACCACCCTGACTACTGCTAATCATAAATCTTAACATGAATCCTGGGCAGAAAATATATTATGTATTCCCTTGATGTATATCAGATTGCATGGTAACTTTATTTTAGTGCTGTGAAATGATTAATCGCATCATTTAAAAAAATAAAAGTTTGTATTTACATAATATATGTGTGGGTGTGTATTGTTATTTTGTATATATATATAAATACACACACATGCATGTATATATTTAAGAAATATTTGCTTATATACTGTATATATTTATACAAAATATAATATTATACATAAATATAAATATTTGATATATTAATAACACATTTTTCTTAAATATATACATGCATATGTGTGTATTTATATATAATTATACACACTACACACACATATATTATGTAAATACAAACTTGAATTTTAGATGTGATTAATCGCGATTAATTGTTTCACAGCCCTACTTTATTTTAAGGTATATTTACAGTACTTCTAGTAATAATAACAGTAAATTATGCATATTTATTGCACAGTAATTTACCCTAAACCAAAGCCTAACCAACTCTATAATAAGTACATGAAGTTAATTAATAACACTCAATACCTATTTGAGTAAGTACAATGTAACTACGTCACCTTAAAATAAAGTGAAACCAATTGCATCTATTGCTGAAATGCGTGCTACTTTCATTTCAATGATTGCATAAATCACTCTAAATTGCTAATAGCTAAACACGTTTTAGCTATGTTACCCAGCCCATGCTGGAAAACAGAAAGAGAAAGAGAAATCAATCATACTCTTCAGCATAGATAAAAAGTTTCTAGATGAGCTGTTTGTGGAGTTCCTTAATCAGCGAGGGCTCATATCATTGACCCTGTCATGGCCTATCAGACATCACTGCCATAAAAACACTCTGTGGACAAAACGTGGGAGGACAGAGCAGTCAAGATTACACTTAACACCACACCAATCACTGAGGGTTTTAGCCAGGACAGGGACCATAAGGACCCACTCAGCCCACAGTTGGGACAATGAGCAAGAAACATAACAGGAGATATGCAAAAGCACACAAACCGAAAGACACTTAGACCAAAGACAAACCTGCATAGATTAGCCAAGATATACTGTCTGCTAGTGCAAACAAATTAGTCCCATTTATCTCTATCAGAAGTCTGAAGTTATCAGCCTAACAAAAAGTCAGTAGCATGTTACAAACACAGAACAACTCATGCAAGCTCACCAAAAACACCACTTGTTCAGCACAAAACCGCACAGTGTTATGTAACAGGTGAGGGCAGGTCAAATGCAGCTAGTTTTGTTTTAAATTGAATTAAGATTGAATCTTTCCAGAAAAGAGCAAGTGGAAAGAAACAGGCTTTGAAGTCTTTTAGGTGTGACCCAGCATATCTGAGCCCATGAGGTCATTTAAGGTGGTGAAAAACACAAGTGCATTTTAGTCACCATAATGACCCTGACTGGGACAGTCAACACACAAGTTTTAGTCAGAAACAATGGGCAGTGCCTTGAATACAGCAATGCTTCACTGGATTGAGGAACTGAAGCTAGAGTTCATTTTAAACTCAAAATATAGAGGAAGGAAACAACACAAGCCAAGCTTCTGCACTTTAATGAAGATCAGCTTGACATGCCTCAGGCCCTGTTTACACGAGAATGCTCGCGGGTGAAAACGCAAAAATATTTTATCGGATGTGCCTTTCGTTTACACGGCGACAGCGTTTTTTGAGGCTCAAAAACGCAAAAAAGTGAAACCACCTTCCAGAGTGGAAATCTTAAAAACGCTCCATCGACGCGTTCCCGTGTAAACGGTTATTGTAGTATGCACTCCTAGCCGCCTGAAGTGCATACTACATTGAATTTCACTCACTTTTGCGTCTCCATTTGCACGCGGATTTCCCACACAAAACGCTCGTCTAAACGCAGAATAAGAAGATGACATAACGCCACTTTTGCGTTTTCTCTTCAGAATCGTTTCCGTGTAAACATAGCCTTAGTCTGCAGTAATGAGGACCCTAAAGCCCACCTGTGACTCCTGTGGTATTCAGATGCAATTCATTCAGAGGCCACAAGAAGGGAGATTTCTTTGCACTGTGCCCAGCAAGAGAGCGTCACGACTGGGGTAAAGAGACATGTTCTGCCCTCCAGGCTAAAACCTCCACAGAGAGGAAAACTCCAGATCGTCTTACGAATACGATCAAAGCATTAATGGCTGGATTCAGGTTTTTAAGAGAGCGATGGCTTTGTTCTTTGGGGAAACTGAATATAAAAGTGGGCTTTGCACTCCCTAGTTTTAACAAGATATCATCTTCTCTGAATTGCAATGTTAAAGGAGTAGTTCAGTTTTATAAAACATTTGCTGATAATTTACTCACCCCCATGTCATCCAAGATGTCCATGTCTTTCTTTCTTCAGTCGAAAAGAAATGAAGGTTTTTGATGAAAACATTCCAGGATTTTTCTCCATATAATGGACCTCAATGGGAACCAAACGGTCCAAGGTCCAAAAGACAGTTTCAGTGCAAACTTAAAACTGTTCAAAGGGCTTTAAGCGATTCTAGATGATGAATAAGGGTCTTATCAAGCGAAACAATCGCTCATTTAATAAATAAATAAATAAGCTCAAATTAACGCCTTACTCTGTTCTGTGATGCGCATTCGTGACTCTCCTGTTCAAACTGGTTCATCAAAATGAACAAATCTTTTTCTGAGTCAATTCATTCAGTTTGTTCGTTGAATCAACCAAATGACCTGAAGATTCGTTCATTTTGATGAACGAGTTCGAACAGGAGAGTTAATCTTCTGGAATTGTTTAAAGCGCTTTGAACAGTTTGCAGTTTGCACTGAAACTGCCTTTTGGACCTTGAACCGTTTGGTTCCCATTGAAGTCCATTATATGGAGAAAAATCCTGGAATGTTTTCATCAAAAACCTTAATTTCTTTTCGACTGAAGAAAGAAAGACATGGATATCTTGGATGACATGGGGGTGAGTAAATTATCAGCAAATGTTTTTTTTAAAAGTGAACTACTCATTTAAATGCTTTATGGGATAAATGATTAACTCAATCAACAAGCCAACTATAACAAAATGGGTTTTCTGAGAAAAGTAAGGATGTAAATATTTCAAAAGCATTTCAGATTTGAATAATTCAAAGTTTGTTTGTCTGGTGATCAGTGAAGAGTGTGGTCTGTTGATGCTGATGGGAAATAAAGACCTTCGTGCTTCCAAGCGTGGAGGAGGGGAAATGGTTCAACACTGAGGGAAGTGGAATTTTTTCATTTCCCGCAGGATATTCAACCGTCTGATAGAGAGAGGAAAGAAAAATAACATCTGTACTATTACTTACTGTTAGTAGAGATAACCCCGACATTTCTCCATTTATTCTATGTTTCTACTTCTCTTACTGACATAACACAATTCATTTACATCAGGGATGCCTACTGTCCTGGAGGTACAGCTGTTAGTGAACATCCCGCGACTGATGAAAGTGACGTTTAGATGAATATGTAAATTTATGCTGGGCGCCGCTTTCCTTTCAGTAACAAAATAAACAAACAACAAAAATAACAGCGGTGAGAAAAAAGCAAATGAGAAATATCTCATCACAGTAATGTGGACATGTTTACACGACCTCTGCAATTCGGTTATGAAATATTGACAGCCTTTATACTTTATACAATAGATAGCAGCAGCTTTACAGTATTAAACTTTAAAAAAGCAGTGTCAGTGTTGATCAGGATTAGAATAAGAAAGAACTTTATTTTCTACTCTCGAATGTGTTCATGTGTCTACTTGCAGGTGTCCGACCTCGACCGACTGAAGATCAACTGGAGAAGATTTCCACGTCAAAGAAGGTGGAGCTTTATAGTCAACATTAACCAAGTATGAAGATGTTCACCAGCTGGAGCTGTTAGCAAGCTGTTTCAAGCTCCTGGAACAAACTCCAAATTAACTTTTTTTTTACTTGATTTTGCTCGAAATGACTTTGCTCGAAATGAATGGCTGCTGCTATTGACTTGGAAATACTTTTAAAAAAAAATTAAAAAAATGAAAATAAAAAAAAATTGCACGTTTAATGCTTTGCTTTATATATATATGTGTATATGTATTTTATTTTTATTCATAAACAAAATAGAATAGAATTTTAATATCTGAAATTTATCTATAATAATTATTAGCTTATCTGTATCTGACAGAATTTTAATATTAGCACATTCCTAAAATAATCTGTCAACCTTAGAATAGTCAAAATAATATTAGTTTATTTCTAGCCAATTACAGTGACTACAAAAAATGTATTTGCCATATAAAAACAAAAAATCTAGACTAGAGAAGCTCCACTACAATCAAAAGCATCAGTAATTAAAGAGACATTATTTCCCTTGACAAATCTCAACACAAGACTCACACACCTTCTAGTGGACCTCCTTCTTTTGTGTCACCAGGTAAACAAGGCAAGTGACACATTCTCCCTCTTCACCATGACTTGTGTGGGAATCAAACGTTTACATCATTCCCTCCATACACCGGATCCTCTCACGAACAAATAAACACCATCAAAGCTTCATCCTTCCAATTGTTTCTCTGTGTCTTGTTCCCACCTGTCCAACAGGACCCAAAGCCACCACTTATAAACAACAAATGTCACAATAATCAAAGCTGGTCATGCTCTTCTAAAGCTGGTGGCTGACTGTATTGTTCTGGCGGTCTGGATTTGCTCCAGGACTATTCCAGAAGAAAACAGAACCTGCATGGGGGCCTCCCCACCCCTGTTCTGACACAAACCTACTGGAATCCAACCATTACATGCTCTGTCAACCAACCCAAATTAATGCGACACTTTACCAGACTACATTTTATGAATTCATACCGTTTTCGAGCTCTATCCACAGCCACACATTGCGAAAGGTTGGGGTGAGCACCTGTAAAATAAAAGCTTTCCAGTGCTTTCTCACTAAGAGAGTCTCTGTGATGATAGGACATTCGTTATGTTGGAGCCAGTACACATTCCATTCATATCAGAGATTACCAAAGTCTGGTGTCCGTCAAACAAACACTAGGGGAAAGAAAACTAAAGCTGGGTCCAAAAAACTCAATTCAAAAAAAGAATCAGTCGGCTCCCAAAACACCACAGCGTGATATCTGGGGTCAGTCCTGCACCTTTTCCAGTTCCACTTGACAACCCTGTAACCTGACCTCCACTTTGAGGAAAACAAAAAAATAAAGCAGTGTTAATGATTTATACAAATATATATGATCAAATGTGATTAATATAGTACTATGCCATTTTAAGAACTGAATGCTAAAAAGAATAAATAGATTTTGAGATAAAGAATAGAGAATAGATTTTTTTTTTAATAAATGTGTTGAATAATATGTTTGAAATGATAACTTTTAAATCTAATATTAAAGTCAATTCAATTTATCCTAGGAAAGTGGGGGAAAAAACTGAGGTATTAGTATCAGTATCCTGCCATTAAATATTATTTAATATATATATATATAAAAAAAATATCTTAACGTTTATTCTACATTAATTTGGCCATTCAGTGTGTAAATATATTTATGATTACATAACAAATATACAGAAGGACAGAAGCCTGCGTGATTAGTTAGTTTACAATACAGCACATACTGTATACACGTATATCATGAATGTATATAACACACACACACACACACACACACACACACATACATATATACACACACACATATATATATATTTGTATGTATGTATGTATGTATGTATGTATGCATGTATGTATGTATGTAGAAAGTGTATGTGTGTATAGTGAGCAATTTAATCATGCAAAAAAAGTATTTTGAGCAAATGTGACAAAATAAAAAATTATATATATATATATATATATATATATATATATATATATATATATATATATAGCATAAATCAATTAACTAGGCTGTTGGCAGATTTTACAAATGACACTAGGCCACTTGGCCAGAGTTATCGTCCAATAACATGAAAATTCTTGGCCTGGCCAATATATCAGTCTATCACTATCATCTATCAATATTTCATAATGAAATGCTGCTGTGGAAATCTTTCTTCAATACCAGGATGTGACAACAAGCACCTTGAGAGTTAATAATAGTCATGTGGCTTTTTGAAATCCCTTAACACTTAACATTTGCCCCACACATGGTGTATCCTTCCTTCCATTCTCTGAGCGAAGGCCCGAAACAAGAAACTCACTTTGTTTCCCTTTTCTTGCCTCTACAACTGCACATCTTTTTATTCGCTCAAAAGTTAAGCTATATCATTAATAATTATACGTCACATTTGGCCAAGTCTGAGGTCTAAAACTATGAGGCTCATCTAAACAAGTGTTTACAGCTTCTGCTTTACCGAGCCTCAAGTAAACCAGAGGTACAGTCCAAAAGGCTAAACTTAAGGACCTCCCCGTGTGTTTGTTCTAGATGACCCTGAAGTGCCACACTGAACCGTAGCCCAAAGTAAACATACTTGAGTGTCTCTATTCTCTCTTGCTCCAGCAGAACCATCACATGGGAACCCAGTGGGATGCCTGTCCCAAGAGGACAATGGTCCCACCACAAAATCCAAAAACATCTGGACAGAAAAAGTGTTGGACTAACTGTGCTCCCAACTAACTGTGAAAACATACACAATTCCTGTTGTGATGAACTATCTTTTCAGATTACTTTCACTTCACTACAGCTGACCACACACACACACACCACCGAGAAGAGTCTATATCAAATGTCTTTTCAGCTCAATTTTGTGTTTTGCGGAACAGCGTCTAATAGGAAACAACTTTTGTGATACATTATCACTTCTTGTGTCCTTTAGCTATGGTCATCAGCGTCCTTGGGGAGTCAAAACTAAATTTAGCCAAGCAAATGTTGGCGATTTTCAATCATTCTACAATAAAACCAAAAGATAAATGAATTCAATGAACATTTAAATGATTCTAGTCACAACACACCTGACTGTAGACATACCCCAACACACTTTACAACATAAACACCAACATTCTCGACAATAGTACCAAGATGAGTACCTCCATATCCACAGTACATGTTGTCTTCTGATGAATGCCGTATAAAATGAGTGTGTATTCCTCTTCAAAGACTCTTTAAAGTAAATGAGTAGTAGAAAGAACAATCACAGTCCCAGCTGTGATGGTCTTCATCCCCTAATCGTACTCTCACAACACAGGCAGAAAGAGAAATAGAGAGGTTGCCAGGAAATGGGAAGGCCGTCGCCCTCTTCGCAGCCCACTCCTCCCCCTCGATCTGTTTCCCGTTCACTTCCCTGTCTGACATCACACTCTTCCTGCCTCTCCCTTTTCCAGCAAACGGCCTGCACTTTGTTTCTTAATGATAAACACCCAGAACAGACGCACTCCAGAAGTTTCCAGCTTTCAAGCTGTTAATAATGTATCTGATCCTGACATATTTAAATAACGAGGCCTTCTAGAAAAGTTTTACAAATTCCATAAGATTCATGATTTGGTTTTTATTAAAATGATCTTCAATTGAAGCTTGTTTTAAATCTAAAACACTGGTCCTGACTCCTGATCTCAGACTTATCTCAGTGTTTAGTCACAGATTCAGGGTAATTCCCCCTTTCCTGAATCATGTTCCATACGGTAAGTTTGATCAGTATCTATGTGATATGTTTTGATTTTGGCTACTGAGAATCTAAGGCAACATTGTGTGGATTTATTTGAACGAGCAAGAAAGTGGCTGGCTGCACACTGGATTTAGTAAAAGACTACAGAACAAGTCTATCAAAACATTGGATTGCATAGTGCAAAATGTGCATTTTAAAACAAATGTACAGGACTGATTATTTAGTGAACATGAATATGCAATGTCACATTTCTGCTTTATAAAATAGATTTCTGGAAGATAAAAATGTTGATTTTCTGGAAGATAAAAATGTTGGTCGGATGGTTCTATGCATTAATTGGATGGAGGCGGATCTGAATGCAAGCTTGAGGGTGGGGCTTAAAGGATTAACGCTAGTTCACGGTCATTTAAAAAATAAAATGACCGCTTCGCGTCGTGACCGCATTACCACCTCGGGTGTGCATTATTTTTCTAATAATTCAACGGCCTGTCATCAATTATTCCTTACTTATAATAAAATATTGTCCAGCCCTTTGTAAGACTCCTACTATCATGCCCCGTAAAAAAAACTTTGTCGCTGCAGGTCGCCAGTGGCTGCGCTGGAGGGCGTTCCCCACTTCTGGTTGCCTAGTAATGTTTGTGAGTGACATTCACGGATGTTACTCTGTGTTAGACAACAAATGCGTTTTATTGCCGCTACAAACAAATATTTTGGAAGGAAAAGTCTAAATATAAATGGAATCAGTACATAAAATGCATAATATGATGAACGAGAAACAGTGAGTGCTCTTTGCCATCGCGGCATCACGGCAGCAAACGTTCAAATACTGTCTATCTGGGTTCCCGAAACCATTCAGTCACGGAGTCAGTACGATGAACACCACTGTATGTACACGGAGATATATCATCCATTATAAGACAGTTTCTGACTGCTAAAATGAGCTTCTCGTTCAACTTGCCTCGGTCAGACTCAGCACTGAAGAGTGTCGCTCGCGAAAATCGCTCTTCATTTGCATAAAGTAAAAATTTCTCAACTTTGTCACGTCGCTGGACGCGCCCCTCCGGTCGCCAACGGTCGCGACCGCGCGTGTCGCCGTTGAATGGTATCGTGTCGCTTGGTCGCGTGTAGTGTGAACGGGGCTTCATCTGGATGTATTGCTGAAATCCTGTGATGCTTCATATAAATAAATACTAGTATCTAGTGCTCTTATTTTTAGAGCTGGTTTCAACACTCTCTCAGGCAGTCGGTCAGCAGACGGAACCTTATCTTGAGGTGTCTGATTCATTTCCTCACACAATTTATTACTCATACAATGTTGTGGATAAGGCCAGCTAGACTAAGTTTTATATCGGTGTACCACAGCATGACATCACTATGGTGATACTGCATCTGTTATGGTGACACCAGGGCAATAGACAGAAAATCACATGAGATCACAGATCATGAGCTGACAAGCGCTGATCATTGCAGAATGAGAAATTAACTGTACTACTGTTTTAAATGTGCAAACAAATTCAACGAGGAAGGACAGATTATATTTCGAGAGCTAACACGTGCCTTTTAACTTTTCCAAGATCCATAATTGGTGTGAAAAACATATGCGAATGTTTGCAAAGTATTAGTTTTTCGTATTCAGATATAATTATTACATTATCCTCATCAATTGTTAATTAATTCTGAGTGTAATTTTAACCAATTTGATTCTTTTAATCATCAAGGCAAATACATGATCAATCACACCATGTGGCATTTCCTGTGCCCTATTATTCAATTTATCTTTAATGTAATTTTCATTCTTAAACGTTCGGCATGCCTATACTTAGCATATAAAGTGTAAGAGATTGTTTGTTTTTAACGCCATGCCAGATGAGAAAGATTTTAACTCTAAAACTAAATTCGGTTTAACTTAGTAAAATTTCTTCAAAAAAAGTTAACTAAATAAAAAAGGTTTCTCACAGGGTTAAAACCAGCACAATAAAACATGCTTCAACGATAAACAGTTTTGGCAGAAAAAAACCTGTTGTTGGAAACGAACACTTAGAAAGGCATCTTTAGTGCATATAATGTTAACGTTAAGGTCTGTTCACACCGGGACGAATTTCGCGCATGTTATTCGCAGACGTTGACTAAACAAAGGGCGCCAAATGCGAGTGTGCACACCGACGCGTAAAACGGCACATGTAAAAGTGTAATTTTTTAAAAAAAACGCCTCAGGTTCGTTTTTTTAAGTTTGACACGCTGTGTCAAAAATTTGACCAATGAGATTGGCGCTTTGATGCTTTAAGACGTGGCATTTTTTCGTGTCCAACATGACATCATGACTTATGCATAAACGTGACGCCACTTGACTTGAAAGTGGCGTGTATGTTTATGCAAAAGTCATGTTATACGCATTTTGAGCTATCCGCGTGTATGCGTGTCTACGGCGTTAAATGTCCGAGGGATTCCGCGAGTATGTACACACCGTTAAATGTCCGAGTGAAACGAAGCAAAATGTAGATCTACATCTTTTTTTTCTAGGATGGTAGGGGAAGACTCATAAATGGTATTAACCCCAGTGACGGGTAGGTTTAGCGACGGGGTTGGGGTACGTCATATATTATATATACAATAATAACATTAAGTCAACGGCGTTCATAAACACGCTGAACAGTGATTATGCGTGTTGATAGCACGCCAAAAATAAAAATACAAATTGGTGTCATACATACGCCATTTCATGAGATCAGTCTGTTGTCTCGGTGTGCTCACTCACATCGGCACCCTTTGTTTAATCAAGAGGTGTTAAACATCGCCGGTGTGAACAGGACTGAACATGATAACCACATGGATGGACCTGCCGTGGAGTTGCTGTTAGCTCTGGAGGGTTTTTTTTCTCTGCGAACAACCAACCAATGCAAAATTAGCTGAACCAAGCCTCTTCTCATTGACTAACTAACATTTGGTCGACTATTAGGGGGTCCTGTCAATTCTATTTTCACACTCAAAAAGCCAAATAACCATCAGAATTTGTTAAATAAATGCTAGTTAGTTGCAAAAGAACAGTATTTGTATGCAACTACTGGACATAAACAAATGACTGATGACATTGTGGCATCACCACACACACAAACTAATGGCGGTAGAGAATTTCAGGATTCTCAATAAGATAAGAAAACGGCTATTGGTCTATTCTCTGTTATCTAGAGAACAATGTCAACAACAAACCAAGACAGAATATAAATACAGAAATTAGTTTGACATCACATCCTTCTTGGACTGACCCGCATCTCCTAACAATCTCTTTCTGTGGAGACTGATTAACGGTCGTCCAATAAGACCTTCATTTCCTCCAGTGCCTGCCTTCAGTCTGATAACAACAAGTGAATGAGGGTGTGAGGGAGGCAGAGAATGAATATATAATGCTTTTTTATTGGCAATTTGAAGAGCTGTTGTGGCTTTCAGTGGAGGCGTACTGTTGTACGACTGACTCTGCATTCTGAGCCAGAGAGTTATCGCTACTGCTGACTTTACATCCACATGCTCAAAAGTCCATACTGCCACTGTTTGAGAACTTGTATTATCAAAACAATAAAACTTAGGGTAATGAAAAAGGCTTTAAGAAAGTTTGCACGAATGCAAAAAATAATCCCACTCAAATTCCAAGGAGAAAATTTACTTTTAATTTACAAAAAAGAGAGAACTAAACTCACAATTTCACAAATAATTACAGAAACGGCAAATAAGAAGTTCAATTAAACTTAGAAAGTAGAATGAATAAAATGTAATGTACTTGTAAAATGTACTAAAAATAATCTGTAAGCATTTTTAACTCTGCACTTCCTTTTTTTCTTTTCTAAGAAGTGGTTCTCTTATAATCTCATGCTATATCCGATCACACAACTATTATTTTTAAAGTGGTAATATAGGAGCCTGCATACCATCTTCACACAGGACATGATAAACTTCCTTGAACTTACAGTAAATCATTCTAGTTAAATTTACAACAAAAAAATTCCCACATTATGAATTACCCTTTTCCCCACATATCCTACCTACATCATGCTGGTACTGACATAATCAAATGAATTCCTCAGATACAAGAATGCTTCAGCAAGCCAAAGCATGCTAACAACCATCATAAATGCATCATCTCCTTCTCCATTTTCAATCCCCTCACAATTTATGAAAGTTATGTCCGATAAGAGGACGTTTATCAATCATCCTGAGGATCTAGCTGCTGGGGTACAGGCAAGTTTCTGGATCCTCATGAATCCAAGACATCTGTTCAAACCCCAGCTGGTGGTTAAATGTACGTTCACACAGATTTGAGCTTCCAAAAGCGGCTGGAATTCATTCATTCTCAATGGAAGCTGGCTTTTCTGAGCTGCAAGTAGGGTCAAATCCAGCGGCGGCGCGTTTTGGGCGTTTTGAGCGTCAATCAGAAAGTTGAAAGAAGCTCAACTTTATGGTAATGAGCTATGACACGGTTCAGCGGCAAGCAGCGGTAAAACACCAACAACCAATCGGAATATAGACGTCTTTCGCGCTGGCTGATTCTGGAGAAACATATAATGTAAACTTTCGTTCCTACCAAAATATTAGTTACGAGAAAATGGAGGAGAAGCTAATAATCGCCGATGCAGGTTTTCTATCATTTATGACTTGACGTTGTTTGCTTATAGGGACTGCATGAGCGCAACTTTTGTTTAAAATATTTACGAACGCTTATTTTAAGCAGGAATGCTCACGGTGACAACGGTTTGACCAATCGCACTAATACAAATAATAATAAAAACTAGTTATTCTTTTTTTCCAACCAAATGTAACCAAAACACTTATAAAAATTCTGTCGTTATAAAAGGTTTCTTCAATGTATTGCTTGTTTTTTCTGTTTATTAACATTTCATGTTGTGACACTTCTCTTCTACCTGCTACATCAGAGTGTCCGAAGCATCAACAAGCTTCCCCATACTTTTTGATAAGCGACATAACATAGCAAAGCAGCAATGCACCTCAAGGATCAAATTACAATCCAGATGGTTTGTCAACAAATAGCATGTCAAATAGCAATCATATAAATTAAAAAATACATTATAACCTAACATATAAATATTTAATACTTTAATATAGTTTACAATATATATTTTAGGTTCAAATTAAATGATCTCATTAGTACACACATAGTATAACCTATATATTAGGTTCAATATATATTTTTTTAAATTCCATTTCACTATGTCACTCAATTCATATAAGTTCAAACAAACTTGACAATATTCCAAGAATTAGGAAATGCTGTGTGAAATCATACTTCCTTAAGTATAGAATGTCACATTTGCCAACAACCCAGAAGCATTACAGCGCATTCCAAAACAAATTTCATGCATTTTAGCACTGCAATAATGCACCGTCCTGCCACATTCCATCCAAAACGTTTAGAGGCAGATATTTAAAATATGACAGTTTGTGTCTCTGCATGGCATGTGCTATCATGATCTAAATACATTAACTTTTTAATAGGGCTGTAAAACATTTTTGTACATTTTTCATGTACATTTTTTGGGGTACGGTACACACACATATTTATACTTGTATATATACACTCACCATAAGGAACTGCCTTAATTCTACGTGGCATTGATTCAACAAGGTGCTGAAAGCATTCTTTTGAAATGTTGGCCCATATTGATAGGATAGCATCTTGCAGTTGATGGAGATTTGTGGGATGCACATCCAGGGCACGAAGCTCCCATTCCACCACATCCCAAAGATGCTCTATTGGGTTGAAATCTGGTGAGTTTTAGTACAGTGAACTCATTGTCATGTTCAAAAAACCAGTTTGAAATGTTTCAAGCTTTGTGACATGGTGCATTATCCCGCTGGAAGTAGCCATCAGAGGATGGGGACATGGTGGCCATTAAGGGATGGACATGGTCAGAAACAATGCTCAGGTAGGCCGTGGCATTTAAATGATGCCCAATTGGCACTAAGAGGCCTAAAGTGTGCCAAGAAAACATCCCCCACACCATTACACCACCACCACCAGCCTGCACAGTGGTAACAAGGCATGATGGATCCATGTTCTCATTCTGTTTACGCCAAATTCTGACTCTACCATCTGAATGTCTCGACAGAAATCGAGACTCATCAGACCAGGCAACATTTTTCCAGTCTTCAACTGTCCAATTTTGGTGAGCTCTTGCAAATTGGAGCCTCTTTTTCCTATTTGTAGTGGAGATGAGTGGTACCCGGTGGGGTCTTCTGCTGTTGTAGTCCATCCGCCCTCAAGGTTGTGTGTGTTGTGGCTTCACAAATGCTTTACTGAATACCTCGGTTGTAACGAGGGGTTGTTTCAGTCAAAGTTGCTCTTCTATCAGCTTGAATCAGTCGGCCCATTCTCCTCTGACCTCTAGCATCAACAAGGCATTTTTGCCCACAGGACTGCCACATACTGGATGTTTTTCCCTTTTCACACCATTCTTTGTAAACCCTAGAAATGGTTGTCCGTGAAAATCCCAGTAATTGTGAAATACTCAGATTGGCCCGTCTGGCACAAACAACCATGCCACGCTCAAAATTGCTTAAATCACCTTTCTTTCCCATTCTGACATTCAGTTTGAAGTTCAGGAGATTGTCTTGACCAGGACCACACCCCTAAAAGCATTGAAGCAACTGCCATGTGATTGGTTGATTAGATAATTGCATTAATGAGAAATTGAACAGGTGTTCCAAATAACCCTTTAGGTGAGTGTATGTGTGTATTTTTATATAAATATAATAATATACGCACATTCAGACTTTTATGTTAGAAGTGATTGAACAATTTTACAGCCCTACTATTTAATGACCACCGATACTTACTCTTATGTTACTTTCCTGTCCCATTATGAGCTGCAATCTGAGCGTAATGGGATAGAGGTCTTTAAGTCTCTGAACTTCTCCAAATATATCATGGTTTAAAATAGATTATGACCTATATGTGGGAGTGTGTGTGTAGACAAAAAAAAGACATCTTAAAGGGAAAAGGGTGGTGTTGGTGGAAGGGGGGTTCCTTCCCAGTCTCGTTTCATAAACAAATCAAGGAATCTTCTTAAAGCCAAAGGGCTTTGAGGACCACTGGAGAGGGAAAGAGGATCAGACAAGAAAACCTTCACTTCCTGTTTGCTCAAACCCTTCAGAGGCATAGCAGTGGCATTTGTGGTCTGGTCAAGTCTAAAATCCCATCACTTAACTTTATTCCTCTGTGTGAACTTTTCTATCTTTGAGTATGTCACTTACTTTAACAACGTGTCCTAACCAGTCATGGCGAAAATACGCGACAATTCTATTTTAGAAACGGTTTCCATCTCTGTGATGTCACGGCTGAACAACATGCAAAATATGCAAATGATAATATCAGTATGCGCTTTACTTAAATGTCAAAAGTGTCAAATGTAAGTTTGAATATCAGTTTGAGTGATCTCTGTATAATTAGATATATAATTCACCTCTGAAACTCGTTGTTAACAAACAATGTGTATATGACAAAGTTTTGTTTTAATAATGTTAAAATGGTGTAATGTTTATGAATTTGATCAGACGACATAAAACATGTCAAACAAAAAACGGCTACATGCTTTTCCGATGGCTGTGATTTTTGTTTGCGCAGTTTTCATGTCTTGAAGTCGTGTTGTATTTGGCGTGGGCAGACAAATTGCTTCTCTCTGGAATCGTATCGCATTGCGTCTGGTTAGGACATGGTCTAAAAAGCCTTATGTTGCACAGATGAACTTAGTAATATTTTACATTTTTATTTCAGTGTACTTGCATCCAGACCAAAGCACAATTAAAGGAGTAGTTTACTTTAAAAAAAAAACTTTTGCTGATAATTTACTCACCCCCATGTCATCCAAGATGTCCATGTCATTCTTTCTTCAGTTGAAAAGAAATTAAGGTTTTTGATGAAAACATTCCAGGATTTTCTCCATATAATGGACTTCAATGGGAACCAAACGGTTCAAGGTCCAAAAGACAGTTTCAGTGCAAACTGTTCAATGGGCTTTAAACGATTCCAGACGATGAATAAGGGTCTTATCAAGCGAAACGATCGCTCATTTAAAAAATAAATAATAAAGTTTACGTTTTATAAGCTCAAATGCTCGCCTTGCTCTGTTCGTGACTCTCCTGTTTGAACTCGTCCATTAAAATGAACAAATCTTTTTCGAGTCAATTTGTTAATTTCGTTCGTTGAATGAACCAAATTACTCGAAAAAAGATTAGTTCATTTTTATGAACGAGTTTGGACCTTAAACCGTCTGGTTCCCATTGAAATGCATTATATGGAGAAAAATCAAAAACCTTAATTTCTTTTCGACTGAAGAAAGAAACATAGATATCTTGGATGACATGGGGGTGTGTAAATTATCAGCAAAGGTTTTTTAAAAGTGAACTACTTGTTTAACACATATCCAGACAAACACTCTAATTTTAATAAAAGCCTTTCTCAAGCCATTCTGAATCACAGTCATCCTCTATCAATAACTGAGTGACTCAAACATTGTTTGGAAAGCGAATCAGAATAGCTCCAATATGCAGTACGGCCATCACTGGATTCAGGATCTTACGGACTAGCACTAAGAATGTGGAGTTTACTGAACACACACACACACATATTAAATAGAAGTCCAACAGGATTTCTGAGATCTTTAGCCAGCGTGAGTTTTCTTGAGGTTTTGCCAGCACCACTGGGAGAACATCAAGCAGGATTATTATGCATGAGGACACTCCAGCCCGCTGTGAGTTTCACAGCAACTCTGTACGCCTTTTTCCTACCATATTAGGGTCTGTGTAGCAACACAACTGATTAATGTTTTATGTCATCAAAAAATGCACTTAAACAATAAAAAAAATGCGTAAACTAATTACATATAGCTCTGAAAACCTGGTGTGTCAACCCTGAAGCTAATAAAGGCTATAATAAATCACTTATCAATTGAAGGCTGTCCCATGAGCAGTTCCTCTTTTTTTACAGGAAGAAAACTTAGTCACAAGGTGCTGATTCAGAAGTTTCTTAAAGAGATTAAAGTCTCTCTCTTTTTTGGTCCATAAAGTGAAAGTCAATAGGGTGCGGTCAGCAGTGTTATTTTGGACCCCAATGACGTTCATTGCATGGACAATAAAGGTTGAAATATTCTTCAAAAGAAAGCCATACAGGTTCGGAATGAGTCGAAACGATGATAAAAAAAAGTAAACTATTATGATAGAGGAAAAACAACCCACACACACGGAAATTGATAACATGACACCTGCAGAGGAGAACTGCATACATATTATGAACACTATTCACAGTTATCATGCACCTATTCGTCAGCGTGTGGGCCTGAGGGATTTTTGACAGTGTTTGTGGCCTTTGGTACAAATACATCAAGCTAATCACAGACACTCATTGTGACTTTAAGATAAAGACAGTCACCGGCGAGCAGTGTGTGTGGGACTGGGACATTAGGTTTGTACCGTGTGTTTGTGGCAGAACACAGGAAGGTGTAAGCTGATTAACATAGAGAGCAGTATGGCAAGGTGCAAGTGATCATCACAATAGTCATGAGGATCAAACCATACACAACTGTGACAACCTGAAACTCTTAGGATGACCTCACTGTAATGGTCTCCAGGGGTCAACTGATATTGCAGTGGAGATGGCCAATAAAATAAATATACAAATGATGAACCCGCTCACATACCCAGTGCTGGGTCAATGTAACCCAATGATAGTAGTCTGTGCCAAACTGGTTAAAACTGGGTTCCTTCCACTTCCTGAATGACATTTAGTTTTGTACTATTATTACATTCGTATTCCTATCAAACTATTACTGTACAAGGATGAAAATATTACAGTAGGAAAACGTCTTGTTTACAAGTACGTCGCCTTCTACAAATGCAGCGTGCACCGCATTTGCACTGTGAACTGCTAAGTAAATGACGTGGATGTGATATATAAGATTGTAATTTAACTGGAACAGCCTGATACCAGTTTTCTTCCCACAGATTCCCGTTGGCTGCTCCTGTCACGTCCTAAAACATATACATTTTATATATAAAAACCCAACAAGCCGGGTCATGTGTTGGGTTGTTAGGTCTTAGATTTACTCAGTTCTGGGTTGCCAAATAACCAAGAAATGGTTGTTTTTAACCAATATTGGCTGATAATGCAATATTAAATGTCACTTTAAATTGCCACTGAAAATCCATATCTACCCGCCAGCCGCCACTAATTTTGTTTCCATTCCTCCACATCAGATTAGAGCCCGACCGATAAAGGATTTTGAAAGCCGATACCGATACAAATATTTGTTGGTTTTAAAATCCGATATATCGGCCGATATTTTTTTATTTTTTTTTCAGAAACGATAATAAGAGATGATACGTGTCATTGCTGTCACGCGCTATAAAGAAATACTTCAGTCACATTGTCAAAAGTTAAAAGGACAGTCAGTCAACTACACTGTCACAACGTAACGTAACTATTACTAGCTAATTCCGCTTCACTCTCGGCTTATTTAACAGCAACAAAACTGGACATGATAGTCAGTAATGTATAGTCAACGACTGTGTAGAGTGCCCCCTGGTGGACAAACTCTACAACTCCAACACTCATGGCATGGTTCAAGCGAGTTTCGTCCGTTTTTATTTTATTTTTGAAATATTCATTTATCTGCCATTATAACTGCCGATACCGATAGTTTGGAAAATGCCTAATATCGGCCGATAATATCGGCCTGCCGATATATCGGTCTGGCTCTACATCAGATGATCAATTATAAAAAGCAAACACTACCGTCTAATGTTTCTGTCTTGGGCTAGCACATTAACGTTATTCTGATCTTGAAAACTTTCAGGTACCCTGCGTCACAGTTTGAGAGTCCCATGCGTGTGAATGGGCCTTAGGGAGAGAGTGAGTCACCCAGTCCAGATGCTCCGTCTCTCCTGTACCGACTCAGTAATAACAGTCTTCTCTCTCTCTCTGCGTAATGATACACTCCAGAAATACACAGCGAACTATACACAGCCTACCTAGGAATTACACAGTATGCTAGGCCAAATACAACTCAACTACACATTTTTGAAATACACAGACTCGGAGATGCATGTTGTTGTGGATGTTGTTCAATGACACATTGCCATGGCAACCCTATAACGACAATGTCAGTTTTAACACTTGGTCGCACTCATCGCGCCAAGATTTTTGTACCCAGCAAATACTACATGAATGGCACGTTTATATTGTGAAACATTTAGACATTGCTCAACATTCTAGCATTGTGTAACAACCCACCGCACAATCTCAGTCTCAGGTGTGTTTACTCCCATTTGATGAGTATGAAAGGAAGCCAAAAATAACAGGTGACTTTATCTTTAGCAAACAAGAACTTTAACTCACTTGAAAATTATTTTTCTCCGAATCAGAAACATCTGTCTTCAGCATATTTGACATTTTTACTGACACATTTACTAGGCTATATATAGCTGTACATAAATTCTCTCTCAATAAGCCTTTGTGACTATTCAAGATATCTCACTATTTATGAATATGCAAAAAAAAAGTCTTAATTTTTATTATTTACCAACATACATACACTACAATTCAAAAGTTGGGGAGATTTTTTTATTTAGCGAGGATACATTAAATAGATAAAAACTAGGGCTGTGCAAAGATTAATCGCGATTAATCACATCCAAAATAAAAGTTTGTGTTTACATAATATATGTGTGTGTGCCATGTATAATTATTTTGTATATACAATATATATATATATATATATACAGTATTTATGTGCAAATAAGTCTTAAATATATACATGCATGCAAAGCCCTAATAAAAACTGACTGTAAAGACATTTAAATTGTTAAAAAAAAAAAAAAAAAAAAGTAATGATGAACTTTCAATAGATCGGGTAAAAAATCCTGGAAAAATGTACCACGGCTTCCACAAAAATATTAACAGCACAACTGTTTTCAACATTGACCGTAATAAGAAATGTTTCACATTAATAGCTTTAGCTTTGCCAAGACATTTTCAAATATATTCAAATAGAAAATGGTTATTTAAAATGTTAAAATAACTAAAATTGAATTTAAAATGTAGCCTGCAGAAAAAGAAAAAAAAATCCAGACATCCGTTTGTCTTTTCTTCACAATGATATTGATATCATCATATATCTCCCCCACAATCATTAGGGACGCTGAGAATTCATTTCTCTACTCGGTCAGAAAACTTATAGTGGGTGTGGGTATGGGTGGATTGGTGGGAGCTCTGGACGAGGTAATGAGAGAAAGAAAAGTTAAATGAGGATTTAATGACTAAACCATTCTGAAAAATCTCTCTTGGCTGCAAGATATGCAGTACTGCGTGGTACGTAACTGCACGACACAGCAAAGTTTTATGCACGAGTTACATATTACCTCTCCCTTGCATTATTGTTTCACAAATCAAAATAATATCTCACTTCGAGAAATGAAGGATACTCTTCTTCGACTATGTACAGCAGTGTGTTGACGGCACTTTATTTCCAAACACGCGAGGGTTAATCTGCATTGGGTTAACTGTAGAGCTAGTCTCTCACAGTGCTGTCATCCTTCATAGACATCACCGTCCCCACTGAACAGCACTGTAGTTTTAGCAGCTTCCTGTTTATCCAAGAGATAGCACTGACACAACTATGCTGGAGTTTCCTGCAGTCACACAGCCAGAGAGTGAGCTTCTTCTGAATCAGAGCAAACCGAGTTACAATTAGGGTTGGGTATCGTTTGAATTTGAACGATTCTGATTCTGATTCCGATTCCTTGTTTTGATTCCGGTTCCTAACGATTCTCGATTCCGATTCTTTTAAGAGGCAGGGTCAAAAAAGTTTAGCTAACCTTGCTAACCAACGGCCTTTCTGAAGGAAATACTCTTTCTGTAAAAATAATCCTTTTGTCACAAATTTTGCATTTTGCCAAGATTTCGTTATTTTTAGAAAAGTGAAGCCACACTTTGGATCGCCAACGTAAGGTACTCATGTTCGACTCGCGTGGTTCTGCCAACACTTCCGGTAGACGCTTCTTCATTGGTGTTGTTCAGTGATTTCTTCTTCCGGTCGGCGGGCTGTGAATATCGAAACTAAGAATCGAAATTTTAACTTTTGAACGATTCCGGGAAAAACGAAAAGTTAGTCTCGGTTCCAATCGATACTCGATTCTCGATACCCAACCCTATTTACAATACATAAAAGACCACTAAAAAACATTTTTGACAAGTCAGGTCTCCAGACAATGGTCACAAATGTGACAAAAAATAAATAAAATTGTGCGACAATTCAAAATGCAGTCTCAATTTGGAGGAGAACAACTTGCGTTCAGATGCAGTATTATCATCTTGTTAAAGTGCCTGACAATATTTAATGCTTGCAGTAACCATAACAGCATTAAAGGTACAATATGCAGGATTTTTGCAGTAAAATAATACAAAAACCACTAGGCCAATGTTATATATTTTGTTTAATTGATTACTTACAATATCCCAAATGTTTCAACTATTTGTCGTGAGAATTGTGAGAAAATTGCGATTTTTAACCAAGGAAACGGGGCGTGTGAACAGGGGCGAGGAGTCGCCAGTCAATGACGTCATATCCACGTTACCCCCGGTTTCCGCCAGGTTTGACCTCGTACTGCAATAGTAACCATGGCGACAGACAGCTGGCTAAAAACGCGTTGGTGGACACGGCCTTAAGCAGAACAACCATCTCTGAGTGATTCTCAATAACTATAAAAAATTAATTTGGCACTTAAATGTTGTAATTTTTAGTCTGGAGCCTTGCGGGTGGAACAAACTGGACCGAGTCGACGCTCTGATCAGGGGTGAGTTGGGAAAAAAAGAGTGTGTAAAAATGAACACCACCCACCGTGGAGGCACACACGCAATCAAACAAATTAACCATTGATAATGACAGTAGGAGGTCTTGTGTGCATATGCTGTGTCTAAACAAGGTGCATTATCAGTCTCTGTGAAGGTATAACACAGAAAGAGACATTTATATCATTAAAGAGTCTCAAACTATCCACTGCCATTAGGAGGAAGAGCAATGGAAAAAGTTGGTGTTTTGCAAGAAGAGCACTCAAACTTCAGGCAGCTGCAATATTACCCGTGAATAACACACATGCAGGTGCAGAAGACTGGGCGAATCATTTGTAACCTCCTACACAGATCCAGACACTCATTTCAAGACGAGCTGGCTTCCTCTGCAACTAGTGGCTGTATGACCGACAGGAAGAAAAACTAATGCACTATCTGCTTTCCCGAGGAGGAAGAGAAAGCATTGTATAAGATAAAACGGTAAATAGATCCTGGAAGACAACTAACCTACATCCATTTCTGAGAATCAGAATCCCACAACATTTGCGCTCCCAAATAACTATGCCAATGTCTTGAGTAAATCAGGTAACACAGATTTCATTTTAAAGCTCGATAGTAACTGTAGAGGGTTTTTTCAGCAGCCAGTAAATAGTCAACTGGTCCTTCCTCAAGGCGGGTCTATTTTGAGAATGGTCAGCCAGGACAGACAGTCTTTCCTCTGGGAGAAGGACGTGCACGTCTTTGTGAGGAAACGGAACGAAAAAGAAAATAAGCAGGAGAGAATTTATAGAGAGAAAGTGAAGGGAAAAACTGCTTTCTGACAGTCTAGTAAAGACTGAATTCTGTTGGCTTGAATATAAATAAGTTACTTAATAAAGACTTGGAATTACACTACACATCTCACACACTGTTTGAATGAGCTGATGCAACATCAAAATAGACTGTCTAAGAAAATGTCCAAAAAAAATGTATTAAAAGCAAAATATGCACTAAATCTCACATTCAAGTTGATTTACAGACTTTTTTTTTGTATTCCTCATTAAAATAAACAAAGTAACAAAATAACTACGACAGTATGAAATGCAGCACACTTTTGCGTTATCATTTTCATGGCTGTTCTTGATCAAATCATTAGCTAAATTAGGCCCCTTCATGTTGGTCCAGGTCTGCACAAAGGACAGATTGTGTGGCCTGTGGTGCTGCCCACAAGGCTTTGAGTTTTCCAAAAAAGAAGTGTTCCCACACTAGTCTTCACAGAAACTATGACTGCTAGTATAGCAACACAGCATAACGGTTAGGAGAGTCAGCAAATCTCACGTGCAAGTTCATAAATAGCACAGCACACAAAGAACTGGAAGTCAAGACACAGCCACGTCAAAGGAACGAAGACATTTTGCCTATTCTGTTGTTCCGTGTCATGTGGACCGGATGCTAGAATGCCTGCATGAAGTTTTAGGATGGGCAAAGGCAATAGCTCTTTAGTCCATTGAGAGACCAAAACAAACTTCCAAGTGGGACACTGATGACTTAAAATTATGGCTGCACAGATATTAGGATTTTGTCCAAACACAGATCATTATTTTCATGCTATGATTGATAAATGTCGAAATAATTTTTTAATAAATTACTAAAATTAATCATTTTAAATGCTAGAAAGTGAATTTAGGCATCGTTATAATGTACAGTATGAGAACTGGAAATTCATTTTGAGACAAAATGTAAAAAAAAAAATACTGTGTAGACTACATAATTCACGAACATTGAGGGGTCTTGGAGGCAGGAAGGTTGGGAACCTAAAATGGTCTCAGTGGGTTTGACAGCACACATCTCCTTTTCCACAACAAACTAAATGTGTCAGTTTGCATTGTACAAAGTTGTTTCCAAGCATAGTAATCCATAAAAGTGAAACATATACTCCAAAGTAACATAAATAGGTTATTAGAGCTAGCCTTCCCTAGCATGTACAAGGGGAAAAGAATCAGAGGGATTAGGTTGTGCAGGATTAGCTTCATGGGATATTCTCTAAAGTAAATGAGTGGCTATGAGCAAGACATGCAGAGGGAAAGAACGGCTTCAAAGCAATAACACAAAGTGCCTTTCCGCTATGTAATTCCTGACTATTTATATCCGAGGTTACATCTTTTACACACATATGCCAAACAAAGGTTTCTTTGTCATCTGGGCTGAGGGCTCACTCCTAGTCCTCCATGCCATGTTATGAGAAAGTCTATCACACTGCCTTGCACATCCACTTGCAAAATTACAACAAAAAACACACACGAATAATCACATTTTACACCGCGTACGCAGTTTTGCTTTGCTCAAACACACTGCCATAGACTCATTTCCATTATACTTTACTACCAATTGTATATTTCCACTAAGTGCACGTGATGCTGAAATAAGCACCGAATATTCTACATTCAGGTCCGTATATATCACATAAACGTTGGTAAAATAAATGAATGAAAGAGTAAACTACATACATGTCTGTCAGGGTTGGTATCATCGATGTGTAACGTAAATCCAAATCTTTCAATCCGCGCGCTGATACTTTCAACGTAATGGATGGCGCGAGCAAGTTTCTCGCGCAAGACGTAACGTTACAAATGATAATATATCCTCGATGTATGCACTGTGTATCCTCAATTCACTGCATAGGCAACACACGGCGAGCCGTGTCACTTTCTCCCTCTGAAGGAAAGGCTGTAGGCTGGGTCTTGTCGTTATCTCGTAAGGGGTGTGGACAAAACACATGCAAATGAAAAGACGTCCATCCCCGGCGTGTCCACTTCACACCCCGGCCAGCGTGGAGGGAGTATCGAGGTACCCTTTTTCATTGGGGGAAATAAGAGGGTGGTGAAGCTGGAAATATCAAGCTAGGGAATGTTAAATTTTCTTTACAGGCAGGGCAACTGTACACACGCACTTTTACTAATAAATACACTTAATGACTCACAAGCCCCGTTCCCAAATGGAGAGGGGGGGAAGGGACAAGGGGAGGGACAAAGATTTGAGCTTTTCCTGGCCTCTTTCAGTGAAACCCAAAGATGTGAATTACACCCCTCACCCTCCCAGCAACATCATCACAATGGGTAAAAACTGACATCAGGGTCTTAATCTCTATTGTTCCCTCACAGTGTTTACGCATTATTGAGAATTAAACAGTTGTTTAATTATTGATATGCTGCTAAACTGTATGCTAAAAACACTCACCATGCTTTATGCAGTGTATTGAACCGCCGTGTCAAGTGTGGTGATACCCAAACTGAGGTACTTTTTAATTTTGTTAAAGCAATAAATCATAATAAAATAAAACAAAGCAAATGTGAGTGTCTTTGTTTGATATAAAGGATAGATTTTGTAATGGATATTAAACAATATTATTCATAAAGCTAAATAATATTCATTCTAATTTAAATGAAAAGGAGATGTTTGTTTTATTGCTAGCTGTGAGGGGGCATAAGACTAAAATGTTAGGAAATAAAATAAAAATAAAATAAAATGTAGGCTATTACCAAATTAACACATTTTATCCAACATGTAAACATATAAACAGGCAATAGTGGATTAGTTCCTGATGAGGAGTGCAGCTACAGGTTCAGTTATAGGCTAAAAATAGAAACGTTGTAAAGGCAGAGTGTGAGAAACAGAGATGATTCTAGGAAGGACATTATCCTGAATGTTTAAGGGCAAAGTTTAAACCACTACCATGTTAATATTATGCAAACCTTTTTACTGTCTCACTAGAATTGTCTACCTCAATAAAATGATAGCTAATGCTCCTCTGTTCAACGGTGGCACCACAACGCTATGGGTGATTGTCGACACCACTAGGGTGTTTTTAGTGGTGTTTACGGGCCAAAATCAAAAGATCCCACCTCAAAAAATTATTGTGTCTTTAAATGCAACAAGCATAAAAGTAATAGTTTAAAATGGGAGATTTGAACTGTAAGTGCATGTGTGTCATGTTGTACCTTAAAGGGTTAGTTCACCCCAAAATGAAAATGATTCCATTTTTTACTCATCCTCAAGCCATCCTAGGTGTATATGACTTTCTTCTTTGCTTCAGAAGGCCTTTATGAACCCCCTGGAGCCGTATGGATTACTTTTATGATGGTACCAGTCACTCCCATTATAAAGCTTGGAAGAGCCAAGATATTTTTTTTAATGTAACTCTGATTGCTTATGGCTAAAAGAAGAAAGTCAAGTCAAATACAGTAGGATGGCTTGAGGGTGAGTAAATTATGGGATAACTTTTCATTTTTGAGTGAACTAACCCAAATTATATGTGAATGGTCTCAGTTGTTGCTGCGGCAACATTGCCATTGATACCGAAGGTGATGTCAGCATCTGTTTGAAGAGAGGCTTGTCATGGCCACCTGCCTCAAAAGATAGGCTTGAGACTGAAGAGAGGGATCAATGGTGGCCAGCCGGTCATTATCTATATAAAATCTGAATTCACTACAGTATATGTAGTACGCCCCTCTCCCCTCTCCAAATCACCCCATTGTGGGTTAGCCTTGGCAAGAGCATTGCAAAGCATTCACAGCCCAGGGCTAAAGCATGGCACCTAAATTATGTAATTAGGCTGCAGAATGTAGAACGAAATCCAGGCCATTTGCAAGATCTGCAAGACCGTTATCCTCCAGACTTTAACCGTATAATAACCCCAGAGTTTTTTTCTTCCTTGACTCTCATCATACTATAAGAGCCATAAAAGCCTGATGAATTAAATATGATAGACAACAAAAACACACATGCAAAACATTTTTTAGACTTTGCCTAAAGCAGAAGTATCAAATAGCCTGCAGAATTTAGCTTCAACCAGCTCCAACAGACTTGCCTGAAAGTTTCCAGTCGCTGCGTCCAAATATCGAATATTTCCTTACTATATGGTATGCGAAAAACAGTACGCCAATAGACTGGAGTAGTATGTCCGAATGCATATTCGAAAAACAGTAGTGGAAAAGTAGTAGTAGTGGCCTACTACTTCTGGTGAGATTCTTATATACATTTACATTTATTTATTTAGTTTTACCAAAGTGTTTTACGATTGCTATATATGTCAGAGGTCGCACGCCTCTGGAGCAATTAGGGGTTAAGTGTCTTGCTCAGGAATACATTTGTGTCTCACAGTGGATTCGAACCTGGGTCTCTCACACCAAAGGCATGTGTCTTATCCACTGCACCACCTTACTATCCCACTTTACTATCCCATGAGGCCACGTGAGAGGATTTGTGAATGAAAGTGAACTGATGCTGGTAGGTCATCTCATGAGACCGTAACAACATGGCGGATGTAGTACGTAGTACATGTATTTCAACCCACATTCATTCTATATATGGTCACAAAGTAAGTTCAAGTTCAAATGTAGCATACCTTCTCAGACACTATGTGATGCAAGCGAGTCTAAAGGCCTTGAATAGTTGGTTCAGATGTGTTTAATTAGGGTTGGAGCTAAACTCTTCAGGACAGTCGGCCTCCAGGAGCAGATTAGGACACCTGTTGTCTAAATGTTCAATAAACTGTTTATTTATAATTTTTAAAAAACATAATTTTCTGACTTTTATTTCATATTTCAGGCATCACAGGGTTAATAGCGGTATCTAGACTGGTGTAAATAAATATATCTTATGATTTGGTTCAACTTTTTATGTGTTTACACATATTCCTTTTTCTACTCGTGTTTTAGGGTCAGATGAGCCGAGCGTTGCTGTTGTCTGGCTGTCAATCACACAAAGCCCCCTCCCTCCCCATCTTCATGCTCATTAACCCCTGAACCCCAGTGCGTGCAACCTGCCTCTCAGACTCCCTGTGGGACTATCCACAGTTTAAGAAGGGGGCAACGTTTGATCATCACTTTCTGTACTTCCTTTCTCTCTTTCTTGTCCTCGTTTGGTTTTTTATTGGCTAGTGAGTTAAATATTTTTCAGACGTCTCACTACACACACAAAAAACTGACCCTGAATTATAATGCGAAACATGTGCCTTTTGAAGCAAGGATGTGCAAAACCTCTGTGAGTTTCTTTCTTCTGTTGTTTGAACACAAAAGAATACATTTTAAATAATGTTGGTAACCAGACAGTTGATGGCACCCATTGGCTTCCATTGTAGGAAAAAATATTAGGCCACTACTGAAATCAATCTGGATACCAACACTCCCGATCTGATATTTACAGAATATTTTCAGTTATACAGTATATTTATAAACATGTCAAGTTGTTCTTTCTGCATCCACTTTCCTTAATTTCTCATGTATTTTGGCCTAGGGTTGGCATGTGTGACTGGGAGGGTGTGTTTGTGAGTGTTTTTTGGGGGGGCAAGGGCTGAAAACAATGCTCATAAAATTCATTTCTATCACTGCATCAAACCAAAAGCTTCTAAAAGGGTATAAAAAGCAATCAAACAGATGAAAGGCATGCGTATAAATGTAAAAAACATGGGCAAAAATGCTCGATCAAGTGTTTATTTAGCCTATCTACACTGCTTAGCACAGATATTGGCATAAAATTAAATTAAATGCCCTTTTATTGTCACTATACACATGTACAATGAGATTAGCAACTTCTTTTCCAGTATCAACATGTAGAGACAACAACATAGAATTAAATAACCACCTAAATTCAAATAATCAAACAGTAGTGCAAAAGGAGAGGTAGATGTTATCAATATTATGAAAATATTAAATATTAAATGTTAAATATTGCACACTAAGTGGATATAAGAAAGTCCGGGGGTTGAGAAACAAGAAACAGGATGGCGGCGCGCATGGTCGCAGCGGCTCACAGCTCTTCTTTTCAGTACATCACAGCTCTTTTCTTTCCAAACCAAGCTCAATTTCTCTGACGTTTTCTCAGTCCACATTTCCACTGTTAAGAAGTGAAATGCAGGTCATTTTTGGGCAGAGAGGTTTTTGTTAATCTTTTTAGCATTTGTCCGCTACCCTTATAGAGAGCCCACCCACTCACCAACCATAACATGCTGACCCACACAAAAGATAGAGAAATGCAAACTAACCCACACACACTACACACCACCTGTTCACTCCATCTGCTACTCTGGCATTTCATAAAATGCCGCACATATCACACATAACAAGCACGCGTCGCCAACATATCGGACTTCACGCTAACAAGTCCATAAAATACACATAGGTTTGATTGCTGAAGGAAATCTCAGATTGAAACTGTGTGATAAAATCATACCCGGAGGCATGAGGAGGTCTTATAGGGTCAGGCATCTCCAAAGATTTCATTTTGGGGCGAGAGTACAGTACGCTCATCTACATGGACTCACTCGAGTAAGAACTAGAGTGGTATAATGGGTTTGGTGTTGTTGTTTTAGTCTATTCATCTTTGAACATAGTGGTACTTTAGTCAAGGCAAAACCTTTATGTGCCACTGTAGTGCAGCTAGACAATTCTAATTAAGGACTTAAGACATAAGAAGTGGACTTACTTAAAATCTACTGTAAATATCAGATCAAGAGTTTTGGTAACCAGACAGTTGATGGCACCAAATAATCTCTGTAATATTATTATTTTTCCCACAATGGAAGTCAATGGGTGCTGTCAACTGTCTGGTTACCAACATTTTTTTAATTATGTGACCCTTGACCACGCAACCAATTTTGAAAATCTAAACATTGAGAAAACCACCTTTAAAGCTGTCCATTTATGTTCGTGATTGTGTTTCATTCACTCACAAAAATAAATGGGATAGTCCACCGTTTTTTATATTAAACTATGTAATTCCCTTAACTAAGACAAGTTGATCCATACCTCTCTCGTCTCAATCGCCTCTTCGACTCGGCGTAGTAATATCATCACTCGTGAAAAGTCCTCTCCCCCTCTCACTCTCCGGAGTGATGATATTACTGCGCCGAGTCGAAGTGCTCCCAAGCACTTGCTCGGTATTCCGCCATACAATATAGTTATCCACTTTACATGCTTAGAAGCGCAACGTTTTATTTTGTGTCATCGTCCTTGGTCGAGTTACAGTGCTCGAGTAACTGTATTTAAATAGGGAAAACGTGGAGGTGTTTGGTCGCTTCTCGGCTTGGCCCATATTGAATGAACTGGACTATTTAAGTGCTATCAAAGTGTCTCGCACGCCAGAGCGATTGAGAAAACGATATAAATACTGTTCGTTTTCTCACACAAACCGCTCGTTTTATCATTACGAGTCATTAAATCATGTTTAATTTGGACTTCTCTGTGCATGCTTTTTGGTGGACCCCCTTAGCCTCCAGTGTATGACTGATAGACAACAACGGTTTGACTGAAAAATGTCAAAATTGAAAATACTGCGGAAACAAAGACACCTACATCTTGGATGCCCTTGAGGTAAGCTAAAACATATCAAAAATTAATTTCAAAGTGAACTATCCCTTTAATATGAAAAAATGGTGGAGTATCCCTTTAATATCCTGATGATTTTTGGCATAAAAGAAAAATCGGTAATTTTGACCCATACAATGTATTGTTGGCTATTGCCACAAATACACCCGTGCTACTTGTGACTGGTTTTGTGATCCAGGCAGGTCACATTTGTGTTCATCAGAAGAAAGAAACTCATACAGGTTTTTTCATTTTTGGGTGAAGTATCTCTTTAATTATTCCAAACTTTTAAGTGGACCTCATTTAATAAAATTCTATGATGTGACTCCTTTAATAACTAATAAAAGTAAGATCAGTTGAAACAGTCAATCACTTTAAACTGTGCGAATGTTATGGGCAGTTTATTTCAGGATGTACTCTTTAAATGTCTCTCCAAATGACCAGCCCCCACCACTCTTGAGACCTTCAGGCAGGACACAAGACCCAGGGGGCGAATCTCGACCCTTCGGCCCAGTTAATCTGTCTTTTCTAGCCTAAATTCCTCTTAGATTAAAGCAGGGTGGGACCCTGCCGACCGGGTCATGATAATATGCTGATTGGTCCCTTCCCCTGGGCATGCTGCTCAGCGGGCGGATAGGAAGTGTGAGTGATGGCATCTCAACTCACTATTTTGCTTTCCAATCACTGCGAGTTACATGCTCTCCCAGTAGATGCAGTCTTAGAAGATATGGTTCTATTTAGAACCAGAAATGGTTCCATCCCCCGCTTCATATATAGAACTCCAAAATGGTTCTAAATAGAACCATTTATTTTGGTAAAAGGTTCTATTGGCCAAGTATGGAGCCCCAGAGTTCTAAATAGAACCCAGAGGAACCCTTCTTTTAAGAGTGTATAGAACCTTTTAGGGGTTCCAAATATGTAGTGCTGATAGAACCTTTTAAGGTTCTATACAGAACCTTTTCTGCTAAAAGTGTGGATAAATTCACATTGTTGTACCCCCTTAGCCACAGTTCGGACTGTGAGTTGGACACAGAAAGTGGACACATGGAGTGCAGCCAATATCCCAAATGGCGCGAGGTCCAGATCCAGGCCCGGTAATTAAACTCCAGCAAAAGCTTTCTCATTCAGGGCTCATTTTAATGCTCCTATTGATAGCTATAAAAGTCTGCTGAGTGTCTATTATCTTGTGAAAAGTGATTGTAATGAAAAAGAGAGGGAGAGGGGGGAGGATAGGGAGAAGTGAAGGCAGAAGTGAAAGAGAAAGTAATGAGTGAAAGCAAAGCCCGCATTGGGGATGCAAGAACATGGCTGGCAATGAGCTCATACACATTGTTTCTTTTTGCGTAAGTTGACCCACTTGGTTAAATTCATTCTGAAGTGTAAGAAGGGAGAGAATGAAGCACAAGAGTGATCCTCAGTATATTCAGTTTAAAAATGTAAATCCGATGGTGAAAACTAAAGCTGAAGTGTGTAAATACTTTACCATTCCATATTTAATCTGCAGAGACAGCGACAGGGGCTGCAGAAGCTATCCAGATACTCAAGTCACTATTAAAAATGTATGAATGTCTTTAAATAATATAACAAAATCAAATCAGTGGTGAAGGTAGTTCTGAGATAAGCTCTCTGGAATCATTTGTTTGCAGTTGCCACTTTGATATTTTGCTGTTCAATGCAAGTGATTTTAGACATTTTTAACTGTGACTTGCCCAGAAATGTCCAAACTCCTTTTGGGGATGCTGTATTTGTTATGTTATGCTTGTAAATGTATTTTGTGCATCTCACTGTGATGCTATAAAAATATTATTTTAACTGTCACAACCAGCTGGGCTGCATTCAAAATAGCATACTATTAGTATAGACATGTTCATGACCCCAATTATACACACACACACACACTCACAGTTCATGAAACTCTAGATGGTGCAGGCTGATAGATCCTTAACTTAATCTGCTTGTAATCATATCATTCTCAGCTGATTGGTTTCTGTGTTATCAGTAGCCAATGAGCTCGCTGCTCAACCTTCAAATTCTTGGTTAGCATTTCCTCTAGCAGTCGCAGCACGCTTTCAGACACCCTCCACCTTCCCCAGCTCCACCTGTTTAAATCTGCATACCGTACATGCTCACAGCAGCGTGTGAGTGTGTATTGGCTGTAGCTGGTCTCTGTATTGCTCTGCAGCAGCAGCGTAGCAGATCTATTCTGCCAATACCAAACATATAAACATTGTCATATCCATTATTACCATGTCAAACACTCAAAGAGTTGTCATGATACACACAAAGAAAATAATTGCAAATATTAAAGAAAATATATAAAGAAAATTATAACAAATTAACCTGGTTGTGACAGTGTCACGGTTAAGTGTTATCCATGACATTTTTAAAATAGTAATATCCTATACTAGACCCAAACTAATCTTGACAAACGATATATTATTTGAAAGCTTACAATTTCTAGTTTTCATATTTGATCTCGTAATTCTGAGATAATTAACTCATTAATTCAGAAAAAAAGAGCAAAAACTTTTTTCCATGAAAAATTGTCTCATTATTCTGAGATAATTAACTCGTTAATTCAGAAAAACAGAGCAAAAACTTTTTTCCATGAAAAAATATCTCATAATTCTGAGATAACTAACTCGTTAATTCAGTTAAACAAAGCAAAAACTTTTTTCCATGAAAAATTGTCTCATTATTCTGAAATAATTAACTCGTTAATTCAGAAAAACAGAGCAAAAACTTTTTTCCATTAAAATTCTTCTCATAATTCTGAGATAATTAACTTGTTAATTCAGTTAAACAGAGCAAAAACTTTTTTCCATAAAGAATTATCTCGTACATCTGAGATAATTAACTCATTAATTCAGAAAAACAGAGCAAAAACCTTTTTTCCATGAATAATTCTCTCATAATTCTGAGATAATTAACTCGTTAATTCAGAAAAACAGAACAAAACTTTTTTTCCATGAAAAATTATCTTGCAATTCTGAGATAATTAACTCGTTAATTCAGAAAAACAGAGTATTTTTTTTTCTTCAAGTGAATGCAATACGCTTCCATAGAAAGAGAATGTCACTGTATTTTTTTTCTTTGGTTAATAAATAATACAGCTCCCCTGTGCTCCGACTATATCCTGCTCCGACTTTCCCTTGCTGCAACCAGCGTTGTATCTTTTTTCTATCTGTCAATTATGTGGTAGATCATTTTCTTACAGAGAGAAAGAGAGAGAGATGGTAAAAGAGAGAGGAAACCTGCAGGCAAGAGGCGATGAATGTTATCTTTCTCTTCCCACAATAGAATGTCTCACTCCCTTCCACAAAGCCTCCTTTGTGATCAGCTGAATGGGCAGATGTTGTGTTGTTGTAGTTGTTTTCATTTACTAAAGGTGCTTTTTGTCCTGTAATTGTTTCTCTTTCCACTTACATCACACGTATAAACAGCTGAGCTTTTCTTAGACCCCCACATGACATCCCAATTGCCTCTGCCTCTGACGGAGCCAGCTAAGGAGAATCACATACTGGTGGAATATTAAGGTTGTTCCTAAACCAGATACTCAAGTAAAAGAGAAAACAGGACAGACTTTCCTATACAACGACCAAAATGCTCCAGAAGTTTATATAGTGTAGAGAAGAAGAACAGAGAGAGAAAAAAAAACAGGAGCATATGTCAAACATATGAGGCTCATCATGACCCCTTCCTACAACAGTAACACAGAAACAAAACAGATCTAACACTGCCCCCCACTGGACAATATAAGCAGTGCATGCAGTATCACATGGGAAGCACTGCCTGGCACTATCATGACCTCCATAAACCCTGAATAAAGAGAGACTGGAAACATACTTACAAATAGCTAACAGATAATTCACACCGAGTTTCATATTTAAATCAAGAACGAAAGAAAAAGGGTTCATTAGGGTCATATATATGAAGCATATGGTTCTTTACTCAACTCCAAAGAACCTTTAATTCTAAAAAAGGTTCTGTAATGACAAGAAAGAACCCTTTTGGCACAAAGGTTCTTTATAGGCTATTATTCATTCATATATTACATTATTCTGCAACATTTTGTAGTTGTAATCAAATTGTTTATTAAACTGTTGTAGTATCTTAATATCACATTTTAATCATGCTTGACATGCTTGACAAATCACATTTTTGGAGGAGAAAAACTGAAATGGCACTCTTCGTGTGATATTGCTCAACTACATAAAATGACATAAATATATACATTTTCTAACCCCCATATCTTGAATATTGTGATCATTCACATGCATTCATAAATACATTTTAGGGTCTTGATGTTTGTCAATAATATGAAATATTTAATCCGGAAAGGACAAAACAAATAATGAATGAAGCCAAAAGGTTCCATTTAGAACCTTTTTTCTGGTTACAAAGATACAAAGATGTAATATTATTATAATTTAAAATAGCTGTTTCCTATTAAAATATATTTTCAAATGTAATTTCTGTAATGGCAAAGCTGAATTTTCAGTCTTCAGTGTCACATGATCCTTCAGAAATCAGCATGTATTTGAAATACATTTTGATCAATTTAATGCATCCTTGCTGAATAAAAGTATTAATTTACTGTTACTGACCTCAAATTTTTGAATGGTAGTGTAAGTATAAAGTATTATTTTGAACAGTAACATTACTGTGTTTGTCATATAGTCGAATAGCTGCAGCATTTATTCATTGTCCAAACTGCCCTTTTATCAGGAAGTGTAAAGGCCAACACAGACATTAATAAACAGCAGGGCAGAGGGAAAAATGACCAAACGTTTCCTGTCATTGTAATGCACATCACTCGAAACTCTATTCGGCTTCACATGTCTCCTAGTGTTCAATGGCAAAAACAAACAATGTCATGGGATATTTTTATCCCAGAGAAACTATGTTTCTGTAGTATTAAAGTCACCATCAAGTCCTTCTCGGAAAAGGCGGAGTTAACTAGTCCTGACTCTTTAAATCCCCATCACTATGTGTTTAGACTGGCTAAGTGTGTTTTGAGTAAAAAAATAAATAAAAAAAAGTTCTAGAAATGATGTCTAGTATAATTGCTGCTTGATTTAAACTCCATTCTAATGTACAACTTTTATTTTGATAATAAAGTCTCTGCTCATGACTACTAATATAAATGAACAACATTTAAGTTTGTAATAATGTGTTTCATAACGCTTCTGCGAGTGTGTTTGTCAGTTTGTGGAAGGAGGAAGCGCATAGGCTGGTGTGACCTCACCGCCTCGATCTGTCACCCTCCACATCTGTATCAATAAACGCTTCCTCCTGTAACCATCGATAGCCATCTCTATCTCACCCACACAATGGGGACTTTCCTGCAAACTTTCCTTTCCTGCTGACTGTCCTTAACTTCCCTGACCTTTGGATTATTTAAGAAAATAAGATCTGTGACTAATAAAAGCTTATGATTCTTAAAGTTTTGTACATCTAACAATCTTCACAAACTGAACAAAACTATGAATTTTAAAGTGTAAATACAATTGGCAGAAGTCAAAAGCTAAACGTAGGCTATAAACGAACTACACCATAGTCACATGACTTCAACATCACCACGCGTCCAACTACTCCTTCAGTCTGTTTAATAACATTTTCCCCGAATAATAGTTTGCAAGAGGGCGATTGTAAACAAAACGAGGCAGTGAACGCAAACTAGTAAGTACATGTTCGTGCCACCTTTTACATAAAAGCTTTAAGAAAAAATCATGAGTGGGGTAATACTGATTTTTATATCGTAGAATGAAATGTGAACATGTCTTCAGCTTGTGTTCACCACAGACCTTATTTCAGCCATTTAACTATTTAAAAAACCCACTGACTTCAGGACGATGGAACCAGACGTGCTGAAATGCTAACTTTTGGCCTAGAAAAATGATGTAAGGAAGCCCTGAACCGCAACGTAATTTTTATTTTTATTTTTAAATCAGGCATTTCAAGATTAGAGTCGAAATATTGAGGTTAAAGTCGAAATACTGAGATTAAAGTAAAAAAATTACGAGATTAAAGTCGAAACATTTCGAGATTTAAGTCGAAATATTGAGGTTAAAGTCGAAATATTGAGATTAAAGTCGAAATACTGAGATTAAAGTCGAAAAATGTCTAGATTAAAGTCTAAAAATTACGAGATTAAAGTCGAAACATTTCGAGATTTAAGTCAAAATATTGAGATTAAAGTCGAAAAATTTCTAGATTCGATTCGAAAAATTTCGAGATTAAAGTCGAAACATTTCGAGATTAAAGTCGAGATTTTTACATTTACATTTTCGACTTTATCTCGAAATGCTAGATTTTTATTAATTTTTTAACAGATTTTTTTTTTAACGTTAAATTATGGATAACATGTGATGACGCGTTTTTGGGTACGAGGGCGGTACAACCTGCCACTCACTTTTGTGTACGGGAGCCCTGAACCGCAACATAATAAAAAAAAAAAGCATTTCAAGATTAAAGTCAAAATATGTCTAGATTAAAGTCGAAACATTTCGAGATTAAATTCGAAAAATTTCAAGATTAAAGTCGTTTAATCTTTAATCTAGAAATTTTTCGACTTTAATCTCGAAATGTTTCGACTTTAATCTAGAACTATTTCGACTTTAATCTCGAAATGCTAGATTTTTATTACTTTTTTAACAGATTTTTTTTACGTTGCGTTTCAGGGCTTCCGTAATTATGGATAACATGCGACGACGTGTTTTCCGGTACGAGGGCGGGACAACCTGCCACTCATTTGTAGGCCAAAACAAAGAAGCATGTTAGCATTTTAGCACTTCAGCTTTCATCGTCCCGAATTCAATGGGTTTTTTGAATGAGTTTTTGGTTAAATGACCGAAATAAGGTCTGTGATGAACACAAGCTCTTCAGCTCAAGTTCAGATATGGTGGGACCAATGACAACAGACTGGGTCATTTGACCAATCAGAGCAGAGGAAGCTCGCAGAAAGGAGGGGTTTAGAGAGACTGAAAACCTTATTGAGAGATTCAGACATTATGAGAAAAGAGGTGATGTGCAATGAATATTTTGAGAAAATAAAAGTGTTTTTTTTTTTTATTGGATGCATGTAATTCTATTATAGGAGACCTCTAAAACAAATAAGCTAGCATAATAGAGATAATTTGTACACTTTTCCCATCAACTCAATCAACTGAAATCTTATCAATGATCAATATGTTGTTTAACTGCACATTACTGTCTGCAAATGTAATCAGTACTTTAAGATTAATGTTTTTTTTCATTTAATCATAAATTTAACATTAAAATAAGCATGCAAAAAGGATGTTTTCTAATTTTTAAGTGTTGAATATGTTAGCAATCTTATGGCTTTCTTAACTACTTTTATGGGGATTTTAAGATTTTTTTTTTTTTGCTGCATTACAGATGTTGTCTACCACTGTATAGAAAAAAACTGCGTAAAGATTCTTTAGCTAATGCTAATGCTTTAAAATGGAATTTGTGGGAGTGTAATCGAGATAAAAAGCAAGCAGAGAGCAGTCGTGGTGTGACACAGTGAACAGAAACTGTGGAGGAAACTAGAAACCGTGAGAAAAACAAACACCGAAAAAATCACTCTACTTCAGCTTTAGAGAGTAAAACACGGCTCAAGCCATGCGTCTACATGTGATCTGTCATACCTTAACCCTTTTATTTTACCCATTTTACCCTCTCACGGCTGTTTGTTTTCTGCTGACCACTACTAGACTGAGGTCAAAGATAAAGCGCGAACAGCTGCCAAAAACACTGACACGCACTACAAGCACACAGCGCTACAGTAAATGAAGGACACAGTTTAATGTAGCAAGATACTGCAGCATTGACAAATTTGACAAGGTGCTTCCTAGTATATCAAGGCATGGAAAATAATGTTTAGATATATATAGTAAATAAATATGTGTGCAGCTGACCGTATTAGAGAGCTAATCCCCAGGGCCAAAACACTTCCTTCTGGTTTGCTAGATCAACAGAGAGAAACAATTGAGTCAACACATTATTTAAATCAATGTATTCGTTCAGGTAATACATAAAAAAAAAATTTTGTTTACTTCTTACCCTGCATGTAAATGTACTTGCATTTCACTATTCACTGTGATTTTTTTTTTTACAAGCAGCCCATTGAGAAAACCCATTAAAATCATTACATTCTGTCTGAGTCAGAGGGGTTGAGCTAAAGTTGAGTTAAAGTGACTATATTTTAGTTTTCAGTAAATAGTTGTTATAGTTAATTGTTAACAATCTGTTCTAAAAATGGAGTCAACTAAATGCAATCCTTAAGAAAAATTGAGTCAAAGCAGTCAGGAGGCTGCAGTATGTTGTTCTGGACTGTATACATTTGTCCGTCTCAAATTCTTTCATAAGTGATAAGGGTGTAATATGGCACATAAGCTCCAGCTATTTCACATTCTTTCAAGGTACGAAATACTTATGGAGGCTATTCAATATGTGAAACATTTTACCATGCCTTTTCAAATGCCTTTTATTTACAGATTTATTGATTTACTCTCGTACTAGGCCAATAATTTCTGTGAAAAAAGCAGATTTTATTGTGACAAATTACCCAAAATCTATGAAATTCTATGAATAATCTATGGAAATAAATGATGAACTTAATTATGAATCATTGCTGTATAATAATGTAACAAACCGTTTCAATAATTATTATGTGAAATGATTTTTGAAAGAAATTTCAGAATTTCTCCTACATTTTTTTCAGAAGGTATTGTACTTGATTTCCAATATTTTTACTCTCCGTGATTTCCAGCGAAGTAGTAAAATTATGCAAGAAGTGTGAAAATATTAGGCTATTTATTTATTATATATGACATGTCTGTCATCTCATTTGATTTGTTAATTGTGTGTACAGAATCTACAATAGTGTGAAAAGTTTTAAGAGAATTTAAAGGGTGCCCATATTGAAAAACCATGGTTGATTTATTGACAAAAAAGTGCGATGTTGAAAGGTTGACATCACGTCAAATTGCCAGTTCGCTGGTGGTTGCCCTGTTACAATTCATTATTCATTATTTCACATTTAAGCAACATAAAACAATCATCATAGCCTGATCATAGCCCAGACCCAAGCACGTCCACCACGTCCACTTTTCAATCTCCCCCCTCACAAACACCCTCACTAATAGAAGCCAACACACTTTCGATTTCCATGGCAACCTCTGTTTGAATCTGGGCGTAAAGTGGGAATATCGGGAATATCCCGGACTCGCGCAAAAATCCTCTCCAGCCGAGCCGACATGATTAACGATGGGAAATGAAGTCTCACAGCTGCCTCACGTCAAAACGAGCAAATGTTTCCAAGAAGAAATACTACAATTTATTTAAGTTGTTGTTGACATACCCAAAACATACCTTAATTATTAAAAAATATACTGTATTTAAACTATATTGATCCACTACGAGGGTCCTACCTGAGTAGGCTGTCCAAGCGACTAAATCCCGTGAGAAGAAATAAGCGCGAACGTGAGGTAAACAAGTTCGTGTAGTTTAATCTTAACGAACAGCGCGTGAAGCGTGTACTCGCGCTGTCCAGAGGCGTCTGCGTATGCCCACCTCTTTTACTTTCAAAGCAGAGAGAGAATAATAAACCCTCCTGTCCTTGTTTTCACGGTACCAGAGTAAAGTCTTACAGCAGCTGATAGTTAATGAAAAATCAACAGTCAGTAATTCTCTCCTCAACAAATCAACAGCCAGACACGTCAATGAATCACTGTGACTTCACTCGCTGCCGCTAATCGAAATGTGAAACCTCGTATGATTGATTCTTTTGTCAGAATGATTGATTGAGTTATCTTTAAACAAATGACATTAGTGTCAATTTCAAAGAGTAAATTTACAGTTAACCTACCTTAAAACCGAGTTTAAACAGTCTGATAGCCTATGTCCTTGTTTTGTTTTATTTGATAATGTTCTTAGTTTACAGTTTTGCCAATATAAAATGTGAAAAAAATTATCATAATAGTGTCAAACTTTATGTAATGTCAAGGGTTAATTTCTCAAAAATCTCACTTTTTCCATTACACTTCAACAAAATCAGATTTTATTCATTAAAATAAATGTAATTAAAAATGTTTTTAAGGTTAAAAATTTTAGATGATACTTTGAAACAAACACACAACAAAACTGCTAAAGAAAACACATTTGTGTTACTTGGACTCGATAGTTACAGTAGATATAGCTTTTGTGACAAATTACATTTTAAAAAAATGTAACTCATTTGTTCATTTAGGCTACACTCATATTTTTCATAGAAAAAAAAATGCAATTTTTCATGTTAAATGAACAATAAAACAAAACCTTTCTTTCCAATTTGTTTATAAATATTTTTAAATATTTCAAATAAATAATAAGTAATATTTAAAAAATAACATCAATAAATTACATTAGATTCACTTTTAACAATAAATTACACTAGCTTCACTTTTATTTGTAAGTTTATTTATTCATTTATTTATTTACAACAAAAAGCGAGGACTTTTTGTCGTAAAAGGGGTCGAAAAGGTTGAAAAGCACTGCTCTGCATTGGATATACTTATTTAACACTAGAGGGCGCCCTGTAGCCATGCATTTTTGGATGATTGACCATAATGCTAATCAAATATTCACTAATTATCCGACCATGCCATGGAGTGGCTGTAACAGCCCATGATTTCTTTCTTATTGTTCATTACTTTTTTTTGTCCTTGCTGGAAATCTCAGTTGAAGAAGGGCATGTTGTGGTCGGCTTTGTCACTTTTGGCTCTGCTTTTCCCTTTTCCTCATCTTCTTATCTTTACTTACTCATTCTCCCATTGTCATAGCTGATACTGAATTTGGAAAGTCTGTAGGCTATTACAAATATCAGTTAGGGGGAAAATGTCATGGCATAAGATTATGCTGCAAGATTACTAACTTAAACTAAACAATCTGCTCAAACTCCAGTGGCTTACCTTTAAGTCACTCAATGGTCTTGCTCCTTCCTCTCTCTCTCTGACTTACTTTCTCCTTATATTCCTCCTCAAACTCTCCGATCTTCTGGCTGTGAACTCCTCTGTGAGCCGAGATTGTCTTTCGTCTATGGGTGGCAGGTCTTCTTCCCTTATAGCCCATATAGAGATCTCTTCCCCTGGCTCAGGACAACAACCAAGCTGCATGAATTTAAGTCTAAACTCAAAACCAATTTGTTTTAACAGTATTATCATTCATTCTTAATCATTTTTCATAACTCTGTATTACAATCATAATGTAAATTTAGGTACCTTTAGTCCTTTGCATCTTTACTTCAACTGCCCACCTTCCATGCTGTCTGTAAATAGTGTTGTTTCTTGTTTCTTGTTTCTGTTTTGTGTGTTTTCTAAATGTAATCCGATATGCAACTGCAGTCTCTCATTTTCTTGGACTGGGCAAATGTCTACTGTCCATACTGCACTCATAAAAAAATTATTTTGTGGTGAAGTAAATACTACAGAAAAAAACCCAATGTAATTTACATGAAAAAAGTTAGTTCAGGCAAGAATTTAAAAAAATTAAGTAAATTCTATAGTAGTACTCAATTCAATCGTCTAGAAATGAAAGCGTAAATATCACCATAATATATACTTTATAACTTTTCTGATACTGGTGTTCCCATCATGCACTGGGCTATGGATAATTAATTAGGTTTATTTTTCACTGTTTTCCATATGTATTTACACTATTTTATCATTGCTTTTGTTGTTAGGATTAGTAATTTGCCATTTTGTGACATTTGGAGTTAATTTTCTACTTAAAATGACACATTCAAACACAAAAACGATCTATCAAACGTTACCGTCATTGTGTATTGTCTGCCAAGTATTGAGTTCTGCGTTCACACAAAATGAAGATGTGATGACACACAATATAAGTATTGATTACTAAAACATTTCTGAGTAAATCATATACTTGAAAACTTTGGTCTAATTCAATGTTATATTGTTTGAGTGAAATGTAATACAAAGAAAAATTCAATTAAATAGAATAGATATTACTTAACCTTTATTTAGCTAAATAAAAATTACTTAATTTCTTATGTTAACTTAGTTAAGTAATAGTTTACTTAATTCTATATGTGAAATTTACTCAAAAAATATCAGTGCAAAAAACTTTTACTCATTGTTTTTTTACAGTGTGTGTGAACTGATTGTTCTTTACTGTTACAGTATTGTGAGCTTGGGAAATGTGCTATATAAATTAAACTTATTATTAGAAGAAACCGGTTTTCATGAAGGTTTTTATTTGCGATCCTCCTCATGCATTACACTGAGATTACATATTTTTCATTGCAGTACTACAAACTTGTGTAAACAGTCAAAAAAAAAAAATGCCATTGGTGTGTCCCAAATTGCGTACTCATGCACTATTCTGTCACATTTTGTAGTATAAATAGTGCGAGCGTGTGAGAATTCCAAATAGAAACTACTAGAAAAGTGAAGTGTATATGTAACGTGAGAAACAACTCATGTCTTGTTCTCAGACAAACCGCAGACAGACAAAGATGTGGAAGTACATGTCAAACTTAAGATGTGCAAAGATGAGTTGTGAAATCACCAGGGGATGTGTTTGCCCTCCCAATCTAAAAGAGTTCCACTGTGTTTCTCGGTGAGGCTCGTGATGACTTCCATCATACCGCTGACACTCTCAGCTGTCGTCAGGGGAGCCTGAGGGTGCCGTGAGGAAAATCACAAACGTGAGGATAGCAGAGCAATGAGATGAATATAAAAACACATTTGGAAAAAGCACTTTTGTATTACCTCTGGGCCTCCCATTTCTGTCGCGACCCATCCTGGATGGAGAGACATAACTAGAATGCCATCTTTTTTAAAATCCTCCGCCAAGCAGCAAGTTAACATGTTCAGTGCAGCCTGAAGTGATTTAGGAGTAAAATAAAGTCTGTGGTGAATCGTTCATGTTTTGTATACTATAGGTTACAGTAAAAGCCTTGAAGAAGCACCGTACCTTGCTGACCCGATAGGGGTACATTGGAGAGATGAGGAAATTTTCAGAGCACCTGGTGATGGATGACAGCAGCGTGGAGACATTGACGACAGCCGATCTACTGCAACACATGCTTGTCTGATGAGGAAACTGAGCTGCAGCCTTGCACAGGAGCGGGTGGAAACTCTGAAAATAAATTAAAGTCAGTTACTGTAAAAGGAAAGCGTTACATCATAATGGTTTCACGGCTCTTTGTTGCTCTGTATTATTTTGCCTTGTTTTACATTTTTCAAATATCTCAACATTCTTAAAGTGGCCCTATTATACTTTTTCCAATTTTACATTTCATGCAGTGTGTAATTTAGCAGTTTGTGAACGCAAAGTTTTAAAGATCAAAGTGCACAACAAATAAAGTTATTGTTTCCCTAAAAGAAAGAATCGATTCTGAACCGGCGAAACCAGTCATCAGCAATTCCTGTCTCACTTCCTATAACATACCGACGTAAATATTGCAACAAATGTGCATAATGCCAGCCTGTGGTCTAATGTGTAGTTTGACCCGTCCTCAAACACTAGCTGAAGCCTGGAAGAGTTTGGTTTGTGTTGTCAACATGTCAAAAAGATGCTGTTTTTTTAACTGGTTTAGAGAAACTGAATCTTTGAATGAACAGTGTTCAGACTCTTTAGTGCAATGTATTTTAAGAGATAATTTAAGTGTGTTTTTTTTTAAACCTATTGTAGGAGATCTCCAAAACAAAATTAGGAACCTTTAAATAGCATAATAGGGACACTTGAAATCAAGATTCATTATTTTGAGAAGCAAAATGACTAGTCTTTCAAGTCTAGTTCTCTGAAAAATTATCAAAATAAAACTGAATTTATGCTCAAAACAAGAAGAAAATGTCCGTGGGGTTAGAAAAATAAACTTAATTCAATCGGAAAACAAGATTATTTTTACCCCACAGACCGATATTTTTTCTTGTTTTGAACATAAACTGATTTGAACACATTTTATATTAAGTAATTATATGATATTTATTTTTTTTATATCTGTGGTGGAAAACAAGACAAATACACTCACCTAAAGGATTATTAGGAACACCATACTAATACTGTGTTTGACCCCCTTTCGCCTTCAGAAATGCCTAAATACGTGGCATTGATTCAACAAGGTGCTGAAAGTATTCTTTAGAAATGTAGGCCCATATTGATAGGATTGCATCTCATTTTCATGTTCAAGAAACCAATTTGAAATGATTTGAGCTTTGTGATATGGTGCATTATCCTGCTGGAACTGGAAGTAGCCATCAGAGGATGGGGACATGGTGGCCATAAAGGGATGAACATGGTCAGAAACAATGCTCAGGTAGGCTGTGGCATTTAAACGATGCCCAATTGGCACTAAAATTTACCAAGAAAACATCCCCCACACCATTACACCACCACCACCAGCCTGCACAGTGGTAACAAGGCATGATGGATCCATGTTCTCATTCTGTTTACGCCAAATTCTGACTCTACCATCTGAATGTCTCGACAGAAATCGAGACTCATCAGACCAGGCAACATTTTCCCAGTCTTCAACTGTCCAATTTTGGTTCCTAATAATCCTTTAGGTGAGTGTAAGTAAATCATTTGTTGCAAGTGTTGAAGGTTCACGCACTTTTGCGACGAGCATGGGTCCTACAACATTAGTCGTGAACACGTCCACCATCTCCTGTTTTCCTGTCTCTGCCAGAGATCCTGGGATGTTCACACCAGCATTGTTGATGATCAGATTCAGGCCTCTGCCATTCAGTTTGGCTTCCACCAGTTTTGAGGCGTCTGCGATACTAGCCTGACTATTAGTGTCTTTTGAAAAATGAAGTAGAACAAAGTTATATGACTGTCCTAATGAAGAGAATCATGAATCAACCATGATATTACAGCACTGTCCATTATTTTATGAATCTCTTACCCAGTTGGACAACTGTGATCACATCATGGTGCTTCTGAGCTAGTTTCTGGAGTTCCTGAAATACAAGCAGACGCACCTGCTTCTCAACTTCATATATACATCTTCATAAAACGACAAATCACACATTACATCCAGTACAACAACAACAGAGTTGCCCAACTCGTTTCAGTCCCACAATGACTCATCTAGTCTTTGTAAAACTTGAATAGATGGTACAAAGTTCAACAGATGGTACAAATGTCAATCATATATATCGAAAACTTGGTAAATAGCATTAATTAAGGGAAAATCTTGACATCATCTAATTTTTAACAGTTTCAGCAATTTGTTTACATTAGCATTTGGCATCATTATGAACTGTACATTTACTTACTAATTGAAATCTTAACATTTTAAGTAATATATAATCAAAATGATATGAATTAAGTAGGCCTACATTATATAATATAATTAAGTATATAAAGTTGATGAAAAAATGAGTGTAGCTAAAATTAGTTTATATGTTATAAACAAACATGAATTAACAATAGAATATTTACAAATTAGCCTTTCTTTACAGACTTCTCATGGCTTGTTACCTGTGCTCTTGGTCCATTTGGGTCTCTACAACCAGCAAAGATGTGAAGTGGAGATGAGGGTGAATCAGCCAACTGGCGAACCAGCTCAAGTCCAATTCCACGGTTTGATCCGGTCACCAGAACACTGTCGAACATTCTAGAGGACATTTTCAGAGGCTCATCTGTGACCTACACACTACAATGGACGCATGCACTGCACCTGTATGTTAGTGTGTATGTATTGGATGTGTGGGAGTCATCAGTGTTATGGAGTAATGAATGTTTACTACGTGTCACTGCTTACGCTTCTGAGTCCCTCCCAGGCTTGAAAGCCTTCTTCTTCCTGGACAGAGAGAAAATATTGACATTTATTTATTTAGCAGGTGTTTTATGCAATAAATCTTGCAAATGAGACATGCCGTATAAAACTAAGATAAACAGGTCACATTTCAGATGTCTTCAGTTTCTCATTGTCATTCTGTTACAATGCATTCATTTAAATGCAAATGATTTTCTCTCATTTAAGTTTGACTTATAAAATACTTTAAGTCTCAGATCCATATAGATCTATATTGGGGACTTTCTTTTTTCATAAGAATGAATGAATTTAAGACAAATTCATTTTTGTTTTAACACTGATGATTCCACCACGTATACAGTTTCATTTTCAGAGGGAAGCTGTTAATTAACCGCAAACATAGAGGACCTTTAAAACGAGAAATCCCTGTTAAACCGCTAAAAAAGTGAACCACACAAGAACTGAGTGGAGTAATCACTGTTGAGTAAGCACTTCAAAATATCTAAACATCCTTAAAACAAGTAAACAAGACTAATTTTTACTGTATTTCTATAATTAATAGAGCCTTGGCGAAAATAACATTAAATGACTTTTCAAAAAATTTTCCAGTCCCATTTTGTTTTATGAATGTTTATATATTGACTAATATGAACTCATATTGTTAAGTAACTATGCAGCTAAACACTACATAGTTATCTTAAGGTATGCTCACCATTGAGGGATCCCCGAACATTAGTTTTGGTTCACTTCCACCATCTTTTTCCCATTTTTGAATCCTGGATTCTCAAACCAGCATTGTTGATGATCAGATTCAGGCCTTTGTTTCTCAGCTTGACTTTCACCAGCTTTAAAGACTTTCAGTGCCTTTGCTTGTAAAACTGCAAAACATGTAAACATTTTAGGAGATTTATGCATGTCTGCATAAACTACATGATTTGCACGTGTATCTTGTCACAAAACACTATTAATTTACAGCAGAGAAGCAGAACTAGTTTCAGTGTCACAATGACATGTTATGAATGAAACATGATATAGATGCCAGGAAGATAAGATTTTGATCTACATCATAATGCAGGCATGTCATGAATGTACTAGAGAAAACTAGTAAAACTAAACCAGACCCAACCTTTATGGGGAAAGTAATGCATCTTCAAAGCTTTGGATTTGGAAATGAGGGCGATTCAAACGACTGGTGAACCAACTCGAATTGTGGTCCACTCTTTGATCAGAGCGAGAAGTTCAGTAAATGTTTAACAAGTGCCATCGCTTGAGAGTCCCTCCCTGAGTCTACAAAAGCCGTTTCATCTCCGACTATAGAGTAACAACTAAAAGCTTTTTCCAGAACATGCAGGTGCAGTGTAAAAATGCATATGCTTCATCTAATCAATAGAATTGTGACAACAGATTACAAGCAAAATACAAAATAATTAATCAATTTTTTCCTTAAAAGTTAACCATTTAAAATGAGTAAAGTTTATACAAAAAATGTAACAAAAATAACAGGCAGACGTCAAAGATTAATTAAGAACTCTTTATTTTATATTACCAACATTGAAGGCACCTGATGTTAACAAGCAGAATCACTGAAGGAGAAAGCTGTAATTTTAAAACAAACCTAACACAAACACCGATCAGACTTACATGTATGTTATTTTGGTTGTTGTTGTAAACTTTACTCATTTTAAATGGTTAACTTTTAAGGAATTACTGTTATGCTGCCATTTTCTTAGTCAGTGTTGGTACAACAATCCACAGTATCACATAAAAATATCTACATCCTTAAAACGAAATAAATTTACTTGAAAGGCAAAATTGTGTAGGATTAGATTGTGTTTTCACAGAATATATCTTTTAATGAGAGAAAGTATTTTTAACAAAAACAAAAAACAAAAATAAAAAAATGATAAAAAAAAATAGTCTAAAACGTTTGCAAAAAGTTAGATTTAAAGAACTGACTATATTAGTGTATTTGATTCTGACGGGAGGACATTACACAAATCACAAGATGCTGACAGTATACTGCAGAAGTGAATACAATTAGACACTATGGCCACTAGGTGGCAGACCAGAATCACTTATGTCACCAGGGAAAAAAAAAGAGGTTACCCGCTGCCCCCGCCCCCACACCCCCACTCCAACAAGTATCATTGGAAAAGAACCTGGAGTTGAGCAAACTTTTTTTTTTCAAGTTTAAGGTCAAGGTCATCTGTAAATCAACACACTGATCTTTTATCACACTCAAACACAAGAGACACAAAACAGACTATAACTGACTCTTTCTCATACCTGTTCACAAGCACTCACAACAGAGAAAAAACACAAAACAGCCTGTCCTCCTCTCAAACTAGGACAAAGAGCAGCTGATAGAGACACGTAACCATGGCGACCAGGTGACGTCTCACATTCCAGCTTGAGCTCTCAGATTTCAGATAGGAGGCCGGTGGCCAATATTCATGTACTTCCATCATACTGACTAAAGCGATGCCAGTCTGTGGCGAGGTGGCGAGGGCTCATAGACCAGAAAGAAAATCATTAAAATCAGCTGTTAAGAGAAATGGAGTGTTTAGGCCAGGCACAGGTGGGCATACTAAAATTTCCCACACATGTTTGCCATGTCATGACTAGTCAGCGATCAAGTGCTTCCCTGTTCCTTGGTCTGTTCTTATAAGTTGTGTGACATCACAGACGGCATTAGCCTCAAGCTAGAGGCCAAGTGTACCATGACCGGGAATACTTTTTTTCCTAGTTTAAGCTAAAGCCTGTGGAATGCTGGGTAGGCAACTGAGAGGCTGGCGGCTTGGGTCTGGTAACCTGCTGAGGGATGTGGGAGAGACAGGGGAATGTAAAGTCCTCCAAGCGGAGTGTACCAGCTCGTCTGGCAGCATTCCTCACACATAAATGCGCACACACCTCGAAAAAACCACGCAAACATTCCACATCTCTTCCTCCACAACCTGTACGTCTGTTCCATGTGTGGAGCGCCACAGACGTAATGCTCATTGCTGTACTAGGAGTAACTAATTATTTATGTATAAATGTATATATACAGTATATATATATATATATAGGGCTGTCAAACTGTTTATCACGATTAATCGCATCCAAAATAAAAGTTTGTGTTTACATAATATATGTGGGTGCACTTTGTATGATTATATGCATAAATACACACACATGCATGTGTATTTAAGAAAAAAACAATTATTTATATATAAAATAATTAAAACGCATTGCTTACTTTTAGAATGCATTTATTAACCCTTTATTTATTTATTTATTTATTAAGCATTTATTTAATGATGGATGGAATTATGATTTATGATTTTTTGGGATAAAAAATCTGTGGTACCATTCACCCCTATAATAAAGCTTGGAAGAGGCAGGATATTTTATAATATAAGATTTTTTTTGGCTGAAAGAAGAAAGTCATATACACCATAATTGTCTGAATTATGGAATAATTTCATTTTTGTGTGAACTAATCTTTTAAAATGGTTATTCAAAAGTAGTTTGATGCTGCCATTGTGGTCATACTGATTGTATTTGTTGTGTCACATCAACGTCAATCCATTTTCTAAGAAGATATTTTTGTCTGTCCAGTGTCCACATGTTGTGTTGATTGTGGTCCCAACATTTCATGCACCTTGCACGCACTAACCCATGACCCCTTTAAAGGGATAGTTCACCCCAAAATGAAAAATTTGTCATCATTTACTCACGCTCACCAACTGTTTGATAACCAACATTCTTATGTATTATCATATGTATTTTTTGTGTGTTCAACAGAAGAAACAACTTACTCAAGGGTGAGTTTTTTTTTTTGGGTGAACTATCCCTTTAAGTTTCTCTGACAACTGCTTCAAAATTACAAATGAACCTTTTGAAATGATTTCTATCTGTAATTTTTTTTATTATCTGCACACATTCTACACCCACTCAGATGATATTCAACAAAAACGCATAGAAATGCACAGAAATTGACCTGAAAACATTTTAAATTGTAATTTAGTTGTAATTGCGACCATTTAGTCAGTGCTGTTTCATACAATTTCACCAGGTGTAAGTTGCTTTTGTTCTGACCTGAGAACTCAATCTAAGTCTATTATGCACACCAACATTACTTTTATTAGATCAAAAATACTGTAATTGTGAAATATAAATATCTATTTTTAATGAAATATATTTTAAAATGGGATTCATCTTTTTTTCAGCATCATTACTCCACTATAATATGCTCATTTGGTGCTCAATAAACATCATTGTCAACGTTAAAAACAGTCGTGCGTTGACCGTTTCGTTTAAAATAGTAATTTGAAATGATAATTCTGTTTTTAAATACACTCTCAAGTAGACCAACATGGTACAATAGGGACGTAACCACCTGAGTTGAATAACTTACTGTGTGGTCAGAGAACAAAAACATACTTTCCAGATTCCAGACAGGTATGATCGGCATGTTTGACATTCTGCTGACATGACTGAGGTATGAAACATCTATGTAATTTTATGTGAGTTGGCAAGTAAGAACTATTGTGTTAGGAGGCTGCTTTTTCATATTATCATAGAGTAACTTATCTAAACCGACTGGTTATATAGTGAAGACAACAATTTCTCATAATTCAAGTGCAGTTTCATCCCTTTTCCCCGATTATGAGACCAGATGAACAGCAGAGGTGGGAGTATTACATATCTTATCAGCTTGTACAAACCAGACCTCTCTAGAATAGCTGACATTCTTAAGCATCCAACACCTAAGCAACTACAAACTTAAATAGACCCTGTTTTAAAAATCTAATATTCTGTGGGTGAGTATAACGGACCTTTTCCTTTCAGGTTTACCACCTGACTTTCTGTATTTTGAAGGTCTCATCACCTCCATCTCTGTCCTCCTGTGATGCCTAATATAAGATTATAAGACATTTTAGAAAGGATGACTTATTCTAAACTGCTTCTCGGGTTTCTGCTTCTCAGGTGAAATGTCACTCCACAGACCTAAAACCTCAGCAGGTACTTATCTAACAAACATCTGGTTTGACAGGTTAAATACTTTACGTATGAGTGCATGGGTGAACCAGAGGAGAGAACATTCATTGCCTACTTGGTAAGGTCAAGATATTTTGAAAATGCTCCAGGCATTTCATTTCCCCATTTATAATCAAATGTAGAAGAGTTTGCAAGAACCAAAGAAGACTGTCCAAAACACCCCCTTTTTCCAAATACCTTATGGGTCAGCTGAGTCACTAATACACATGTTTTCAAACTTAATTTCTATACTATATTCCAGGAAATTGTTGGGTCTAGACCAAATGCAAAGTAGATCAAAGTACTGACCGTTGCAATGAGCAGCAGGATTATCATCTCCCTCCACATTCCAGCATTCTTCTGCTTTCCATCATCATCCAAGCTGGACAGAGGCCCGTGAAGAGGGTGTGCAGAGCAGACACTGGACACACAACAAGGAAAACACAAGAAAGGGAAGGTTTAATTAAGACCAGCGGCTCAAATAGACTAAAGATGGAGACGATGAAAAAAAGTGAGCAAATGTCAGCTTTGTGTTTTAAAAAAACTTTTGCTGATAATTTACTCACCCCCATGTCATCCAAGATGTCCATGTCTTTCTTTCTTCAGTCGAAAAGAAATTAAGGTTTTTGATGAAAACATTCCAGCATTTTTCTCCATATAATAGACTTCATTAGGAACCAAATAGTAAATGATCAGCAAAAGTTTTTTTTAAAAGAGAACTACTCCTTTAATAGTTTCTCTTATGCAAGATTTTTTCTCATTTATAGTATTTTCTAAACCTTAAGGCGTGCTCTTCTTCTCGGAAACATAAAAGGAAATGTACTAATTATATCTGCTCTGTAAAATCATTAACTCGAGAGAACAGGCAGACACTTTAAAGCAGTGCTATTTTAATATGTTTAATATTTATTTTATGTGCCAATATAGAAATTAGGCTTTCAAAAAACCTGAGAAATATTCACTGCCGAAAAAAATGTGACAACTAGCCCCAGTCTCTCCTAACCACAACAAACCGGATATTTCCTGAGGATCTGGATTTTCCTCTTCCATTGAATGGAAATGTCGCTGAACCTTCTCTTATTGGGTCATGACGTCATTTGATGTTGTTTATTAATATCTTTTAACACAATGAGATCACTGAGTCATGAGGAATTTTTTATTTCCCACCCTGAGGGGGTCAAAGGAAAATTATGCTCACATATGATGTGACATTACGCACGACCACGCCTTCTAGCGGCGGTCCGCCTGACGTCAGTGTTATTGAAAGGCACAGGCCCCGCCCACCGCCGGGAGAACCGCTCTAACAAATCATTCAGCTCGTGCCTGTGAAGCAGTATTGCGGATCGCGACTGTCAGGTCACTCATGCTGCGCACACAATCTCTCTCTGGCTGCTGACTCCTGTATCTCGGGGCACTACAGTGCGATACTGCCCGTGGGAATATACGCACCGCAAACATGTCACGGCATCAAAGGACGCCGTTGAAAAACGAGGAGAGTGTGGTGGAGGTGAAGAGCAAAGTAAGTGAATCCCATAAATGTTGCATTTGACAGCGTGCATAATGTAAACACTGCTGTTTACGCAGCCCTCCACGGGAGCGTGCCCGTAATTGGAGGGCTTTCAATCCGGCGCATCACCAGTGTAGGGGTTTGTGTACTAATCCATCCATAGAGAGAAACGCTGATGGTGCTGGATGTGTCAGACTACGAGGCGCGAGACGAGCGCGTTTGGCTGGGATCATTATGACAGCAGGTCTCTGTTCGGTTCGTGTGATGTGATATGCGGTTCTGGTGCAGTGTGAAGAAGAACTCTATATAGACAGACGTGCGCAATGAGGCGATTGGGCCCTGTTGATCGATTATGCATGTTACGTATACCAATAGCGAAGATCCGAATCCCGCAGTCCAAGAGGAATCAGATGATGCATTGATCGTAGCTGTGTACAACATAAATTCGATAAGACGCCGGTTCAGGGTCTTCACCTAAAATAAATTCCCCTGTTTTCATCAATTAAAATAAGCAGGTATTAATAACCAGAAAAAACAAACAAAAAAACACGAGCAAAAGTGAATTTGTTTGGGATTCAATTCAGCTGGCACGAGGCCACAGGTGATCATAATCTTGCTGATGTTTAGTGCTACAGCACTATTGCCAATGTATTTGGAAAAAATAAAAATGTAAATCTCACGTTTCATAACATATTAACGGGTTAATTTGTATATTTCTTCTCTGCTGGTGAAAATAGTTCCAAAAGAAGCTAAAACATTATTGATTGTCGCCAAGCAACACAAAACTAAAAGCCGGACTGGATCGATGTCTATGAGTGGAACGGAACGACCCCTGTCAAAGCGTTCTGTAATCCTCAGGTGTGTGGACAAATCAGGTCCTCCCTCGAAATCGGGTCTCTAATATCCGTGAACAGTGAAACATGCATCATAATAGGCGACCAAACGTTTGGTGATGAGAAGAGACTTGGTTCAGTTGGTTAACAACTTTAATTGGTCAGTTGGTTGCAAAAAAAACCTAGATAAAAAAAACTCTTAACATAAATCCGGTCCTGCTCAACCTGCTCTGAAAGGTATTCAAACCGGGTTCTCCATCATGGGTGGGGGGTGCGCTAATGAGGACACTTGCCTCTTGAGGCCAGGGGAGTGAGATTTATACACACAGCGTTTACTGGCCTATGTCCGTTACACTCACCCCCTAAACCTCACTCCAATCCGGATCATCGCGCCAAATGTAGCCAGTCCTATAACCCGCTTCGAGCGGGGTGTCTGGCGTGGGAGGCCTCTTGAGGCCTGGGGAATGAGGTTTACACTCCTAGCTTTTAGGCCCTGTTTACACGAGAACGCTCGCGGGTGAAAATGTAAAAATATTTTATCGGATGTGCCTTTCGTTTACACGGCGACAGCGTTTTTGGGGCTTAAAAACGCAAAAAAGTGAAACCACCCTCCAGAGTTGAAATCTTAAAAACGCTCCACCGCCACAGTGCTCCACATCGCCACCTAGCCGCCTGGAGTGTATACTTCATTGAATATCACACACTTTTGTGTCACCATATGCACGCGGATTTCCCAACCAAAACGCTCGTCTAAACGCAGAATAAAAAGTGAAACGCAACGCCACTTTTGCGTTTTCTCTTCAGAATCGTTTCTGTCCGTTACACAGATAAATGTGAACAAATTTGATGTGCATATCCAAGTGTTTGTGCAAAGAGAAGGAAAAAAAGATTTTTAGTTGATATTTTTTTTAATTAATCTTTTTGGCCCCTTTGGAAGTTTGCTGAGCCCCCCTAGTTGCTTGGCCCCTGGTTGAGAACTGTTGTTTTAGAAGACCAGCTGTTGTTTAATAGTATTTAACCAATTAAAATGTCATTGTGATAAACAGGTCATACATATTGATCTCATTTAAAAGAGGAAACAATCTTTACATTACATATGATGGTGCATGAATGAATATCAACAGGAAAATTGGGGGGGAAAAAATCTAATGTTGTATTGATATTTAAAATGTTTCATGTTTTTATTGCTTTCCTCATCATAGCCTCTTATTATTACTAAGACACAGATTTGTTGTCAGTATGCTCGGTATACTTATTGAAAAACCTCAACCACAATCTGCCAAACAGAGTAGGATATGTTTTATTATTTATACTTCCTTGAGAAATGTTAGGCGGGCAGTGCACAGATGTGTGTGAATTGAAAGATGAGAATAGTAAACACAGGAGGGTCATCTAGGATTCCAGTGAAGTTCCAGGTCTGGAGGTGATATAGTGTCTTTTTTTATTATTATTTCTGCCTTAACTAGCTAATTTAATAACTCAAATCTTCCTGCATGAGGTTTGGGTTTTCGTAACAGGCAATGTGTTTGGTGACACTCTTCTTCCTGAGAGGAAATTGGTATGACTGTTTTCTTTTCTACTTTTCCAGCTCTTAATGGGATCCTTCCTGTCTCATATTAGGCTATCTATTGCTTAGTCATTGCAAAGGCATTTTTAAGTAGTTTAAGGTTGACAAGTAGTTTGTTGAGCAATTTAAAGTGATGTAATTTTTCCAAGAGGTTATTCTTTTATTGGTAAAGTATGACAGGTATGACCTTTTTATCTTTATTGCCATGGTTACAGTGGTGGTGATCACATTTTTCATGTGAACTCATAATAATAGCTCAAATGTAATTTTAGTACAAATGCAACTGTTTCAAAGGTGTTGATGGTTGTAATAAAGGGCGTAAATGTAAATGTTTAGAAGTGGGATGATGAATATGTTCATATACTGTATGTTACGCAATGCCTGTGAGGAAAAGTTAAAAATAATTTTATTGACACATTTTAAGTATTTTACGTCTGTAATCGGACATATTTCTGAAAGAAACAAGAACGAAAAAAAATGTAAGACCTGATTTTATCCAACATGAATTGATTGGGCTATAAAAGTAGTCATATGACTACTATACATGTCCATATTATACACATAACTTCAACACAACGATATAAAAAAAGAAAGAAGAAAACCAATATGTTTGGAAGCTTCAGTCCCTAGATGTCAGTGTCCTTCATTCTGACTATCGACCACAGAAAAAAAGCCTTTGGTTTTATTTTTGTGAATGGGAACATGGGACCTTAAAAAACACCCCATGTGAACTACCGAATGATCTTATTCAAATTATCCACAATATGATCTTCCTCTTCAAGTTATTCTTCATGCATACAGGAGAAAATCTTTGGCCCAGACGCAGTTCCTCCTCATAAACTGAGCAATCTGACAGATTTTGTCCAATATGTTCAGCTGAGCTCTTGAGATGAATTCCCCATCCGTGTGTGTGAGTGTGTGTGGTCTGGAGAAGCTCAGCTTTTTAATGCCATTGTTCTCATCTTTCTCTTTATCTGTAGCACTTGATTAGATTGACCCTCCCTTTGTTCCTCATTGCTTTTTTACCTTAATGGCTTCCTCAGAGCCGCAAGTGCACATCAAACAACTCAGCAGCTGCCGGAGCAAGTAAAATCGGTACAAAGAACTGCCAATGAATGTGTCTGCATGCCCAAGTCTGTCTAAGGGGCTGTTTACATGACTTTTTATGCATTGTTTTGGCCTTTCATTTACACAACAACAGCGTTTTGGGGGCCTGAAAACGCAAACTATTGTAAACGGGTCTGAAAACTATACCCTTATCGTCTCGGTGTAAACAACAAAAACGCAAATTTGTGAAAACGGTGAGGTCATGCACATGCATATTACGTGTTCTGTCTTTAGGCGCGTAGTTTTTCTTTACAAAGTAACATCGCCACCTACTGGCCTGGCATGCATAATGATACAGTGTTTTTATCTGTGTGAAGAGAAATCTTTTTGTCAACATTGTTGTCTGTTTGAAAAAACTGCAAAATATATCATTGTCATGTAGACAACTAAACGTACCCTTAATTTCAAAGGGAAAATCTTTCCAGAAATTGGAATTCACCCTTCGCAGGGAGTTTGATTGATAGGCGATCATTTGACCAATCATCATCCACCATTTTTGTCCAACAAAGCAGTCAGGAGAGTCAGTAGATTAACGTCGGCGAATTTGAACTTGAGAAACGTTGTGTGCTGATGTCTTGGGTCTATGAAAGCAGTCCATTTACCATTAAAGAGCCACAAAACGGTATTTATTGTTTACATTTCTTGTAAAAAATGACCAAGGTTGAGAGAATATCGGTCTGTCAGCGCTTTGTCAGTTTCCGCTTTGCTTCGCGATGTATTTTTTGGAGTGGCTTGTCGGACATAGCAACAGTAACTAAAGGGGGCGGGTCTTTATGAACGGTCAATTGTCATTAATAAAAGTTCTAACATTTCTTACAGGGTCGTGATCTGTCATAATTAATCTACCAAGCTAAGCACTGTGCGTGAAGAGCTTATTTTGTGTTTATTGATATGATTTAACATGTTTGTGGTTGTCCTGCAGTTTGAGGCGGAGTACCGAAGGTTTGCCCTGAAGAAGAAGGGAGCTGGGGGCTTCCAGGAATTCTACCAACTGCTTCAGACCATTCACAGAATCCCCGGAGTGGACGTGCTGCTGGGATATGCCGACATCCACGGAGATCTTCTTCCAATTAACAATGATGACAACTTCCACAAAGCACTGTCCTCAGCAAATCCGCTGCTTCGAATTATCATTCAAAAAAGAGGTGAGTCGCTAAACTGTATATACGTTTGCATATCCTCATATGCAAAGAGGTCATTCATTGGTTGATATTGTTTTGGAGCTTGAAGGCAACGTGTGTCAACCTTTAAAGCCACACTATGCAGCTCTAAAGTTTTTGTGAAACAGCGACCCCTAGAGCCGCTGTGGTGTACTTGCACTGTCGCAAATAACCGTAACTCCACTGTTACTGCAGTCTACTGAACTACTGATGATGGTAATATATGTCAAGTGTTAAACTACTTTATAATAATAAAGTTGCCAATCGCATTTGCCGGCTTATAACGTTTTTACATGATTTCTGCTAAATCACAAGTAAATAGTGTAGGACTAATGTATAATTTCATGTGTTTTTTTGATTGTAATGTAAACATTACGAAAATGTCAGATGACATCAATAAAGTTAAATGCACGTCGCATTATTTCATAACATTGGCCGTTATGGTTTCGACATGATTTTTACAATTTATCATAATAGTTAGCAAATTGTGCTCACTTACACTATTTACAACCTCTAGGCTTATATGTCCTAATAATTATATGAGGTATTGACTATTTCCTCATGATAATCGCAGGAATCAACATCAACAGCGTCAAGATTTAATTGACTCATAATCAACACAATTTGAAGTAAAGTTACAGTCGGGAAGTGCACTGTTAGTCAGCTAAAGTTTGCACAGTAACTTACGCACACCATAAGAAATTCGAACCAGACACAGGACTAACGTTACATGATAAATACACATCACAACACCCGAGTTCAGCTGGCAAACTAGCTCTTTTGCCAAGCTAGGCAATAAAACAACGAAAAAAACAAAACTAAGAGAAACGACTGTTTGTTAGGAAGTCTGCTCACAGCTCTGCTAATCGAAAGCTAGCTAGACTTATGTGGGAATTATTGAACTGGTCTAATTATCAACAATGGATGAACAGCACTGTAAAAAATGACATACTACAAGCCAGCGCAGCAACATACAACATAGAACGCAAAAAAGTTTACAAATAAGAGATTTACTTACAAGTCCATCAACAAGATAGCCAGGTCAGCATCTGCTTTTAAGCTCGCGCCAACGAGTGAAAGCCTGACCAAGTGGACTCTTGTCCGTTTTCTAGCATGGTCCGATTCTCTTTTCCTTTTTCTTGACATTTCTGGGTCTGACCGAGTTTTCTTGGATGCGCGTAAGTGGCTTCATATGTTGTTGTTAATGTGTGTGACGTCGTTGCCATTAGTGTTGTCACGGTACCAAAATTTCAGTATTCGGTACCAATACCAGTAAAAGTTCACGGTTCTCGGTACCAATTTCGGTACCAAAGCTTAGTTTAAATTTACATATATTTAAGTGTTTATCACGTTTACAAGTATGGAAACTGTACATTTGTATTATAAACACTTTAGAAAAAAATTAGATAAAATGACCTAAAATAAACAATAGTATACTAACACATTTTTAAAGTTGTTTGTAAAGTTCTAATCCGTTTACATTTATTTAATGCACAATGAATAAAGTGAACAAACATGAACAATCAAGTGTTTCTATTAAATAACATTTACAAACATTAATTAATGTTGTAAAAATATATTGTTCACTCCATGTGTTGATGTGAAGTAGCTAATGTTGATAAATGGTATCTTATTGTAGCATTACCAAACTATAGGCTACAGGAGAAAAAACATGTTTTATTTGATTTGACTGTACTTTTATTTAATCTAAAACTGCATTCATATTTAATTTTGAAAAGGCTTTTTAAAACTGCTGAGTTATAAAGGCAAGAATATGCCTAGAACTGGCACTGACATTAAATGACACAAATAGGGATGCATCGATACTAATACCAGTACTCTGGTGTCGGTTGGATAATACTACTGTGCTCATGTACTCGTAAAACTACCCCGAAAGCACTTTAGAGGCCGTTCACATATCGCGCGTGTTTTTTTTATTATATTTTTGCACGTGCTTATTCTTTCCAAAGCGCTTGCTCTCACGTGGCGTCTGTCGTTGCTATGCAACGAGTTTTTATTATGAGCGCGCTTGCCTCGCGCCTATATTTGAAATTGCGAATTTGCATGTAATCGGCCTCTTATGGCAACGTGACATTAGCCTAATCCAAAATATTTCATATGTGGCTCTTTCCTCCTTTCGTGTCAACAAGTGGATTCAGAGAGAGAGAGAGCCATATCAGCGTTATGAAGAAAGAGGACGCAACTGTGCACCTTTCAGACAGCGCGTCTAGAACTGTATTAACCTGGAGAAAAGCTGGTACCGTAAAAATTTTTTTTTTTTAGTACCGACTTGGTACCGAAGTACCGAGTTTTTTGACAACACTAGTTGCCATAAAGTATTTTGTGATTCTCGCGAGATTTGTCAGGGGTGCCACTCTTAAAATTGCATTGCTGGTTTTTCCAGCGGCGTCCCCCCCAAGCTTTACACCTGGATGATTCGACCTACTATGACTTTGTTTACCACCGAAACGACTTTGAAGCTGTTATATTAAGGTACAAATCTTGCATAGTGTGCCTTTAACTTTCATCTTACCAGGGTCAAACCAGGCAACTAGAGGGTTTTTATGATGAAATGCATATTTTTGCATACGTGGAAAAGGAATCTGCAGACAGCATAGCTGATGCATGTTGTTGTTTGTGTGTATGAGAGAGTTGGGCATTAATTTATATATCATTTTGCTGTCATATCATATGTTGTTATCCATATGGGAATAAAAAGTAATTCCAGCAGTGTAATGTTGCGCATAAGGATGAGGACAGTCATGGGATATGATGAGATGTTATGATGGGTGGGCGTCAGCGTTAGATGGTGCCAGTCGGGGCCCATCTCTGTTTTATGGCTTCGATGGCGCTGCGCCAGCCCGAGGTGCTGAGTCTGATAGCGGTGCGGAGGAGTGATGAGCCCACACCCTCATCTCTCTCTCTCTCTCGCTCTCTTTGACGTTCCTGTCCCTCCTTGTCTTGTCTTTCTGTCATCTTCACAACCCTCTCGCTCTCCCTCCCGCTTCTTCATCACTCTTAATGCCTCAATGTGTTTTATTACATTTGAACCGCAGCAATGAGGAAATGTTTCTCTAATGCTATTAGGAATGTTTTTTCCCATTTCAAAATGTTCTTTTATTTCATTGTTCTGTTAGTTTACGCCACCCCTTCTAATCCACTGTGAAAGAAACTGTGCTCTATTGTTCCTAGTTTTAAAAGCACTATTTTATTTAGAAAAGGGATTAAATCAGATTAATGAATCTAAAATTGCATGTGTTAGTTACTATTTGTACATCATGTTTCAACTAGCTTTTATAGCAATGGATTATAAAAGGATTTGATTATTTATTCCTGTGATTGCAAATCTGAATTTTCAGTGTCACTTGATCCTTCGGAAATCATTCTAATATGCTTCTTTGAAGCTCAAGAAACATTTTTTTATTGTTATCAACTACTTTTGAAACCATTTTTTTTTAATTAAATGCGTTACTTTGCTAATTCTATGCAATTATTTGTGAGATTTACTAGCAATTCCTGAGTGAAAATTGTTTCTACACCAATTGTTTTCAGTGTATTAATAAACCATATGCTAAATAGGATATATATATATATATATATATATATATATATATTAGGGCTGTGCAAAAATTAATTGCGATTAATCGCATCCAAAATAAAAGTCTGTTTAATATATTTGTGAGTGCTGTATATAATTATTTTGTATATATAAATACACACACATGCATGTATATATTTAAGAAAATGTGTTATTCATATATAAAATATTTATATTTATATAATATAGATTATGTATTTAATTACATACACGAAAACAATTCTTAAATATATACATGCATAGGTATTTATATATACAAAATAATTATATACAGTAACAGCACACACAAATATATTATGTAAACACAGACTTTTATTTTGGATGCGATTAATCGCAATTAATTTTTGCACAGCCCTAATATATATATATATATATATATATATATATATATATATATATAGTCTAGACATTTACTGTGCTCTTGTACAGCTATTGGACTTTGATGAATGGGTGAATGAGAACGTCAATAGCATAAAAGGGAAAGTGGATTAATTTGCTTCAGAAGTAAATGTCTTTGGCATGAACTACTGTAGTAGACTAGTTGTTTCAGATTGGAAGTCAGCATAGTGTTTGTGTGTGTGGAGGGTTGCCTCTTGTTTGAGGTGGTTAATGTAAAATCATCTGTACTGTGAGGTAAGACATAAGAGAACATGTGGAAAGAAAAGATAAGGTGCTTACTTGCATCCTACTTGACGTCTTATGAATGTGATTTGTGAGGGAAAGAGACAGCAATAATAATCCAGTGTTGCGTAATCATAATTTGCATAACAAATAGACCTCATTATGTGTACATAGCGATAACTCCATATTTAGTGCGTTTTAAATGACAAACCTTATTCATACACACCCTTGCATGATTAATCAGAGTTTTTTTGCGATTAATTGTTCATAATTACACTAAAACTGCCTGTTTACATGCGTGGTTACATATCCGTGATGTAATATTCTGAGTATGAGAACAAGTTACAACATATTTGTGGCTTTTTATTGCAAGCACAGGGATTATTGTTTTAATTGATGTTTGAAACCACATGCATCAACCATGAAAACAGCCACTTCTGCAGCATTACAGTGTGAGGAGGACAGTCCTGAGAGGAGGAGAAAATAAAGACCTTTCTAGAAATTGTGGTCTTTCCTCATTGAAGTAGATAGAAACTTTACTTGTATAGCTATTACTTGCACTACGTTTAAAAGTTTGTGGTTGGTCGTAATATTTTTAGTCACATATATAGCGTTTGCACCGACCGAAGGACGGCTCTGGTGGATACCCTTTTTTTTTTTCAGGATGCTTTGATAAATAGAAAGTTCAAAAAACAGCATTTTTACTGCCATTTTCATCATTTAATGGATCCTTGTTGAATTAAAGTATTGCTTACTTTAAAAAATGTTTTAAAAGTCTCACTGATTCCACACTTTTGGACAGTAGTGCATATATAGAAAAATGGTTGCACATATTAAGTGTTACCAAGATGGACTGACTTGCACTTAAAGTGACTTTGAACACACTGAGAAACCATGAGTACTGGCGCTGCCATTGAAGAGATATATATCCGCCTGAGCCAGTCATCACTCAGAGCCAGAGAGTCCATTATAGCACCTTCAAGGCAATGCGACTACATTTGCCCTGGAAACTGCTCAGGAATATCACTTTGCACCGTGTACCAAAGTGACCGACAATTTAGCACCACATTCCAGTGATGGAAAGGCAGTTCATCCAAAAATCGTAATGAGTTGAGTTTATTAGTTGAATTCTGATTTGAAAAGAAACACTTCGGTTTGTGAATAAATGGTACAATTTATGAACTGAATCAACTGATTTGTTGAAAACATCTGGAACAAGAACTTATCTGGTTCTTGAGTTTACGGTCGGCCTAGAATAAAAATTCAACCTATCATTCATGCATAATGTTTATTTTATTTATTTAAAAATTAACTTAAATTCTGCCATTTTCTTACAATCGACTGCAAATTCACCTCAGTACATAATCGGTATATAACATAAAGGATTAGTTCTGCTTTTTTGCTGATAATTTACTCAACCCCATGTCATCCTAGATGTCCATGTCTTTCTTTCTTCAGTCGAAAAGAAATTAAAGTTTTTGATGAAAACATTCCAGGATTTTTCTCCATATAATGGACTTCAATGGACCCCAACGTTTCAAGGCCCAAATGAGAGTTTCAGTGCAAACTGTTCAAAGGGCTTTAAACGACACCAGACGATGAATCAGGGTCTTATCTAGGGAAATGATCGCTCATTTCAAAAATAAATAAAAACGTTTAAGTTTTATAAGCACAAATGGTCGCCTTGCTCTGTCCTGTGATGCACATTCATGAATCTCCTGTTCGAACTCGTTCATCAAAATGAACGAATCTTTTTTCGAGTCATTTTGGTCATTGAAGTAAATTATCAGCAAAGTTTTTTTTAAAAGTGAACTAATCCTTTAATGTTGATCTTTTCCTCACACAATTTATCATATAAGTTCAGAAAATGTGCAGTGTAGTGAACAAGTCTTGGACTGCGTCTGTGGTAATTTTGGTAGTTTCCTTGTCATTTTTGGAGCTTAAAGTCGGCGTGAAACGGAAGTTGAGATTATCATTTTTTTCCTTGTGACGTATATCCAAGTGAAACGGCTTCTAAAATTAGAAAAAAAATGTAGGGCAGGGCTTGATTTCGTCCTTCGGGAATTGATTGGATCGTTGGAGGTTGGGTGTTGCAAACAAAATGGAGGCAGATTTGAATTCTCTAAGAGGCGGTGCACCGATAGCCGGACCCTCATCGGATCTGGCAACACCCTTTCGCCATTGCACGCGACCGAAATAGAAGAGAGGTTGTTTTGATGGGGGATGGAAGGGTAATGTATTTGATTAAAGTTTATAAGGGTACATGAATTTAAAAATAAATAATGAAGTGCACAGATAAATCATTTATAATAAACACTACAATATTACATATAAAAAGAAGATTTGTCAAATTTGATTTCATGCCGACTTTTAACAGCTGTGTATGAACTCCCATTAAATAAAATAGAGCTGCGTAAAGAATCTTAAATTCTCATTTTGAGCATATTGAGGTCACGACGGTAATAGAAAATGACAGAATTTGCACATTTAGGTTGAAATGAACTGCTTCTCCGTTCACACATTGTTTATGCAGATAAGTGTTTCCCTGTTGTCCTCAGTCTTGTGCTTGTTCTTGCTGACAAGTTTAGCTATGAAACCCTCACTGTTTGCGGCTAAAAGTATTAGTAAATGCCTATTTTTCTATTTAAAGAATAAGGCGGCTTTAGATTAGTCCCCTTTGTCCTCGTACCAGCTCCCTTCCCAGTACTCAAGAACCCTACTGCAGATTTCTGGTAGCCGGCCTTTCAGTGTGGATCTTTTTAATCAAGCCCTGTTTGAAGCAGGGGGGAGGAAAGCCACATTTCCAGAGAGGGCTTATCGCTGTGGCAGCCGGGAACAGTTTTTAGAGGGGCTGTCAGTGGGTGATTACAGCTTCATCTTCTCCATGGGAGAAAAATCTGGCTTTTGCATCACGTTTGCTTCTAGTGTAGCAGAGGCCACAAACCTCACTCCCCTGGTCTCAAGAAGCACACTAGCAACTGACACTGGAGGCCTAGGTCTTCAATGTCCTTTTTAGCGCACCTGCCTTCTCCTGTGCAGATTTGAATCCTGCTCTGGGGTGCGTTAGCCGTACAACGACATAACTCACTGCTTAACTACCATAGTACGATGCATCATTGAAGAAATCAACTAGCTAGTCTCGACTGTTTTCCGAAACCGTATTGTCGCACATTGGTCATTCATCCACGACCACGTTGATTAATGATGTCATGCACATGGTGGAGTAATAACTTCTTTTAATGAATCTGTTTGAGATCGAATTAATGCTAGATGTTTTGCTATAAATTACGAGCATGGCATCCGAGGACTATTTCAAATTTTTCTCAGTTATTTTGCTTTATTTCCAGATTCAAAACTAGTTGAACTGCTGATAACTACAGAACTTGCGACTATGCACTTCTATGAACATGCACTTCTGAGCGGTTTCGGTTAGTGCCGTGGCCCGGGTGGTGGTGAGGTTTGTAGAGTACCCACAATTCCCATGTACTGCTGTGCTTATTGTTTAGATCACTAAGCTCGCTTTCACTCCTTCCACCTTAGTCTTTATTAATGTACCTACTTATCACAGCTCTGACTCTCTTCAGATCATCATAAAAGCATCTGGATGACAAATGTTTACTTTACTTCCCTCTGATCAGTAATACTAGATAACGCCAGTTCATTTTACGGCGTGGTGCTTCACATTAACTTCCCCTAAGTTATTCAAGAGACTATGGGATACTGATGGAATTTTACGTAGTGCTAGTGCATTATTTGAGGTATTTTAGCTTATTATTGTAGCTAAGGGGTGCCCAATCCTGTTCCTGGAGATCTACCTTCCAGCAAAGTTTAAACAAAGCTAATCAAGATCTTCAGGAGCATTTGGTAATTACAAACGGGTGTGTTGGACAGGTGCGGCAGGTAGGTAGATCAGCAAAACAACAGGAACCAACAACTGGCGGGACATGTTTTTAGGAATGTGTTTTTTTAAATGCATGAGTGTGATGATGCCTGCGCATTTGAACCGAAGACGCCGCCCATCTGGAGAGCAACTGAACATTTAATATGGATATCTGTAAAAGTAAATGGCCGTGTTGGATTTATATGGGGAGCAAAAGGCACATGACAAAGCGTAGTACTCACAAGATGTCGACATAAATGGTTCTCGTGATCAAATTGGATTTTGTTAATTTTCAGTGTAGTTTTTCTGTTCATCACAGGCATCAAAACACTTGGAATATAGATCACAAGTCATATTGACAAATTTTTTTTGTCTTTTTTTTTCTTTTTTCTTGACAGACCCGATCGCCATTTATTTTTACTGTACATAAAAGAGTAGCTTTGACATGCTGCTAAACATTCCCTTTTATGGTCTGTAAAAATGTCCTGTTTAATTTAAGTAGAAAAATTCACCAACTAGGGTTGAAAATATATATATTTGGTCTGTCAAACGATTAATCGCGATTAATCGCATCCAAAATAAAAGTTTTTGTTTACATAATATATGTGGGTGCACTGTGTATAGTTATTTTGAATATATATATATATATATATATATACACACGCACACACATATGCATGTATATTTAAGAAAAAAATATTATTTATATATAAAATATTTATATATAATATAAATTATATATAAATCTATATACAGTATATACATGAAAATATTTTATAAATATATACAAGCATGTGTGTGTATTTATATATATATATATATATATATATATATATATATATAATTATACACAGTGCACTCACATATATTATGTAAACATAAACATTTATTTTGGATGCGATTAAGGAAATCTGACAAATGTTTGTAAAAAAAAAAAAGGTACAATTAATTTATTGCTTTATTTGAACTGAGTTTGAGTTGCGTTTGGGTTTACATACTTGTCTATTGAATGTTTATAATAATCCCAGTGACACAATCACACAGAAACTGAGAGCAAACACAGCTGTTTTTAAGGTTTTCTGCTAGCCATAAATGTAACACACTGGTCGTGAATAGATTGATTGACACGAGGACGTGATGTATCCCGTGAGCTGGTGGGATTATCAGAGGTCCCTAATCAGATCTCGACCCCATCCGCATATCTCTGATTGGAGCTTTTAGACTGAGACAGAGATTGATCTGGCTTTTAGTATGAGCTCATCCCACTGAGTGCTCATACACTCATTCGCCCCAGCAGATAATGCTGTTCCCTGAGCAGATGGGGACCAGTTACACACAGCCATGCAACTTTTGGGGGACCAATAGGGAGAAACATAAAACATTTTATTGCAATAAATTAGCTCATTTTGAATTCAGAGGAGGATATATAATATGCCCTGCTATGAATCTGTCATGATTTGATATAAGTCATGCAATCACTCTTGATATACATTTTTTCGAATACTTTATCAAGGTTCATTGAGCAGTGTGAAGGAAGTAGGGCTGGGTACCGAGTTCGATACTTTTTAGGTACCGACAGAATTACCTCGATACCATCGAGTATCGAAAAATGACTTGTTCGGTACCAGATTTCGATACCCAAGGGGTTAACTCATTAAATCAGTACTCAAGCAAACACATATGAAATGCAAAACGACACAAAATCAAAAAAATATGTTCCTTTATGCACTGGCTAAGGAGCATGAGTCGAACTGAAAAAAATAAAACCAAAGGTTTTCTGAGGTAATATGTTATGTAATCTTGTTACAATGGATTTCATAAAATTGGTATCGAAAAAAGTATCGTTCAGGAACTGGTATCGAAATCAAGGTATCGGTATTGGTATTGAAATTTTTTAAACGATACCCAGCCCTAGAAGGAAGTGTTTACCCTCAAGCTAAAAGTGACGAAGCATGTGATCGTTCCATTTACCCATCATACCTGTTTACACAGACATATCCCCTATAGTTTGGCCCTGTCCCAAATGTCACACTCCGGACTTGTGGACTTCCTCAGAGTAGCGCGAGTCCGCGAGGGCGCATTGAGAGGTATATGAGTATATATTAAATAAATGAATGAATATATCAAATTTCTTGCCGCAGTGTAAATGTAAAGATGCTATACACTCTTTCATAGGAGTGGCAGACTTGACAAAGAAAGAGAAATCTTAAAGAAAAGATGAGGAACAGAAGTGTAACAAAGACACTGTTTTTTTGTTTTTTTTTAACTGTCAAAGCTCTCTAGGTTTTCTCTCCACACTGAGAACGCATGGCTAATAAGACAGGCACTTCAAGAGACACCCCAGTGCTTAGAGATGTGGGTTTTTTTTGTTGTTGTTGGCTGTCGCACAAGATATTTGTGTGTGCATGTGCGACTATATTGAATTCAAGAGAAACTCTGTGTCTTATTAGTACCTGGCACTGTCTATAGGCAGAAACCCCTTTGAAGAAAAATAGCTTTCTGTACTATCTCCCTTTTCTCAAACATCTTGGTTGAATGAGTCGAGTGTGTGAGGAAAATCTCATGTGGCATGCTGGTGTAAACCCCATTGGCTTTATGGTTTTAGAAGGAAGTAGAAGAATGGGAAGGATATTTCCCCACATGCCCATTCTGTGCACCATGATCTGAGGATTCAGCAGCTGTTCTGCACCCTAGTGTGTGTGTGTGAGATCATGCCTGCACTTGTTTATGCTTAATGACTTTGCTATGTATAGTACACAGGGTTATCTGGATGGCATGTCGATGTACCACGCTGTTTTTGTTTTGACATCTTGGATGATATGGAAACATCATCTCAACAGTTAACATCGAAAATAATCCATTTGCACTGTACTGCTTTGAAAGTGCTCCAAAGAAGAGCCATGAAAAACAGATGACAGAAAAGGAAAAAGAAAGAGATCCAGTGGAAAGAAAGATACTGTAACATGTTTTGTATTTTAACACTGTTTCGTACTTATCACATTGTCCTGGTTTCCTGTTGTAAGGACATTTGAAGGAAGTTCACCCAAATGAAAGTTTGGTCATTTATTTTCGCACACTCGAGTCGTTCCAAAACTGTGTGTTACTATTTTTTTTTTCCTTAAAAAATGAAAGGAGAAATGTTGAAGCACTTTCCGCTCAAGGACACTTCATATTGACCAAAGCTGTCAAGCTTCAAATACAGTAGGTCTAAATCAGAGGCGGCTGGTCGGATTTAAAATAGAAGAGGCACACAACATTTTAGTGGTCGGATCCCCTCCCAACGATTTTTTTTAACTGCTTTAAAATGGCTTTTTTTGCACATTTAGATGGAAAATGTATTTTTTGCGTTCTTTTCCAGCCTATCAATTGACGCAAAAATCCACCCTTCTGTCCTTTTAAAGGGGTGATGAACTGAGAAATCAAATTTTCCTTTAGCTTTTGACATCTAAGAGGTCATCATATTATAAGAATATCCTGTACGTTTCAGAACTGAAAACGTCCTTGTCACTGCGAATGGATTTGTTGAAAGCCTTCCCGATGTTCGCTCTCGTCTTATTCCGACGCCTGGCACTAGACAGAAGTTTTTTGTTTTTTTGTTTTTCTGACGTGGAGTTTGCGTTGGGGTTTGGAATGAACTACACGCCAGTCTCTTTGAATCCATCTTCTACTTTTGTCGAAAGTTGACTAAACTTGTGTCGCTCGAGTTGTCTTCGCTGATACGGAGAATGCCGGGGAATACACAAACCTGCCAGACATAGCCAGGTGAGCGTGACGTCACGTCACGCCCCGTCTCAAACTCCGTCCCGAATCCCTCTTATTTACTTTACGTTACAAGATTATAGAGGCAATTGCAGTGATCAGAGAAGGGCTCATTCAGACCAGCAGGCAATTGTTTAAAGGGATAGTTCACTTTGAAATTAATTTTTGATATGTTTTAGCTTACCTCAAGGGCATCCAAGATGTAAGTGTCTTTGTTTCCACAGTATTTTCAATTTTGACATTTTTCGGTCAAACCGGTGTTGTCTGTCAGTCATATAATGCAGGTTTAGGGGGTCCACCTTAAAGAGCATGCACAGAGAAGTCAAAACTAAACATGATTTAATGACTCGTGAATGTAAGTACACATTGATGTCCTCAGACACGAAACGAGCGGTTTGTGTGAGAAAACGAACAGTATTTATATAGTTTTTACCTCTTGTTAACAGCTATGTCGAACTGATCTGAATCAGATTTCCAACTGAACCGAACTGAACCGTGTCCAACGTTACGCCGGAAGTGATCTCTCGCGTGTCTATGTCACGCATTGTTTACACGGAGATTTCGAAAGTTTTACCTTTCACTAAACATATTTAGATATACGGGAAATCGTAATGGAAGACGATTTCGATATCGATAAACTATCCCTTTAAACATGGATGGGTTCGAAAAACGGCTATTTTAACATGAAATGTTGCGCAATGCACCTTTAAAGTTAGCATATAGCTTCAGAAAAGTTAGTCTTATAGACTATTTTTTGGAAACTTTTTTACATTCCCGTTCCCCATTTACTTTTATATTGAAAAGCGAGTTTCCCCTGTTGTGTTCCACAGAGGAAAGAAACATGATAAAGAGGAAGTATTTTGAGTGAGCTAGTCCTTTTTAGAGCCAAATCTAATAGAGGCAACAAATACATTTGTTTTATCAGTGCACATCTGCTTTACTGTTCCAGACAGGTCAGTAGCCGGTACAGGTACGATGCCAAGACAATCAAAGAGCAAATGCAAGGCAGGTTTGCGATGGATTTACTGGTCTGCTCCACACTTCACAGGTGCGCTATCATACCGTAGCGAAGAACAGACAAACACTGGGGAGATTCCGTGACAGAGATGACATTGCTTCCCTTTTTAACTGCGTACTTGCTAAACTGGTTGTGGCTAATGTTAGATGGGTTCTGATAGTGACCACTCCCTGGATGATCATGACACGCATGTTGTTTTTCTAGGTTTATTTATAGGGCCATTTGTGAGACACTATTCAAAATTGTTGACTGAAAGACATAAATATGCAATACGTTAAAGAGAACGGAAATGTGTTGGACATAAGGGTCCAGAGAGGGATGGTGCAAAATAAAAAGAATGCTTGCTCGACCTTCCAGCTGTTGACATGCGGATTATGGAGAGAATGAAAGGTATTCGTATAGTTGCTCTGTAGTCAGCGGTGGTGCTGGCAAATGCCGTTTATCATTCTTTCCATTTAGCAGTGCAAGCATCACCACATGAATGGTCCAGGGGAACATATGAGACGAGAAGAGGATCTTTCTCTGTCACTGATATCTCATAAACAGTAAAGGTTGGAAGGGGAAACTGTGTTTCCTCATCACCTCAATGAGGAAGTCAACATAGGAAGTACTTTTTGTTTGATTGGGAGAACTTCTTTGTGTAATGCAAAAGCATGTGTATTCAGATTATTTTGTGTATGTCTAGTATCATATAGAGTACACATCTTAGTGTCAGAAATATACCGTATTGCCCACTTGAGCTTATATTTCGGTTTTGTTTAGTTGCTTTTTAGCACATTTTTCTTCTAGCCACAGCAAATACGACAATTAAAACAATTAATTGAAATACATTTTTAGTATGAGAGTCTGTCTCTTCTCTATCAAGTCAATGTTAAATTGAAAGTACTGTAAATGTAGTCTACTATTCAAAAGTTTGGGATTAGTAAGAACGAAAGAAATTGACACTTTTATTCAACAAGGACGCATTAAGTTGATCAAAATTGACAGGAAAGACATTACAAAAGATTTCTATTTAGAAGCTATTTAGTTTCAATTCATCAAAGAATCATGAATTTTACATCACGGTTTCCACAAATATTTTAAGCAGTACAACTGTTTTTAACATTGATAATAATTATAAAAAATGTTTCTTGAGCATCAAATCAGCATATTAGCATGATTTCTGAAGGATCATGTGACATAAAAGACTGGAGTAATGATGATAAAAATTCAGCTTTGCATCACAGGAATAAATAACATATAAAACAAAATAACAGCAAACAGTTATTTTAAATTGCAATAATGTTTTACAATATTACTGCTTTTACGTTATTTTTGATCAAATAAACGGTTAACACTTCAAAATGAACATTTAGTTGACATTAGGTTATCTCTACTTTAGTTAACATGAACCTTACTAAGAATCAACAATACTTCAGCATTTATTCATTTTACATTTAACATTTATTCATTTAGCTGACGCTCCAACATCCTCACACGCAATATAGCTTATACTAGCCGAGACTCTTCTTTATGTGTACGGGTGTGACGTAATGAGGTTGTGTGTTTTCTAATATATGTATTTTGGATCATTTTTAACCCCAAAAAAGCTAAGAACTGCAGATTTAACTAAACAATGAACAACTGGATTTTTATTAAAGATTAATAATATGTAACAAATATATTGCTCATGGTTAGTTCATGCTAGTTAATACATTAACTAATGTTAACAAATGAAATCTTATGCTTTTTTAGGCTACTTTCACCTCTGAGGTCACTACAGGATCTGCAGAGGCACTAAACCCATCACTATATAGGACTAAAATAAAATGTTATGAAATATATTACATGTTCGATAACAGAATAAAGAGGAATTCACAACATGGACATTTTTGTCATTTAAGTTACGGTGTCATGTTTGCCCCAGGCCCTGGTTATACACCAGCATAACAGAGAAGACCTGGAATCTAGGGCAAGAGTCATATAGAATACTTTGTGTTACTTTATATTTTCTTTTCGGTAAACTATCCCTAAATGTGAGCTGTGTGTGTGTATGTGTGTCAGCATTAATCATTTGGGATTAGCAGCCAGTTCTCATCAGCCAAAAAAACAAAAAAACATCAGTCCCATAGTGTCCCATTAGTTCCTGATTCTGTGCACACTGCACTCGCACGGTCAAAACACTTTATTGCAAGATATAGTATACATTATCACACACAAAAAAAAATGTATTCCTTTATTCAGCAAGAATGCATTAAGTTGATCAAAATTGACAGAAAAAAAAACAATGTTATTATTTTTTTCTATTTATCAAAGAGTCCTGGATTTTTAAAAATAATGGTTTTCACAACAAATCAGCATATTATGATTTCTGAAGGATCATGTGACACTAAAGACTGGAGTAACGATGCTGAAAACTCAGCTTTGACATCACGGGAATAAATAATATTTTAAAGTACATTAAAATAGAAAAGTTATTTTAAATTTCAGTAATATCTCACAATATTACTGTGTTTTTCTTTACTGTTGTTTTGCATAAAAGTATACACTGATCTCAAACTTTTGAACAGTAGTGAATTTGAGCATTAATTGTGAATTGCATGATTGTGATGTAACGGATGATCTAACTGAGTGGCTTATCATTTATATTACTTCATGTTATTATTTGGGATCAAAATACATGCCGAATGCACAAGTGTGGCTGTGGTGTTTCAATGTTCAGTAAGTTTGATCGGATCTTAAACTCTTAAGCACGTGTGGCAGTGGGGATTGCCGTTGTCGTGGTGACCATATGGCTAAGGGTTAGTTTCCAGATGGTGGTAACAGAGGATGAGGTCAGACAGTCAGGACCATGCACATGTACCAGTTGTGTGTGTATGTGTGTGTGTGAGAGCAGTGAACGTCAGACAGTCACACCCAAACAAACCCATAGGCACATTACTGAAAGATGGGGTGGAAGTACATGGGACAGATGCAGAACTAGACAAACATCCTACATCAGACATTCACAGTAGGTGATAACATTTAAGCTTGTTTCTCACTGGTGAGCAGAGCCTATTCATTACTGTGAACCACCATATGAATATGAATATGGTCCTATTTTTTACAGTCTATGATATGGGCACTGAAATCACAAGCAGAGTTTTTATCTGTACTGCGCTGTACTTAGCAGAATGCACTCTAAGCTTATTTATGAAGCAACATATGTATTAAATAAGACTTCTCACTTGAATAATATATTTACAGCAGTAAAAGAAGAAAAAAAAAATCGATTTCCTTTTTTAGCACAAACGGAAAGCGACACTTATGTCACTAGGCCATGAGGTAATAAGATCCAGATCCACGTGACAGTGTCACCTGCCTTCCTCTAACAGCATCAGGTGTCTGGTCCTCTGTGCTCTACAGCTGCCACCCGGTTTTATTCATCTTGACAAGCGTGTCCACCTGTGCTTTGTACCTGCCTGAAGTCTACAGAGAGACTGACAGACAACACTGTCCAGAATCCTGGCTAATTGACTGTGCTGAAGACCAGACCACATCTTTTGAGGTTTGGTAATGGACCAGAGTCAATATTTGGGCTGTCAAACTGATCATTATTATTACATTGAATATATACATTACATTGGCATGTTAAGTGAGTAAAACAAAAATGATATAGGCTACATATATGGATAATAATTTTAAAATTAATAACATTAATAATACTAATAAAAAGAGTTACTGATACTAATAATTAAAATACTAATAGCTCACATTTAATTTAAAATTAAATTGTCATATCTAATTATATATAATTGATGATGTATAATAAATTAAATAAATAATTATACATTATTATATAATTTAATATTTATATATAGGATTTAGGATCTCTAATTTTAATGTTCAATTTATAATTGTATAATATATACATTATTGGTATGCTAATTGATTAAAAGATATATTACATTGAAATAAATGACAATAATACATTTCTGTGTGTGTGTATATATCTATATCTATATATATATATATATATCTATATATATATAGACATATATACATATGACCATTTAATAATTAAACATTAAATTGACAGTGAATTTATTACTTAACTGGCATATAATATAATTTATATAATATTTATTTATTATGTTTTTTGTATATAGATAGATAGATAGAAATTAAATTTATATATATATATATATATATATATATTTAAAAAACAGTATTAATTATAGTGTAATGTATAATTATACATTTAAATAAACAATAAATTAAGTTAATTTTATTAATTAATTGGTATAGAAATAAAATATGTATAAATTAGATGAAACAATTACACATTATATATATAAAATATAATGTATATATAATATAAAATATAATGTATATATAATATTATATATATATATATATATATATATATATATATGTTTAATTGATTGACAGCCCTAGATTTGATTAAGATAGAAGTTCCTTTCTCTAACAAAATGAACATGTGAAACCTCTTTAATTCGGTTCATATTGTCATACATTGTCTCTCAATGCAGGTCCAATATCACATAAAAACCTCAAACACACGTCAGCCATTCTCTGCTGGTGAGAGACACTGGCTCCACATCCAGCATGATATATGACTCTGCTAATAACCTACCAATGTCCTGTGTAGGATCGCAGTCAATAAGCTGTCCAGCCCTGCCAAAACACCACATTATTAGGTGTTAACGCTGGGTAAATAAGCTCCTCTATACTAGCGTAACACACAGCCCGGAGGTAGCATAATGAGTCAATAAGCTATCCTGTTCTACAATAATATACTTCACCAAGGAACTGGAGAGGAAGTAATGATGTTCTGAGATTGGTTTGAGCAGAATTGAGGTTTTGTTGAGCAGTTCTTGTACGTCAGAGTTGTTTTCCTTACAAGACATTAATGTACTAGATACCATATTGTCATGCACTCTTAATACGGAGTATTAATGCAAAAATACTCAATATACAGAACAAAGACTCACAACATAAAAGATTAAGTCTTTATTAATATAGTATGTTACTTTACTATGGCTGTTGGTGTACTTCAGACATAAAAAGTGTATTTAGATACCAAGTTTCTGTCCTTCCCAGTGCTCTGTGTCTGAGGAAGTCTCCAAAGTCTCTCAGTATCTTTGTAATCCAGAAAGCAATGTTCACAAAGCTCTGCTCAGTCTGTGCCTGGAGGCCTCGGAAACCTGGCAGGAGTTTTGATGTTTTATTGTATTTTTCAGGTGAGCCAGTGCAACTCTCACTGCAGTCTGGTGTTTGGGTTTAGGTTTATGCATGCACCTTTCTATCCACTATGGTTTAGACGTGAGGTTTATTCGAAATTAGACAAATACATATCGTTTTTTCCTGTATTGCCTGAGAAAGAAAATGCCTTCGTCTCCTCCTGTCTAAACTCCACGTAATAGGTAATCCTAGCTGCTTTCTCCTTCAGAATAGCATAATCTGATAAACGCTTCAGTGATTCTGTTACTGTTGTCTGATGCATCACGAACTAAATCTACACAGTATCGCAGTAGTGCATGCTTGCATATTGTGGTTATATAGTAATAGTTAATCTGGTTTCACACTAATTTAAAGGGTTCGTTAACACAAAAATAAAAATATTGTTTTCACCCTCATGTCGTTCCAAACATGTAAGGCTTTTGTTCATCTTCAAAACACAAATGAAGATTTTTACATTTTTTTTATAAAATCTGCGAGCTTCTAAAATCTAAGCGACTGCGCAGGCTCAAACTGAGCTTGACGACAGTCTGACAGTTGTAAATCTTCTAGTAGCTGTGCCAAGACATGAGACCTCAAGTAACATGAGAATGAACCTCATTGGTTCTTGCAGAAGCTCAAATTTGATGGGTAACATGAGAACGAACCTCATTGGTTCTTGCAGAACTCAAATGTGATGCGTAACGTGAGAATGAACCTCATTGGTTCTTGCAGAACTCAAATGTGTTGCTTAACATGAGAATGAACCTCATTGGTTCTTGCAGAACTCAAATGTGATGCGTAACATGAGAATGAACCTCATTAGTTCTTGCAGAACTCAAATGTGATGCGTAACATGAGAATGAACCTCGTTGGTTCTTGCAGAACTCAAATGTGATGCGTAACGTGAGAATGAACCTTATTGGTTCTTGCAGAACTCAAATGTGATGCGTAACATGAGAATGAACCTCATTGGTTCTTGCAGAACTCAAATGTGATGCGTAACATGAGAATGAACCTCGTTGGTTCTTGCAGAACTCAAATGTGATGCGTAACATGAGAATGAACCTCATTGGTTCTTGCAGAACTCAAATGTGATGCGTAACATGAGAATGAACCTCGTTGGTTCTTGCAGAACTCAAATGTGATGCGTAACGTGAGAATGAACCTCATTGGTTCTTGCAGAACTCAAATGTGATGCGTAACATGAGAATGAACCTCATTGGTTCTTGCAGAACTCAAATGTGATGCGTAACATGAGAATGAACCTCGTTGGTTCTTGCAGAACTCAAATGTGATGCGTAACGTGAGAATGAACCTTATTGGTTCTTGCAGAACTCAAATGTGATGCGTAACGTGAGAATGAACCTCATTGGTTCTTGCAGAACTCAAATTTGATGCGTAACATGAGAATGAACCTCGTTGGTTCTTGCATATCAAGCAATCATGCTTGAGCTATATGTAAATGAAAGCTTAAATTTGATCAGTTCATTATATAAAGCGATTGTGTCTCTTTGAAATATTGTACTTGTTTTTCATGCAAACGTGCCGTTTTGGAGCTAAACTGCCTGTGTAAAAGCATCCTAAAATGGTTACTAAGGAGAGCAAGTGGGTTTTCAGTGTTCGTCTCAATATATGTGTCAAAGCTTCAGTTTTAGGATTTTAGTTAAAAAGATAAAGATGTTTTTTTTCAGAAGTGGTTTAATTCCCATTGGATTCTGTTATTATAGTAATCCCAACTGTATTTGTGCTACTGACTGAGTGAGTCTGCTTCAAACCGCTTGCTCGCATACAAGTTCAAGATCTTTTTGACTGTTTCAACTCATAAGAGTCATTTGTTCACAAATTGGTCATCACGGCTCTCCCTGTGTTCATAACTAATCGCAGCTCACAAGACGATAACAGACAGACACAAATGCATATGAATGTCCACAAGCTTGTAAATCATTCACATTTGCAAACACTTGCAAGCTTTGAATGTATTGTTTGTGTGAGGATGTGTATGCGTGTGGGAGAGAGATTGCTAACGGGACGACATCTCTTAATCATCCTTTAGATGCATCAGCTTCTGATCTCTAAGCAATGCATCACGTCATTTTGTTAATTAGTAATGTTTACAAGATTACACAATTCACTGGCCTGATCTACACACACACCCACGTGAAAATTAGCACTTTAGCTGTACGTCTTAACACCACAATGCGCAGTTTGGAGGCAGAGCTGGGAGTTAGCGTGGTATCCGCCTCCACGTATTAACCATGAGCGTTGTTGGAGACCCTCGGGCCTGCCCGTTATTCCCATCTCTGGCGGGATCCCTCTCCCTGGGTACCTCTCTCGCTCTCCAGCCCGTGAGCTGGTTTAATAACAGAAGCTGTCCTGATCTCTGTGGGGGTCCAGACACCAGACTAATGTAGTGAGACAGCGAGAGGGGTGTGCCTTGCATACTACATGAGCTATATAGAGTGTTCATAAATATAGCCAGTAGCCACACACAGGCGGTCATGTGCTCAGGCAAAATATTTAAATTTTTACAATATTTACACATTTATGCAGATTAAATATGGGAATGGCTTGTGGATTGCTTGTTTTTGTCTTCTGTAGTGTGGTGTATTCTCCATATGAGTCCAGGGGTCAGAGTTCACCACCCATCACCCCATCCACATGCAGGACCCTGGGGCCTGATGGTAATTAATTAGATGTGAGCTGGTAATCTACTGTTTGTGGCTCTTAAGACAAAACTGGGCCTGTAGTCAAACAGACTAATTAATATAATCCCCATCATGTGATCTCCTCTAGAGGTGCATGCTGGGCCGTTTCATTCAGATGGCACAGATGGTTTGAAATGGTATTGAACCAAGAAACGTATTTTAAGTTGTTGGAGATTGTAAGGGATGCATGTTCTGCTAAGCTTTGTACTGTTATCAAGTTAAACTTTGTACACTGTTTGTGCTATACTTTTCTATGTGAAATATATTTATGATTTTTGCCTGGCAGATGATAAAATGAGTGAAAAACAATCCTAAAAACTTGGGACCGAAGACATATTTGCCTGGTTTCAATCCACCAGTGTAATTGCTAACTAAAACGCAAACTTTTAAAATGCGTTTTCGTTAATTGAAATAAAGCCGAAATAAAATATAAATGCATTTTAAAAACCTAAAAAAAAATCTAGAAACTAAAAAAAGAGAAATGTTGCCTTAGCAAATAACTTAAATAAAATGTTTAAGTACTAAAATTAGTGAAAACTGAAAATATAAAAATAAAAGCTAATAAAACAAAATCGCAATAAATAATACAATAGTATATAAGTTATACAAAAATAACACAGCCACGTCCAAGTGATCTGAGGGCGCGGGCGCATTGTGGCTGGTAAAAACGAAATAAATACTGTACTCATTTCGTGTCTTAGGCCATCAATGTGTACTTTCATTTACGAGTCATTAAATCATGTTTAATTTGGACTTCTCTGTGCATGCTCTTTGAGGTGGTGACCATAGACCTCCATTATATGACTGACAGACACGAACGGTTTGACCTAAAAATATCAAAATTTAAAATACTGTGGAAACAAAGACAGCTACATCTTTGATGCCCTTGAGGTAAGCTAAAACATGAAAAATTAATTTCAAAATGAACTATCCCTTTAATGTTAGTCAGCAGACTGAGGGGAAGGTGTTGATGGCTTTGCTATTTCAACTCCCAGAAGGCTGTGCTCTCATAATCACAAAAAAAATCCCTCTCCGTGAAGACCCACGCTCAAAATCCCTGCTGCAGTTTAAAAATAACCAAAAACATTCTCTCTGCTGACGCATGTTACCTCCCACCAGATTCCAGTCAGGAGGGCCCTCTGTTCTCCGTTACCTGCTCATCGCCTAATACAAGTCTATTCATTTTTCTAGTCCGACATATCAGCTGTGATTGTTTGGATCTTTTGAACAGTGAATATTATGTGTGGGGAGACAGGCTTTGATTAATCTGCCTTTTAATCTGATTCCATCTCGTGACCCTTGACCTATTGCAAGTGCCTTGGACAGATTTATTACAATCCTTGTTTGTTCATTCATCCATTTCTGCCATTCGGTTTTTATTATGATATGGTCTTTTCTGTTTGTCAAAACCGTATTATTGCTCCATATTAACATTCAGCAATCAATGCCATATTGAATTATTTTAGAGAAGATTGAAAAAACAAATCTAAAATTGATTTATGGGGATCAATTTTATAATTGAGGTCACAGTAATGTGATACTGGTAGGACAGATGGTGAATAACACAGCGAGGTGCTTTGTGTCTCCTTGAGTTCATTTTTAGGATCAGGGAACATTATTTTATGCCAGTGATGAAGGTCTTTCCAAATTTAGTGGACAAATTGCGGGTTTTTATGGAGTTGTGAGGAGAGCCTCTTTCTTTTAGGCGTTGACAGGAAGAATTTGATAGGGAGATAAAAGCAGCACGTCTCAGTTTATCTATAGTTACAGTCTTTAGCACACATTAAATAAATGTTGTCTGGAAAGCAAAATGAGGTTCCCTTTCTATATAGTGTGTTTGCGTGCACTGCCTTTCAAAAGTTTGGGGTCAGTAAGTTTTTCATTTTTATTTGGAAAGAAATTAATTAATAAAAAAATCAGCAAGGAGAACACATTGAATTGATCAAAAGTGTCAGTAAAGACATTTTTAATGTTACAAAAGATTTTACTTTCAAATAAATGCTGTTTTTTTTTAACTTTCTATTCTTCAAAGTATTCTGAAAGTGCATCACGGTTTTCACAAAAACTGTTTTCTCACAACTGAAATGCTTTTTAATATGGAAGCTTGTTTCCGCCACAGAATGAAAAATAAAAAAGGTAATTGCGACTTTTTATCTCACAATTTAGATTTTTTTTTTCCTCACAATTGCAAGTTTACATCTAGCAATTCTGACTTTATTTCTCAGAATTGCGAAATATAAAGTCAGAATTGCGAGATATAAAGTAGGAATTAAGAGATATAAAGTCGCAATTGTGTGTTAAAAAGTCAGAAATGCGAGATATAAAGTCAGAATTGTGAGATATAAACTATTCTGAGGGGAAAAAAAGTTAGTATTTTTTTCCCCTTAGAATTGGCCTGATAACTCGCAATTGCGAGTTTATACATCACAATTCTGAGAAAAGATGTCAGAATTTCGACATATAAACTCACAATTATGTGTTATAAAGTCAGAATTGCGAGATGTAAACTCGCAATTGTGAGAAAAAAAAGTCCGAATTGTGAGATAATCGCAAGTCTATCTTTTTTTTCTCAGAATTGCCACTTTATATCTTGCAATTATGACTTTTTATTCAGTGGCGGAAACTTAAGCATCAAATCAGCATGTAGAAATGATTTCTGATTTCATGTGACTGAACGATCATGACAGCTGAAAATTCAGCTTTGCCATTACAGAAATGAATTACATTATTACATTTTAAATAATAATAATATTTCCCAGTATTATACTGTCTTTACTATATTTTAATCAAAAAGCCTTGATGAGCATAAGAAACCTCTCAAAAACATAAAAAATCATACTGGCCCAAAGCTTCAGAACAGTATTATGTGTATATAAATAAAATAAAAACAATATTGACTACTTGAAGAGCTTTTGTAATATTAATGGTTTAAAATGTGTTTAGTGTTTTCATCTCATATATATATATATATATATATATATATAATCAGCATATGCATATACACAAATTTATCAGTATATCGTATATATAACTAGTTTCGCTCTCTCTCTCCTCAGACGTAGACGACTCCGTGCCGTTCCCCGCAGGCTCTCTCCAGAGAAGAAAAAAGGGTCTAGCTGGTCTGCGTCAAGCGCAACAGTCCAAGTCCAAGCCGGCGCTGCTCATCAGCAATCCCCAGGATTTCCGGCAGATCTCTTCTATCATCGATGTGGACATCTTACCCGACACGCATCTCCGTGTTCGTCTGCACAAGCACGGCACCCACAAACCCCTTGGCTTTTACATCCGTGACGGCGTCAGTGTCCGCGTCACTCCTCAAGGGGTGGAGAAAGTCCCGGGCGTCTTCATCTCCCGCCTCGTGAAAGGCGGTCTGGCAGAGAGCACGGGTTTGCTGGGAGTCAATGACGAGATTCTCGAGGTGAATGGTATCGATGTGGCCGGGAAATCACTGGACCAGGTCACCGACATGATGGTGGCTAACAGCCACAACCTCATCGTGACGGTAAAACCCGCCAATCAGCGCAACAACACGACGCTCCGTGCGAGTAAAACATCCGCCGGCAATAGTTCCGCCGGCTCGGGAGGCTCCGCCCTCTCACATGACTCCGCCCCCAGCCCCGCCTCACAGAATGCTAGCCAATACAGCAACAGCAACAGCGTGGCCGAGGGCGACAGTGACGATGATACGGACCTCATCATCGAGAACGACAACCTGTACGTGCCACACCGTATGACTAATGGCAACGGCAGCCACGGTAACGCCCTGCCGTCGGGCGCATTTGCGCACAGGCCCCTCCCACAAAGTGTTTCCTTGCCCAGTAGCAGCTCTTTAAGCTCTCTGACCACGCCTACACACAACGGCAGTCCCACCAAAACGAGCAGTAGCCAAGAAAGCATGAGAGAGGACGGAAACTTCATTACGTTGTGAGCTACAGTAGGATTCACACCACTGTAAGAGCCTTTATGCACATTTATGATAAAATGAAGGAACCATTACATCCGCTATTATTTTTCGGTCGTTACTATCACAAACGACAACCTGTTCACAATCTTCCCCGTGAATAAGGTCCCTCGCCCAGATCACACAGGTTGCACTGTATGGAAGTGCCTTACGGCTCTCCATTCCTCTCGCCTTAGTTATTTTTTCTTCTTTCGGGAGAAATCAACCATATTCATCTCTATTGACTCCAAGGAAGTGTGCTAGTTGCTACTGGGATGCCTGACGTTATCACTCGGAGGACGTGAGAGACCAACAACTCGCCTCTGTGGAAATGTGTCTTGTGGATTCATCTCACTTTTTATGATGCCTCTTGCATTGATGAGGATGATGATGAGGAGGTGGAGAGAAATATAAGTGTTAAAATGGATCTGATCAGTGTTTATTATCTCATTCTGATGCTGATCGTAGTTTCTGTCGCTCAAAATGTGCTCTACATGATGATTTTGAAGTGCTGTTATTTGCATTCTTCTCACTACTAATTCATGTGTTTATCAATCACGTTTTTAAAAGCGGAAATCTCAATGTGCAGTACGTGAGAGACTGGAAGTGTAGCATTAAGATCAATCCCATTATGAGAACATTTAAACATGTTTTTACTTCTTTAACACTCCCAAGTTGGCTTAATCAGTTCATTATCTCTGATGTTAAAAAAAAAGCCATTTTTTAAATATATCGAGGTTTTTTCATACATGGAAATGGAAACTTTTTGGGGGTTTCTTTTCTATCTGGTTATATTAAAGGGATAGTTCACTCAAAAATGAAAGTTGTCATTACTCACCCTCACGTTGTTCCAAACCTATGAGTTTCTTTCTTCTGATGAACACAAAGGTAGATATTTTAAAGGATGTTGGCTTCCATTGACTTCCATAGTAGGAAAAACAATCACTGTCAACCATTTTCATGACCAGCATTCTTCAAAATATCATCTTTCTTGTTCAGCAGAAGAAACTCATTCAGGTTTGGAACAACACGAGGGTGAGTATATGATGACGGAGCTTTTATTTTTGCAGAGAATACAGTTTTTGGGTGAACTATTCCTTTAAAGTGATAGTACCTCCTAAAATTTTATTCTTGGAAATGACTCCATCATGTCCAAACCTATATGACTTCTTTCTTCTGTTGAACACTGTAATCAAATGGTTCCAATGTATGGACAAAAAAACAAAACAAAACAGGGACATTTCCCAAAATATCTTCTCTAAGGTTTCACATAAGAAAAAAAGTCATACAGGTTTGGATTGACACATGCGTGTGACCGAATTTCCATTTTTGAGTGAGCTGTCCCTTTAAAAAAAAAAAGGCTTTTTATTGTTGAAAGAGGCAGTCTAAAACAGTTTCTTTCTTTCTGAAGGACAACCTGTTTTTCTCACTTTGTTTTTAGTTCCTTCAGAAACAAATAAGAATCTGATTCGAAAGACTTGACCTCTCATTGACTCACTCTGTTTTTCTGTAAAGAGAAAAAAAGGAAATTCCTTTCATGTTTGGAAAAGCCAGAATTCTGCACATTGGGACCTTTTCCACACAGTCCAACTCCTGATGGCCAAAGCTGTGAGGCTTTTTTAGCCATGGTGAGTGTGTGTATGTGTGTGTTCAGTCGTATTTTTAAAGTATAATCTTACAGAAACGGCACTGAGGTGGACACTATCAGACTCCGAGCCAAATATTGGTTTCTCTAATGTCTAACACACCCGAGCGCTGTCTTCAGGCAACCGGTTCCCAGGTGAACGCTTGTTTAGACTGTAGAGAACCTGCCTCGGGACGTCCAGGGCCTCAAAGGCTGTCTATCAAACCAAGAAGCATTGATGGAGGAAGGACAGTGAAATATCCCAACGTTTGGAGGAACATCATTCTAGATTGGCTGATGAGCTAATTCTCTTGTATCGTGATTCTATTTGGGGATGAATGATAATGTAGCTAAAAGGTGTCAGTGAAAACCATTAGGAAGCCGGTCTTACCGTGTCATAACTGATGGGCATGATTCATGAAGGTGTAGCCAGCGTTATCTGGTTCGCTGCAAAACTTGCGTTTATCAAGGTAGCCTTGAGTCTGAAAGAGAATGTAGTTTATTCAAACATGTCTAGACGTAACATCTGCACAACTGACACTAGTGACTCATTGCCTCGTGTTTTCAATACAACATTGTTACCAAGACCGGATGGTGATTTGAAACGTATAGCAAGAGCTGGAGTAGCCAAACTTGCCACTTTGTTTTGTTATCTGTATTTAATTTAATGTTTTATTGGCATTCTCTGGATGGAGAGAGTAAATCGGAAGAAGTGATGGGATATAAACAGCACACAATCGGAGCACCAGTAATACCACATGAGCATTATTTTTTTGTGTATGTCCAAATATGTGTATAAACAGAAATATGTACTGACGGACACTTTTGTACACTAGGAGCCCTTTTTATAAAAAAGAGCATTTTATATGTGTGTAAATTATGGAAAGTATTTTTCTTATTCTTGTACTTTTGTATGTATATTAGAATTCTGGAAAGGAGGTTTCTATTTCTTTTGAGAATCACGAAATTCAAATCTTTAGACGCTTGTGTTTTTATTATAATCAGATGGGTCAAGGTGTACAATACTGTGAATGAATGTTATAAGCTGATTATAAAATGTTCTATCAAGATAATAAAGGTATTTAACATTTATTTCTTGTTTAAACAAATTATTTACATTTTTACTTATGTAATGAATTTTTGCAACATGATTTGTACAATGTATATCATGCTGGTAACACTAATTTAATGTGATGTAGTTACAGTAATAACAGTAAATTATGCATAATTGCAATCAGCTAACCCTAAACCAAACCTTAAATCCAGAGTAAGTACATGTCATGTAGTCAATTTTATATTACACAGTACTTATTAATGTAACTAACTAGGGTTACACTTTATTTTAAGGTATCATTGTTACAGTGTAATTATATATTTAAGTACTGGGTAATATTAAGTTAACTACATGTACTTGTTATAGGGTTAGGGTAGGATTGGGATTTGGTTCCATTAAAAAAAATCTGGAAAAACCTGTTTATTTCCATTTTAACCGGAAGTGGTAGCTGTGGATGCACTTCACTCAGTACTATTGCTTTACATATTAAGGACACTTTATCCTCAGATTGCATCACTGTCTATCAGAAGATCAATGCGATGTAAGCGTACTAATTAGAGCAGAAGGTCCACAGATCAGAACTGCAGACAAATTTCTTTATAACTAAAACTTGCTGCTCAATTAGCCTATCAACTAGCCTAAACAAAAACCCATAATTAGCCAATACAAAATTTGTTTAAGACTACTGACAATTCTTGTGGGCACAAAATTGAAACTTTTGTTTGCCAAGGCTCTAAAGTGCGGGTTAAGATCATGATTTTTCTCTTAAATATGTAAATAGTTAATTTACAGGTTTACTGAGGCCCTCTAGTGGACTCCGGCCGGTTAAGCACAATGTGAAATAAAGGGAATTTGCGCCCTCTGCTGTCTAAACGCTGGTAATGACCATTCAAATAACTCAAGAAATATTCTCACATGTAACGTTACAATTTCGATAGCAGGGAGCTAATTTGAGAAATTTACACTGCATAATGAAAAGGAAGACGCGTAAAAACAGCAAACCGTTCAAAAATACAGCAAAAAACTCGACGACGGATTTTTTGAAAATATTGGCAGTTATCATTGATCATCCGGGTAACGTTAACCGATCCTTTCAGGTCTGAAACAATCAAGATACTTTCAAGTCTTACCGTTACATTCAGTTTAAAGTCGTTATGCTCATAAGGCTTAAACTCTTTTAAACACTGATACTGTAATAAATCAGCATATTTGAGCTTCATAATATTGGGATCATACACTGAAGACTGGAGTAACGTTAATGATGCCGAAAATTCAGCTTTGCATCACAGAGTAGTTCACTTAAAAAAAAAACTTTAGCTGATAATTTACTCACCCCCATGTCACCCAAGATCATGTCCATGTCTTTCTTTCTTCAGTCGAAAAGAAATTAAGGTTTTTGATGAAAACATTACAGCATTTTTCTCCATAATGCACTTTCCTGGGAACCAAACGGTTCAAGGTCCAAAAGACACTTTCAGTGAAAACTGTTCAAAGGGCTTTAAACGATTCCAGACGATGAATAAGGGTCTTATCAAGCGAAACGATCGCTCATTTAATAAATAAATAACAAAGTTTAAGCTTTATAAGCTCAAATGCTCGCCTTGCTCTGTTCTGTGACGAACGTTTGTGACTCTCCTGTTCGAACTCGTTTATCAAAACAAGGAATCTTTTTTCCGAGTCATTTGGTTCATTCAACGAAGGAATTGACTCGGAAAAAATATTTGTTCATATTGATGAACAAGTTCGAAGAGGAGAGTCACGAACGTGCATCACAGAACAGAGCAAGGCGAGCATTTGAGCTTATAAAACTTAAACTTTGTTATTTTTTTAAATGAGAGATCGTTTCGCTTGATAAGACGATTCATCGTCTGGAATCATTTAAAGCCATTTGAACAGTGTGCACTGAAAGTGTCTTTTGGACCTTGAACTGTTTGGTTTCCGGTGAAGTCCATTATAATGAGAAAAATCCTGGAATGTTTTCATCAAAAACCTTAATTTCTTTTCGACTGAAGAAAGAAAGACATGGAGATCTTGGATGAAATGGGGGTGAGTGAATTGTCAGCAATTTTTTTTTTTTTTAAAGTGAACTAGGCTACTCGGGCTACTACATATTTTAAATTTCAACATTACTTCACAATTACAGTTTTTTCAGTATTACAATTATAATATTTATAATATTATATTTTGTATTATAATACAAAATAAAAAGAAGTGTGTTTCTGTACTACTCTACCTGATTTCCTTGTGTTGGCGGTGAGCTTCATTAGGAGGAACTCAGTAGATGTAATGAACTCTCCACTTTAAAGGAGCTTAAAGATGTTACTGGTCTCCATGCTTGCTTATGTCTTTCAGAAGATGGCAAGGTATGCTCTTTCTACAGTTATGTATGAACACCAACACAGACAACAATCTCACAGTACTCCTATGGATATAAAGCCTTGAAAATGACTAAGCTGTAATTAAATGGTCAAAAGTGATGTCCGGCCTAGGAAAATTTACATCTTCACCCTTTATTAAAATATTATTAAAAACGTGATTTAATATTTTGTACGCATATTGTTGAGCTTGGCCTTGGAGTCAATTGTTTTATTTGTGAATGAAACTTTCCAAATTGTGCTGACATCATTTTTGGTGCATGCTCTTTGAGTTGGTGACCATAGACCTCCATTATATGACTGATAGACATGAACGGTTTGATCTAAAAATATCAAAATTGAAACTACTGCAGAAACAAAGACACCTACATCTTGGATGCCCTTGAGGTAAGCTAAAACATACCAAACATTAATTTCAAAGTGAACTATCCATTTAAATGAATGAATTAATGCAAATGTAGGTGTAATAATAAGGGAGGCACAAATATCAGAATCTCAGTAAATGATCTGAATAACATAGACAATGACAGTACTGATGCTCTAAACTAATCTAAACCCATAATGTTTTTCTTTCCTCAGTTTCCCCCACAAAGAGGAAAAAGGCCAGGAGCCTGTATCAGTATATAAACAATGAGTTCACACTTCACTCAGAGGAGACCCCCAACAGTCCTCGGACATCTGGAACAGACGCCCATAGATCTGCATACGGCTACAGACATGATCCTGAGCTGAGCATGACTCCATTCTCTATACACACACATAAAATGCCAATGAATTCTTATATTCTTCTTCTATTACACAAAAGCAGTATATATACAGATATATATATATATATATATATGCAAAGAAACAATAATAAAATAATACAAAAGACAGACACCATTTGCTCATGGATGTGTATTTTAATAAAAATAATTCTGTCAAAATTAAATGAGTACAATATTTCTTTATCATGTTTCCAGTACATAGGTATGTCTTTTTTTCTTTTTCATTTTTTAATTGTTTTTCTTTTTTATGTTGTTTTAAAGGTTTTTAAAGGTTCATGCTAAGTAGAGGGTAACTCATTTCACAATTGCTAAAAGAAAACTCAAAATAAAATTAAAATCGCAATAGAAGTAAACTGTGCACAGCTTGCTGTACTCCATTCCATTCGTCTTGCTCCATTGTCTTCCGAAGCAGGAACGTGACGCATTTTGGCTACTTTCTTCCCTTCGACGTATGTACGTAAAGCCATTATGACGTTCTATGATGGATTCTTTTAAAACAACGATATTCATTATAGGTGGTTCGATTATGATGAGTTCCAAAACATATTTGGCATTAAAAAGCCCCCATGACAAAAGATCTACAACAGACAGGTCAGTAGAAGTACGAGTGCTTCTCTCTGCGAACTGCCATTTTATAACTCAAACATAAGTAAATAGTTACACAAGATGTCCCCATGCAACAAGATACCACCATTTAACAATCAAATTGACCCATTTAGTGGAGTAAAATAAGTTGACAGATCATTAGGGATCAGTGTAAAATGTCTACCCCATTGAATCAGATCACAAACACTGCTAAAAACACAAGGTGGGGCTCCAATCAGTTTAATTGTCTGCATCCATTATGCAACTCCAGAGTTGGGAAGGCCAAGTTTATTTTACATATTGAGCAGCATGTGCAACTCTCCAGTGACCTTTTTGTGACCTCTAACTACCCACCAGATGACACATCAGATGACCTTCTGTTAAAATGCCTGACACGATACAACAAGCTAGACAGCACTGTCCTAAGAGGAAGTGAGGTATAACTGAAAAGAGCAAAAGCAGGTGACAATACGGGAATGTAACAATCTCATGATGGCCAGCAGCAAAAAATGTGGGAACTAAAATCGGTTAAGCTACATTCAACACCACAGCGGCGTGCTGGCTGAGTTAAATGGGTTGACATAGGGTCGACTGATAGTTTTTCCTTCATGGACGATCAGATGGGGGAAAAAAACAGGCTGCTTAAAGGAAAAAGTGCCTGAGCCAGTTAAGATCACACTTACAAAGGCCAAGAAATTGTTAAAGAACATCTCGCGGGGGGGAAAAACCGAAACAATTGCACTGATACGAGGTCGAGGTGAAGTTCTGGAGCAACAAACACAATTTCATTTTAAAGGGATAGTTCACCCAAAAATGAAAATTCGGTCAGTATTTACTCACATAAGACCTTCGTTCACCTTCAGAACACGAATTGAGATATTTTTGATGAAATCTGAGAGCTGGATCACTCCTCCATACTAGTCCATAGGCTTCTTGAGGGATTGAAACTTGCCGGCCCCGAAAAGTTATTAAAGACATCATTAAAATAGTCCAAGTGACTATCTTAAGTTTATCAAATGACTAAAATACTTTTTGTGCGCAAAAAACAAAAATAACGACTTTATTTCAACTATTCATTTCATTCTCTGTGGGCCTCTAGTCAGGTTACTAGTAAAATAGCATACGCTTCTGTTGTTGTACGTCACACGCATCACACATGACCAGCGTCGGCCAATAGTGAGCCTACGTGTGACGCTACGTCACACTACGTTAACTGACTAGAGGCCCAAAGAGAAGGAAATAAATGGTTATTTGTTATTTTTGTTTGTTTTAGCGAACAAAAAGTGCTCTCGTCGCTTGATAAATTTAGGATTGAGCCACTGTAGTGACTTGGACTATTTTAACGATGTCTTTAATAACTTTTCGAGGCTGGCAAGTTTCAATCCCTCAAGAAGCCTATGGACTAGTATGCAGGAGTGATCCAGCTCTCAGATTTCATCAAAAATATCTTAATTCGCTCTTCAGAAGATTAACGAAGGTCTTACGGGGTTGAACAACATGAGGGTGAGTAAATACTGACAGGATTTTCATTTTTGGGTGAACTAACACTTTAAAGGGTCAGTTCACCCAAAAATGAAAATTCGGTCAGTATTTGCTCACCCTCATGTTGTTCCAAACCTCTATGTGTTTATTTGTTCGGCTGAACACAAAGGAAGATATTTGGAAGAATGTTTTAATCAAACAGATCTCATTCCCCATTGACTACCATAGTATGTATTTTTTCCTACTATGGTAGTCAATGGGGAATGAGATCTGTTTGATTAAAACATTCTTCCAAATATCTTCCTTTGTGTTCAGCCGAACAAATAAACACATAGAGGTTTGGAACAACATGAGGGTGAGCAAATACTGACAGAATTTTCATTTTTGGGTGAACTAACCCTTTAAGGAGATGTTCTAGGCGCTAAATAAATACATATTTCGTTTGCAAGTTTTCTGTTCATTTTTAGGAACACTCAATTGTCTTGCATGCTGCAAGTTCATACTCTGTCCCTCCATTAATGAACAGGAGAGGTAGACGGATACAGTAATGCGTCATGTGCATTAATCCAAGTACAGTGCATCCAATGGTAACAAAACTTGAACAACGGTACTCAACAGCCAATGAAACAACCAATAACAAAAGTTGAAACGGTGTCAGTCTGTATAGTTATTAATCTAACAGGAGAACTATCGACTCAGTGACACTATTCACATGGGCATAAAACGTACAGACTTGGTATATGAAGTTAGTCTGTGAGCTTCTCAGTAATCAAACTAACCTTAAATTTCTTTTGTCAAAAACTGCCTTTTTATTTGGTACAGCCATAAAAGTTGGAAAACCACAATATACCTAACTTAAAAAAAGTGAAGGTTGACATTTGCATGAAACCCACAGCTATAAAGATGGTAAAATATCGGTAAAATAGATCCATTTAGGGCTATGATGGAAAATATAATTCATCTACATTGGACCCAAAGGCAAGTCTGCGTCGTCACTGTGTGATTGTGTCTAGTGAAACTTGTGCTGGTGCCTGAGATGCTAAAGTAGCTTAAAAGGTGAGACACTATATGAGCCATGCACTATCTCACCCTCAAATCACACACTTACTCCAATGAAAACATCGGAAGGTCGCCAAACTTCTGTATGCACAACTACGACGTTCATCTAATTCCTAAAGGGGCAGCTTAGGTTGACCAAATAATAATAAAAATAATCTGTAGAATTTGCTTGTACATAGAAAAAGGACCTGCTTTAAAATCCACAGTATGGTCTGGTGAAGCAAATAAAAGAACATTTGTCGAAATACCTGAGCTCTGACTGAGAAAAACCAGAGTGCGTAGCTCAAATTTTCAGTAGGAACTTACCATTATGTATATTGTTGATATGGTACGCTTGAAATACTATGCAATGAATTCACCCATGAAAAAAAAAAAAAAAAAAACAAAGGTTGGGAAGTTGATTCGTTTCAAAATGAGCACAACAAACGGACAAAATATGAACTAAAATAAAAATGACTAGATAAACAGAATAATTAATTATCTTTAAATAGTGTCACACAATTTGTATTTGATAATACTAATTTAAAAAGAAGCCTCTCTTCTCATGTTTCTATTCATTCTGCTTCGGCTGCTTCTGGCAAACGGCAAGCGACACACCAATTCAAACGCATGTTCTCGTCATGGCAAACGACTGGAAAGTCCTATTTGTAGCCGTCCTGAACATTGCCTGAGGGAAATACAAAAGGATTATGTATTTAACATGGACGATAGCAATACTGGAATATTTTAAGGAAAAAAAAAATTATAAAGTGATTTTGAAGAATGGACCTGGACTGGATAAATGTGCATTAAAAGGAACAAAATTGACAGAGTAATGACCTTTTGTTTTTGTGTTATGTATTACAATTGAATAATCTAATTTAATCATTTAAATATACACCATCAAAAAGAACCAACCATTTAGAAGTGTCTGATTTACATGTATTTTCTTGGGATCAAGCGTTGAATGTAAAATTTGTTGATGAAATTGAATATATATTAGGCCTGTCGACGTTATAGCGTTAACGTTTGCGATTAACTCAAAATCCTTAATACGTTAAAATACCGAAATACCGTTGCATCATTGCACATTGCTGGTGGTTGAGGAGATTCCCCTTTCTATGTACAGCGCTATATAAATGTAATGAGTTATTATTATTATTAAAGCTGCAGTCCGGTGTTTGTCCTCTTTGTCGCCATCTCTGTTTGAAATCTGCAATTGCAGTGAGTTGTATTTACGCGAGTTTTATTTCAACACCCTCGACACGGCACAGCATGGATGAACACAATGTTTGAGGAGAGTGTAGCTGTCAGTCACCACCGGTGTTGATACTGGCATTCACAATCGCAGATTATTCTTTTTGGAAGTATGACCAACATAATAATTTTCAAAAATTTGAACTCGTGCGAAAAGCTACGGACAGTTCCTATCCGACAATTCCAGCAGAAGTTGAGCGTTGCTATGGTACTAATAAACAAACCTGAATTATTAACTTTTAATAAAATAAATTATGATTTTATAACGATAAGTTGTCATGTCATTTTTTATTTTCATGACTTTCTAACGTTTATAAGGGCAGTTAATACAATTAAATTGAAGGTAGACATTGAACTATTGACCACTATATCACATATTTTAGCCGACCTGACATGTCAACGTATCATCAGAGAGATCATACAGAACTGACAGAATCAAACTTTAATAATAATAAAAATAAAAAAAACAGAATCAAACTTTAATCTCTCTGCCATTTTTGTTCTACCCGTGTCCGACGCTTTTCACTGTATAGTACGACGTCCGTTGGGAACGTATTGCGTATTACGGAGCTGATTTCAACTGCCAGTGTGAAGGCGGCGTAAGGGTGTGAATAATCCCCCAAAAAGGGTGCGATTGAGAGTCCTAATATATATATATATATATATATATATATATATATCTGAAGAGTTCAGATGCAAAAGCCTCTAAGTGTCATTTGAAATTTTCTTCTAAAATGACCATTTTTATCAAGCTTGTATATTTAAGTTCAGTAATTTCACTTAAATGACAATTAATAGGTAATCTTCATTGCCATTTAAGTGAAATTACTGAACTTAAATATACAAGCTTGATAAAAATGATCTTTTTAGGAGAAAATTTCAAATGGCACTTAGAGGCTTTTGCATCTGAACTCTTCATATATACACACAATTTTTCAATAGTTTTCTTTGTGACTTGACAAATATACACAGAATGATTTATGTTATTGTGTTATAAGGAATGAAAACTGAAATTATTATACTAAATTAAAATAAAAACAAAACTAATCATTTTTCAAAGATGCAAATGACATGCAAACTGGATTTTAAAACAAATTAAAACTACACTTAAATTTAAAATCAAAATAAAAAAAGTTCTCCAAACTATAATTACCTTGGTGCTCTCACCTGGACTAGTGCTAGTGCAAAAAGTTGTCGACTCTGGCGAAGGAGCAAGAACCGGAGCGAACCCTGGCCATCAGCTGCACGCACTCGGTGGCCTGACCAAGAGCCAGCATGAGAGGAGGCTGCTTGGGCAGATTCTGAGACTCTGAATGATGGAAAAGATCACCGATATGAAGCCATTACAACTATTAAATAAGAAGAAATTATCATAACAACTTGACGATGTTACCAGCTCATTTACATGCCTCATGTTACTAAATAACGAGGCCTACATAAGTTCTCATGTTCACATAGTGTATTCACGTGTCGTCTCAGCCAGCCGAGCAGCCTTACCCAGAATAGCGCTGTTGAGAGCAGAGCAGATCGCCTCTCTTTGCATGGGGTCCAACTGCTGGCCCACGGGGCAGTTCCAGGGGTCCGAGTACGCCAGAAGACTGAATGCATCCTGAACACACAAACATGCACGTCGGCGAGTGGGCACAAAGTACTGCTACCCACAAGGCTAATCAACTTTCCACTTCAAATGTGCAACAAACAAGAGGCAGAGGAGTTGAACAGATCACTTGGTATGCATGCAATATGACTGCAAGTCTAAACAGACCACTACTGCAATATTTCACATAAAACACAACAGCCAAAACTGACTTTGCACAGGCAGCATGGGATTATGGTGATGTTATGCAAACAACCTTTCCTCCTCTTTCCCTCCATACCTGCAGCATCTTTTTGTGAGTGGCGTTCTTGCCGTACTGTCGGCAGAGCTGCTCGCTGAGGGCCTGAAGCTCTCTGCCGAACTGGATCATTCTCTCTGTGGCCGCCTGGTTTCCTCCACACAGCTGTCTGGAGCTGCAGCTGTCATCTAGAGGAGCAAAGAAATCGCAATGACACCCCAGAAAGCAGACATGTTTGCGACTATAATTACACAGCGCACTGATATTGTGATTGAAATAATTGCTTCAATATAGAACTGCTGGGAAATCTTGCCCAGTGTTGTTATATTAATTTGAGGCTACGTTTAATTAGCCAGTGAAACTATTGGGAATAATATAATTGTATTATAATTATTCCTGTCTCCCGTAATATATAATTATCTATTTTAAAATGCAATTTGGCTAAGCTTAATTTTCATGATCATAATTATAAAAATTAAAACATTTATGAAAATTCTATAATTTTTAAAATATTGAAATGAATTTTTATAATATAAAATGTCCATTTTAAATATGAAAATGTAGTCATTTTTTAATATCTTGCCCAGTATTGTTATATTAATTTGAGGCTATTTTTAATTAGCCAGTGAAACTATTGGGAATAATATAATTGTATTATAATTATTACAATTTAAAATAACTGTTTTGTTTTCTATTTGAATATATTTTAAAATTCAATTTGGCAAAGCTTAATTTTCATTATCATAATTATGAAAATGTCAATATTTTAAACATTATTGCATTTTTTTTTTAATTGAATTTTTAAAATATAAAATTTCAATTTTAAATATGAAAATTTCATAATTTTCAAATCTTGCCCAGTATTGTTATATTAATTTGAGGCTACGTTTAATTAGCCAGTGAAACTATTGGGAATAATATAATTGTATTATAATTATTACAATTTAAAATAACTGTTTTGTTTTCTATTTGAATATACTTTAAAATGCAATTTGGCAAAGCTTAATTTTCATTATCATAATTATGAAAATGTCAATATTTTAAACATTATTGCATTTTTATATTTTTTTAATTGAATTTTTTAAATATAAAATTTCAATTTTAAATATGAAAATTTCATAATTTTCAAATCTTGCCGAGTATTGTTATATTATTTTGAGGCAATGTTTAATTAGACAGTGAAACTATTGGGAATAATATAATTGTATTATAATTATTCCATACAATGTTTTCTATTTGAATATATTTTTAAAATGCAATTTGGCAAAGCTTAAATTTCATTATATTGAATTCTATATAAGTATTATAATATAGTATAATATAAAAAGTCCTCCATCTAATAGTGACTCGTTTGTTTTTTAATCCATCTGAACCATTTTCTCAAACCAAAGCAAAAAGCAATGTCTGAAACTAAGAAATTATTATCAATTAATTTATAATAATAAATAAATAAATACATACAATTTATTAATTAATGTAATTATAATTAATTAAAATTAATAAATAAATTATTATGTATTTATTTTAAAGGAAGAAAACTGTGCACTGGGTGCTAATAAAAGCTACACACATTTTATCGAAACTTCATAACCACAAACCATCACACTCTCTCTTTGTAACCTTGGAGAAAAGCATTTAATGGGCTGAGTTAAAGAGGAGCTCAAATTAGCATCTCTCAAGGGGAGGAAGGACAGAGCAGAATGAAGAATGAAAAAGGTAAAAAAAAAAAAAAAGTATAAATAAAGCATTTTTGTTGAATGTGATGTTAAAAATCCTACACATGTGTTGTACCTGCTACTCCATTGCCAACACTGCTGTCATCAGCCTGTAGGATTTCCTGGTGCTTGTACGTGCCATTCATAATGCGAGTTGAGCTTTCTGTCACGCCATTGCTGTAATGTTCTGCCTCAATCTCCATCTCACTATCACTGTCAACACACAAAAACACAGTCAACAGCAGAGTCTCTCGAGAATGTAAGTACACAACACATTTATATGCTTACACACAACCGCATATTTCGTTTTCTGTCTGGCTCAAACTCAAACCCACAATCACTAACCCAAACAACACCACCACACACCTAGTCTCCTGGTTGCTGGTGGCACTGTGTGGCTGGGACTTGGTGGAGTCGGTAGAGTTGGACTCGGAGTAATTGACAGAGGAGGGAGAAGAGGATGGAGAAGAGGAGGCGGAGCTTACGCCTGTGTATTTGTTGTGGCTCTTATTTTTGTTAGGTGGGGTGACCCCGTTACTGCATGTGGGACTGTCTGCTCCTGAGTCATGAGGAGGGGAAAAAAACAATGAGAACTATCTTAAGAAACAGCACGAATACAATGCTTTACTTGAATTGTGAGTTACATAATCCACCCAAATGCAGTACAAGTGATTCAATAAACCATCTGATCCATATCTTTTATGAATGTGTTCTCTTGAAGACGTTCCTCATGATCCGACCCACACCGAACCTACGCCAATCTTCCCTCAACTCTTGTATTTTGGTTTAACAAATATGTGGGCTAATTGTGATTAATGCTTTCAGCTATCAAATAGGTAAGTTACTTTGTAGTTCATTCTAACATATTTTAATAAATTAAAACTATACTGCAGAATTATAGACATTTGAATTATAGACATTCAGGACAAAACATTTAAAAAAAAGTGTGGGCATGCTGAAGGACAGGTCACCCCAAAATTAACATTTTGGTTACCCATATTTTTCAATGAAATTAAATTAGTATGGGGCCCATCATTTGTTTGGTTACAAAGATTATTTTGTGTTCAGCAGAAGAAAGAAATTCATTGAGGTTTGGAACAACTTGCAGGGTGAGGAAATGATAGAATTTTATTTTTTAGGTGAACCATCCCTTTAAAAGAAACTTTGACCTCAAAATAAATGAAATAATATTACTACTAATAGTAGTTCACTTTAAAAAAAACTTTTGCTGACAATTTACTCACCCCCATGTCATCCAAGATGTCCATGTCTTTCTTACTTCAGCCGAAAAGAAATTAAGGTTTTTGATGAAAACATTCCAGCATTTTTCTCCATATAATGGACTTCACTGGGAACCAAATGGTTCAAGGTCCAAAACACAGTTTCAGTGCAGCTTCAAAGGGCTTTAAACGACACCAGACGATGAATACGGGTCTTATCTAGCGAAATGATCGCTCATTTTAAAAATAAATTTAAAAATTTAAGTTTTATAAGCACAAATGCTCGCCTTGCTCTGTTCTGTGTGACTTTCCTGTTCGAACTCGTTCATCAAAATGAACAAATCTTTTTTCGAGTCATTTCGTTCATTGAATGGTTGAATGAACCAAATGACTCGAAAAAAGATTCGTTCATTTTGATGAACGAGTTCGAACAGGAGAGTGACGAACGCGCGTCAAAGAACAGAGCAAGGCGAGCATTTGTGCTTATAAAACTTAAACTTTTTTTTTTTTTTTTTTAAATAAGCGATTGTTTCGCTAGATAAGACCCTTATTCATCGTCTGGTGTCGTTTAAAGCCCTTTAAAGCTGCACTGAAACTCTCATTTGGACCTCGAACCGTTTGGTTCCCATTGAAGTCCATTATATGGAGAAAAATCCTGTAATGTTTTCATCAAAAACCTTAATTTCTTTTCGACTGAAGAAAGACATGGAGATCTTGGATGACACGCGGGTGACTAAATTATTAAATGAAATAATTTAATTAATTAAATAAAATTAATTAAATTAAAGTTTTTTTGAAAGTGAACTACTCCTTTAAGCCTATTTTAGGAGCATTGAAAATGTTGAAAATGATTCTGGGATGAAACATGGACATTTTACCATGAGATTCACCCAAATGCATTGTTCACGAAGTGCTAAAAAATATTTTAAGTAACACTGAGTGTGTGTGTGTTACCTGTGCTGTGCAAGTGAGCGTTGGTGGCTCCGTGCCGGGGGCTCATGTTGGGGGAGCCGGGATAGCTGTCCTGTGATTTAGGAGAGCGGACACTAAAGCACCGTACCTCACTATCCGTACCATTCACCATCTCTACAAACTGCCGACACCTGAGGGAGGGCAACAAAAAAAAATAAAAATAAATCACAAGCACACAAATACACACATGCTTCAGACTTGCCAATCAATTCATATGTCTGTCAACCAGGTTTCTCTTATCCATTATGCATTCTGACTGACACTGTCAGCTCAGCAATCCATTAAACTGTCTGCTTGTCGTTCAACTGTAATCCATCACAGAGAAAGAGAGAGGAGTCAGCTCTCACTGCTTCCTTCCCACACATCCTGGCACTATTCCCACAGCAGCATCTGACATCTGATGACATCCAACAGTGCGATTATGCACCTCCATGTAAGGCTTTATATAAAAAGTTTCATCTTCATGTCAAAAAAATAAATAAAAAATCCAGCCAAGCAAAATGAATAGAGATGGTTTCCAAAGAAAAGTTTAATATTACACCGAGCCCCGTGAATGTCTGTATAGGTTGAGAAAAGGGTTTGTTTTCACACGTCCAAGTGATCTGAGGGCGCGGGCGCTTTGTGGCTGTGGTTACAAGAGGTAAAAACAATATAAATACTGTTCGTTTTCTCACACAAACCGCTCGTTTCGTGTCTTAGACCATCAATGTGTACTTACATTTACGAGTCATTAAATCATGTTTAATTTGGTCTTCTCTGTGCATGCTCTTTGAGGTGGTGACCATAGACCTCCATTATATGACTGATAGACAAGAACGGTTTGACCTAAAAATATCAAAATTGAAACTACTGTGTAACAGACACCTACATCTTGGACGCCCTTGAGGTAAGCTAAAACATATCAAAAATTTATTTCAAAGTGATCTATCCCTTTAAATGAAACAATGTCTTTTAAATTATATGCAATTTGAAGATCTGTGGTTTCATATTAAAGCTGTAGTTAAATAAATGGAAAGGCTTGCTTATCAACTTTGACAAATGTTAGTTAGAAATTTGAATATATACATACATATATATTGGAAATATATAAGTTTATAGCAAAATATGCATTATTCAAATTTCAAACAAGTATTTTTAGAGCGTGGAAAGACCGATTTGATTTCGACATTTTCGCGGAGCTAACAAGGTCTTTAGGCACGTTTTGCATGTTTCGACACTGATTGGTGGAAATTCCTATACAGCATCATGGGTAATGTAGTTTTTCACCATACATTCTACTTCTAAACACAATTATTTTAAAACCAAGTTAAAATAAGGCAGACTGGAGGTTAACAGAAGCAACTACCATCAATTACCAACCTCGTAGCTCACAGTAAGATTCTCTTTAAAGCTTTATAATTTATCGTAAAAAAATAATTATCTTATGGATAAAATCTATCGAGTTTTTCTGGAAACTCGACTGTTGCACTGTACTAGTGTACAAAAGTCACTGTAAAGCTTTCTAATGATCAAAAAAATCCTAAAACGATATAAATACTGTTCGTTTTCTCACACAAACCGCTCGTTTCGTGTCTTAGGCCATCAATGTGTACTTACATTTACGAGTCATTGAATCATGTTTAATTTGGACTTCTCTGTGCATGCTCTTTGAGGTGGTGACCATAGACCTGCATTATATGACTGATAGACAAACGGTTTGACCTAAAAATATCAAAATTGAAACTACTGCGGAAACAAAGACACCTACATCTTGGATGCCCTTGAGGTAAGCTAAAACATACCAAACATTAATTTCAAAGGGAACTAAGCCTTTAAAATCTCTCAAGGACATAAATATTCAGAAGTATGGGCTGTGTAATGCATTATAAGAAAGCATCAATTCAACAGGGTAGCTGACATATGACTTATGAAAAAAAAAGTTAAAAGGCAGCTTCTTTTCAACCTTATGCAACAATATGACTAATCATATCAGAAGCAGCTCAGAGCAAAGCAACCATGACCCTCTTTTCACTCTGAGTGTGTTTTCACTATAAAGACTGATAACAAAAAGAGCCTGACCATAGGGCACTATAAAAACCTTCATTCAGTATAACACTGAGTAAAGGATTGCCCTAATCTCAGGCTACGTGTCTTCTGAGTACGCTTGCATTATGAAATCCAGACCAGAAAGCTGTGGATGTTCATATGCAACTGAGGTCTACTGATTCCCAGAGAAGAAAACACATTTTTCACCTTGCTTCAAGTTAAGCAATTCATACCACACAAAGTGGCACATACGTAGTACTCCATGTCTGGTAAACTCACTTCAACATGAAGAGTAAATTGGGGTTGTGGTCTAGGAGTCCGGGGTACAACTGCTGTGTTGCGTCAATGGCTTCTCCAACACGTCCTGCCAATACCAGTTTCTGTATTCCTGTAAGCAAATGAGATGAAGAAATGACGTGTGTTTTATTTTGTTTTTGTTTAAATGGTCATATCATGCATTTTTAATCACTCAATCGCTCTCCCTGAGGTCCACTTAGAATGTTAGTGAAGTGTTTTGAGCATTCATAATTTAGTTTTATGATAAATTTCTTTTTCTCTGACCTTTTAAACAAGTGTTTTATTACAGCTGTGCCTTTAAGACTTTTATGTAATTGCTTTCCTCACATGCGAAAGGATAAATGAGGGTGTGCTGTCAGGGGGTTTGTTTCCAATATAGTTTTTAAATGATCCATTTATCTATATATCTCTTTGCTAAACCTGAATTACATTTTGACAGGATCACAAAACATTGCACAATGAAATATGGCTCAAACTGTTAAGATCCTTATAAAAAATAAACTTCAGCCATTCATTTTCTAACATTTGGGATCTTTCAGAAGGATATGCAGAGCAATAGGTGCTATAATACAATTTTTATGATCTTATTTTGTTTAAGAATTATAGTATCAATCCTACTACTTCTTTCAATTATGATTTTAATCCAAAGGTTTCTGAACGGGTCATTTTTGCAGCATAAATTCTCAAAAAACAACACATTGTGTTGTTTTTTGAGAATTTATGCTGCAAAAATGACCCGTATATATATATATATATATATATATATATATTTATTAGGGCTGGCTGTCAAATATATATATATATATATATATATATATATATATATACACACACACATGCTTGTATATATTTAATGAATATTTTCATGTATATAGATGTATATATAATTTTATTATATAAAATTAAATTATTATATGTAATATTTTATATATAAATATTCTTTTTTTCTTAAATATACATGCATGTGTGTGTGTGTGTGTGTGTGTATATATATATATATATATATATATACACAGTGAGAGCACCCACATATATTATGTAAACACAAACTTAAATTTTGGATGCGATTAATCGTTTGACAGCCCTAATATATATAGATTCAAATGAGACTCACTTAGAATTTGCCTTTCTTTGTGAGTAAATTATACATAACATTTAATGCATCTTATGGCTTATACTGAAAGGCTCCTTTCAAACAGATTTAACAAATTAATTTAATTGTTGCAAGTGACACAAAAAAATTAAGGTAACATTAAATATTCAGAGTGTTGATTAAAGCTTAAATCAAAGGCACATTTCTATAATTTTACACAGAGAAATTGATCAAATATTCATAGCCCAGTTGTGTCAAAAAATTGTGGTTTTGCTTAACCAGTCAAATGTTAAGTTCCTCATAACAGCATAAACTGCATGGGAAGATCTGTTATTTTTAGCTAAACTAGTCGACTTTGATCGAGTACTCACTCTGTCTGTTTTTTATTGAGGTTTGGTCCTCTTGGATCATGGTCTCTGTGGTTCTGGCAAAGGCCATTGCTGTGGCACAATACCCATGATGCACCAGGTAGCTGGACACCATACTGCAGATGGAAACATAAAAAGGTTAATGTGGGAAATATTATGACGAATTAGCCAGCCACATAACAAGGCTGATTAGCAGAGTAACATGCATTATAAACTACAGCGAATAGAAGTAGATGTTTTATAAATATTTATTTTCAGGTGACCGGCTGCTCACTTCTGCAGAACCGCCTGCCAGTCTCCCAGTCTTTCTCCGATGGGGAAGCGGGCGATCATGCTGTGGATCTTGGCCCTCCATTCGCTCATGTAGTCCTCAATGTCAAACACAAAAGGCTGTTGGCCAAAATTAGCATCTACTATCTCCCCTGGAGTCTGCAGCCCTACTGTGGGGTACAGGTTAGGCTGAAATGAGAGACAAAAAAAAAAAAAAGAGTTGAGAGACTGCTTAGAAGGTCTCCACGTTCTCCATCAGGAATTCTCAGCACAAAGAATCATTCAGTCACACCTTAACTGGCAAAGCCTCAAATGAAGCTCCATAAATCCTCATCTGAGCTCATTACTAGCACTATCAATCTACTGTTACTGGTATTCATTTAACAGACACAGAGCTACAGTACAAGCCATTCATTTTAAGGGGAGAGTAACATGAAGTGCTGCAATAAGAAGATCCATTGGGATGATGGAAGACCCGACTTCAAAAAATAAAAATCATGATGAGGAGACAATATAGGCGTAAAGTTACATCCAAAAGTCGGTAGCACTTTATTTTAGAGTCCTGTTTCGCATGTATATACTTTGTACTTATTATAATAATTACAATAACTGGGTTATAACTAGGTACTACCTAACCTAAACCAACGTAGTTACCTTATATTACCAGTAAATGTAAATAAACATACTGTAAACCTAAAATTCGGAGGTGATTTTTAATACAAACACTTTCAAATAAACTTTATTTCCATTTTTTAATTATCATGACGAGGAGACAATATAGGCGTAAAGTTATAGCCACATTTTTTTAATACATTACAAACATTTTCAAATAAACTTTATTTCCATTTTAAAGACTCAATGGGAACAGTGTTATTATATTATTATTTATATACAAGTATAGTATTTATTAATATTTCAAACAAGCTTTTATTTGTATATTTTATTTAAAGTAATTTTCTTATGTGCTTGTGTCATTTTTACTAATTTCTTATATTTATATTATTTTTATTTCAGTTTTAGCCATTTTTGTAGTTCAGCTTCCAACTTATTTCAGTTAGTTGCAAAGACAAAACTATTTTTTAACTGTTTCATCTGATAATTATATGTTATATTACTTCAATTATTGATTATTTTAAACTTACTTTTAGATTACACTGTTTGAGAGAGGTCTGTGTGCTTTACTTACTGGCAGATCTGTGAAAGCCACACCTGGAGGAACACAAAAAAAAATGTGGATTCAGAGATTACATAAGAAAAATACTTTAAATTTGATCCACTAAATTGATTTCTAATGATTTAAGCATTAATAAGATTTATGCTTAAATCATTTCCCATTAAATTATTACCTAAACTGTGTCCGTTCTTGGTGTAAAAGCATGTGTTATTGATGAGGTTAACGCAGCAGCCAATGACGTCACCCGTTGTGAAGGTCGGGCCATAAGGTTGACCAGTCCCTGAGGAACAAAAGGAGTGTCCGTCGTCCCCATGATAACCATAGGAGTGCTTGTCCCAACCTAAGGTGAGAGAGAGAAATTCGGTAATTAAACTCGGCAGCACTTGGATTAAAAAAAAAAAACTGCATTTCCTGTTTCAATGTTTGGGGGGAATCTGCAGAATCCTGTAAAGTGGATTTGAACATGCTGAAATAGACTTTTATTGGATGATAAAAAGCATTATCAGACCAAAATATATAATCTAAGTACATGTTGAAATTTCCAATTGTATTGCACATATATAGATATTCGCGTGCTAATAAGGAATCTTATTTCTGCATCTGTGCTGACATCAATGAGTCAGAGCCTATCCTAAGCCTGCAGCGTTTGATATACCATCTGGTCTCCAGCATGATAAAATACTATTTCTTACATAAATTATGAGCACCAATCTGATAATACTGCTGGAAACAATATATGGACAGTAGGACCCTGGAACAAAATTATAAAGCTGGGCCCCAGCAGGCATATGTGGGCGCAATTATCAATTATCAACAATGATTTTGTGGACATTAAAACAAAAAGCATTTTAATTGGAATTAATATGACAACATGTACAGGTAAGAATTGCTCAAAAGTCATAAACAATCTTTTTATGTGAACGTATCTGGCGTCAGACAGTTTGAACGGCTTTCCTTTGGACTTGACTGACGACTGGCATTTTGACACTGCTTGTTTGCTAACCACTATTTACTCATTTTTTTCTTTGTTGTAATTATTCCTCTCACTGTAAATAATAAATAAATACAAGTTTGTGTCAGTAGTTGCATATGGATAACTGTAACCACCAAGTCTTTTTACAAAAGTGATGGAGAACCGTGGACCATATACTGCTCTCAGTGATTGCCAATGAGTAAAAATTCATGTATTACATATTTAAAAATGTTGCATAAGTGAATAACCATCGATGACCGTTTTCTCATGTATAATACACCATCGAAATGTGGTGTGGCACAACAAGCTCAAATTTAATTGGACAATGCGAAGTGGAGTGGTAATATCTTCTCTTTAATATCGGTCTTTTTTTCAGTTTTTTAATAACGGTGACAGGAGTGAAATAGAAAAAGGATAAGTATTAATCGCCCGAATGGACAAATATTTACGTTTGTGGAGCGATCTGAATCTCTGGTTTTGCATTAATGGTAGTGTTCAATTAAAGGGATAGTTCACTTTGAAATAAATTTTTGGTATGTTTTAGCTTACCTCAAGGGCATCCAAGATGTAGGTGTCTTTGTTTCCGCAGTAGTTTCAATTTTGATATTTTTAGGTCAAACCGTTTGTCTGTGAGTCATATAATGGAGGTCTATGGTCACCACCTCAAAGATCATGCATAGAGAAGTCCGAATTAAACATGATTTAATGACTCGTAAATGTAAGTACACATTGATGGCCTAAGACACGAAACGAGTGGTCTGTGTGAGAAAACCAACCGTATTTATATCGTTTTTACGTCATTACCACAGCCACAAAGCGCCCGCGCCCTCAGATCACTTGAACATGGCTGTGGTTACAAGAGGTAAAAACTATATAAATACTGTTCGTTTTCTCACACAAACCGCTCATTTCGTGTCTCATGCTATCAATGTGTACTTACATTTACGAGTCATTAAATCATGTTTAATTTGGACTTCTCTGTGCATGCTCTTTGAGGTGGTGACCATAGACCTCCATTATATGACTGACAGACAAGAACGGTTTGACCTAAAAATATCAACATTGCAACAAATTAATTTCAAAGTGAACTATCCCTTTAAGTCTTATTTACATCTGGTATATTTAATATGAAACTATCATGTTGGTTAAATGAAGTCTAAGTGCCATCTACAGGCCTATAATATGAAACGTAGGCTGTTAGATGGCCTCATTTATATCCTTTTTTTCATTTGAGCCCCTTCCTCTGAGGAACTGATGCACCTCCCGCCCAATGATGTTATCTTCCCAGCTGTTCTAAAAAATTGGATATAACAACAAAAAATGTCCTTTAAAGGCTTCGTCCACCCTGAAGCTCGTTCAAGGGGCAGCTGGACAAATTTAACAAGACCATTTGAACAATTTGAACACCACCAAGATGAGGAGTGCGTCTACCTACCTCACTGACTGGACTGAACTGAATCAAAACTTGTATGCGTGTTGGCAGACCATTATGATTAGTACATGATAAAAATAGTGTTGTATTTACAGTCACTATGTGAAATGGAGTAAACAAGTGCGTTCTGTGAATGACAGACAGATGCAAAAAGAATGAAAAAATGAGGAAGTAAGGCAGTGGCTGGTGGGGGCTTGTTGTGAGGTATTAGATTAATCTGCAGAGCAATGCAGGCTGGGATATTACTCCTAAAGCAGAGCTCAGTGTTCCCTTCATGCTAATGAAATGGGCAGAACTCCAGTATGGGATCAGAGACACGGAGGTCAGCGGGGCGTGTAAAACCATTACGCTCAGACTGCACACACATGCAAACATATACATTCTCATAGGAAACCACACATCATGACTTTAACTGATTTAAGTGTTTTGGAATCATGGGATGTTTAGTTATTTGAAAAAAACAAGTGAACTAAACAGAGAAAGAGAGAAAAATATATAAATATTAGACTAGATATATTAGAAGTGAGCATAGAAAAAATAACTTATAGACATTTGATCACATTTAAACATTGGTATACATTTGTTTGTGTCATGATATGTGTATATATAAAGCACCTAAAACTAAACTAGAGAACTAATATCTTGCTGTTGGTTGTACAAATACATTGGAAAATACATTGGCCACCCAACATGCGTTTGTCTATATTTCCACTATATTCCAAAGCGCTCTGACAAAGAGTGGTTTAAGCAGAGAGCACAGAGGTCAATGAACACACAATTTGTAGTCAGCACGCACATGCCGAATTGGCTAGATTGCTCCAAAGCATTTCAAAGGCATCAGGCACAGTGGAGAAGCTAACAAGCAATTGACAAAGTCACTTGATTGGTCAGAGGGCTCACAGGAGGGTGACATTAAACCAACTGGGCCTAAAATACAGGCCTTTTTTCTTATACAATATACACTATTGTTCAAATGTTTGAATATTTCCATTTCTAAAAGAATTTTGAATAAATGTATTATGGTTTCCACAGAAAACGTTAAACAGCGCAACCATTTTTTTTAACTTTGACAATAATAAGAAATGAGTCCCATTTCTTGAGTCCCAAATCAGCAACCCGAACATTCAGGTCTTCCATCATAGGAATGAATTACATGATAAAAAATGATTTTGAATTGTAATATTTCACAGTATTGCTGTTTTACTGTATTTTTGAACAAATAAATGCAGCCTTGTTGAGCATTAGAGACTTCTTTCAAGAACTTTTGAAAAATCTTTTCAACAGTAGTGTATATTTACTTTTTCAACTTTCATCAAGCATGTAGGATAAGCATCCAAGTATTGCTTTATAAATCAAAGATAATGTGTACTGTTATGTTTCTACACACTCCTAAAATGCTAAATTCATTACTGTCTACTTGCATATTATTATTGCATGTTAATTAGTGTCAGCTTAACTGAGGTTGAGGAGTATGTTCCACGTACTATAGAAGAGCCAGACCGATATATCGGCAGGCAGATATTATCGGCCGATATTAGGCATTTTCTAAAATATCGGTATCGGCAGTTATAATGGCCGATAAATTAATATTTAAAAAATAAAATAAAAAATGGACGAATGTCATGAGTGTTGTCAAAAAGTGCAGGTAAAGGGATAAGCAAGCTGACAGCTTATAACTATAAGGCAATGTAGGGACTAATTATTATTTTATTTATCAGAACTTTAATATATTTTGATGTTCCTCCATTCTGTTGTGACAATAAAAAGTTTCTTTTTAAAATGCATTATCATATTATTTTAATTAAAACTCATATTTAAATAACTAATGTTAGGGAAATCTGTTAATGTTTTGTTCGCGTTTCTGAAATAAAAATAATAATAATATCGGCCGATATATCGGATTTTAAAACCAACAAATATTTGTATCGGTATCGGCCTTCAAAATCCTTTATCGGTCTGGCTCTATACTATAGTATTCAGTCACATTTACTTTTTAACATTCTGCATTAAGATAATGTGCACACGTTTCATTTGTATTTTTCCATCAAACTGGATTTTGTTTGGTTATGGTGTCTTTTCTCACTGCAGTTAGTCAATTAAAACTAGTTGATGTCCTCTGCTGTGTGAATGGATGCTCTGTCAGAATGAAAAGATTTTCTCTGATTAATTTTAGCTTTTAGCTATGAATAATTATGACAAGGCTTTGTGATCTCAGAACATTCTGTATGCCAGGTAAAATCCATTGAGGAAAACCAATAATGAGATCTAGGTCTCCTCTCCTTCCCTTTGAGGATTCATGAGGGGGGAAAAAACACATTACAAAAGTTATTTCCTGGGATTTAGGAGCACAGAAAGAAAAACCCTGGATTCTATGCATTTGCAAGGTCATTCTCACAGCTAGTGTTTTTTCAGGACATGCTGAGGCATGTTCATGGCCTGAATTACAGTCTGACTGACTAAAGGATTTTTTTTTTTTTAAAGTAGAAGATAAATGATCTTAAGCTACAAGACCATACTTAAAAGTGAATCGTAATGTCACCACTGGCCTTTTCATAAACAGATTTATACGTGAGCAAAAAAAAAAAAAAAAAAAAAAAAAAAAATTCTGTTCATAATTACAACTTGTCTTTTTATCTTAAAAGCACTTCCTCATAAACAACTTTACTTTTTGGCTCAAAGATTCCCTCCAATCCAATCACATGGCCCCATTCCGGTATGTAACACCCACTTCACACAATCCAACCATTTTCGATGGATGAAACCAAGTCCATCCCAACTTTTCTCTCTCCAATATTCTGCCAGAATTAAAATATGTTATGAATACAATTCTTTTTTTTTATTATTTTAATATGTATATCTACATAAAGCATTTTTTTAAAGCTACAAAAATGGACTGACTCATCATTCTTCAGTTACCTACAGTTCACCATGACCCATGGTCAGGGCAGGGCGGTATGACAATACACTCACCTAAAGGATTATTAGGAACACCTGTTCAATTTCTCATTAAAAATACATTTAAATTTAATTCATACAGTTAAGACTACGCAATATATATATATATATATATATATATATATATATTCTATTAAAAAATGTCTGTACTAATTCAGACTACATATTAAATAAATCTATTATATCTGAAAAAAAAATTGTTTAATTCATATTTTTGCTTTATTTTATTTGTCCAACTGTTTGATTTGCTTCTTTTTTCTTATTTTCAATAACAGAAATGAGATAAAATAATACAAAAATAACCATATTGTGATATATATCTTTTTCATGAAATGAAATCTCATAACGTGACAATGAGATACCCACAGTGAGCACATCATCCCTTTCGTGTATATACAAGTACAAACACTCACAAACTCACCAGGCAGTCTGTTCATGTTTACCCCCTGGGCAGACAGTCCAATTCCCATGTACCTGGAAACACCAATGAGAGAGAGGACAAATTTACTAAAAAAAATAAGGACACTGTCACTGATAATCTCTGAAACTGTATTTAAACCACATATTAAGCTCCTGATAAAGTTACTATTCAACTGGGTTTAGTGACAGACCATTTTAAAGGTCTAGAATTAAACAAAAAAAGGAACTATTTGCCCTGCATAAATAACCTTTCTGTTGGTCAACGTTGTGAATACATGACCAACCTGAACCTGTTGCAAAATGGCTGGATTTCACTTATGAAATTTGCTGAATAACAGTAAATGTGACCATACTTTAAAAATAAAATACAAGAATCAAGCTTTTTAAATAATACTGAATAATAACATAATATTGTAAATAAATAATATAATAAAATGAATGGTGATTGGACTGAAGAGCCCTTTCCCACAAGTGAGTCTGGGACAGAGTTCTAAGGCATGACTCGACTCTTTTTAGTCACTCACAACCTGTAAGTTGCAGTTAGATGACCTAGTAGAACAGGAGCAATCCTGCTGGAATATATTTAGTAATCACATTGCAAAGTGGTCACAGGAAAGGGTGGGACCCTTTTCCATTTATTTTTGGACAATGATATCCTCAAACCGAGGGAAGGACAAACACCAACTACTGACTCAAGCATGACACATGGTTTCAGAGCAATTACATTTACATTTATTCATTTACTCATTTAGCTGACGTTCATTCATTTAGCGACTTACAAGTGCTATATATGTCAGAGGTCGCACGCCTCTGAAGCAACTAGGGGTTAAGTGTCTTGCTCAGGGACACATTGGTGTCTCACAGTGGAGTCGAACCTGGGTCTCTCACACCAAAGGCATGTGCCTTATCCACTGCACCATCACCACCCCTTTTCATTATCATTCTTTATCATTCTGAGACTGTGAAAACACCTTTTCATTAATTTCAGAATATCTTAGTGGTGCATAATTTTGCTTTAATGAGCAACTATAAGTTTGAGTAAAACCTGATTTGAGAATGGTCTAAAGTGGATGAACAACTGAACATCTGTACAAAGAATCACATGATCAGTGCCACAAATTTACAAGGCACTATAGAAATAGTGCTGAAAATTAAATATTACTTATTAATTTGACCTTATACGTAAGGGGTCAGTGCGTCCATTTGTTTTTTGATTTAATATTGAAAGTAGAAAACAGTTTCTTTTTCGTTTTTTTAATTCCAATACCCGGAATTGAGGAAGAACTGATGACGGAACAGTTTGATCTTCGGCAGATAAATCAGAGGAAATTATAGAAATCGAATATTCAAGCTGTTTATAAATGTTTCTACCTGAGAACAAAAAAACCTTGTTTTTCGTTTTCTTCGAAAAAATTAAAAGACGAAAAAGCAACTGTTTTCTCGTTTTTCTACTTTCAATGTTAAATCAAAAAAACGAGTGAACCGTACAGACCGTAAGGTAATATTGTCCCTAGATTTTCAATGTGCTCTCACACTTTCGAACCCCACTATATTTAAAACAGACCTGATACCGCTTCTCTTCAAATGCTTCCCGTGATGCATCTTTTGAAATTATAAACAAATATTGTATCTCGTAACACATCAAAATGCCTTCAACCAGAAGCTATTTGCACTTACCCATCTCTTCCTTTGCTTACGATCTTCACCTCAAAGTAGTAGATGCCACAAGCAGCGGGGATGGGATGGGTGGCCCGAACCGACGCTGCATCCTTGTGGTTTTTTCCATGGCCTAAAGCAAGACGGAAATATTGAGAGAAATTAATCACTGACCAAACACACCCTCTAATATAGATGACTGTCCACATAAATAACAACAAAGTTTTTAAGGGGACAAGGGTTTTCAGCTAGGGATAGGTCATGATGGTTGACGACAACAGACACTCTCCAGTTGTTTTCAAAAAGCCCTTTGAACAGCAGACAATTCGTTTGTTTCGTTCGTTGAAAGAACCAAATGACTCAGTAAAAGATTCATTCATTTTTAACTTAAAACTTAAACTTTGTTATTTATTTTTTAAATGAGCGATCATTTCGCTTGATAAGACCCTTATTCATCGTCTGGAATCGTTTAAAGCCCTTTGAACAGTTTGCAGTTTGCACTGAAACTGTCTTTTGAACCTTGAACCGTTTGGTTCCCATTGAAGTCCATTATATGGAGAAAAATCCTGGAATGTTTTCATCAAAAACCTTACTTTCTTTTCGACTGAAGAAAGAATGACATGGACATCTTGGATGACATGGGGGAGAGTAAATTATCAGCAAAAGTTTTTTTCAAAAGTGAACTACTCCTTTAAATACAAGTTCTCCACAGCGACTCTAGGGGTCGCTGTTTGACAAAAACAGAATTCCTGCGTAGTGTGCCTTTAAGTCTTGATGTACTTAATTGGTGATTAATTGATCTTTTGTAAAAATATAACAACTTGACACTCTGAAACAACTTTCCTCCTCTACTTTGAGCTCCTCCCACTTCAAACTGCACTGGTCCATTCTAATTGGGTAAACTCGTTTTCATAAAACCAAGTTATTTCTGAGGCATAGCCTGAATCAACTCTCATCCGGTTTAACTCAAAAGGTCAGGGAACCAAACTGGTTATGAACGGCATTTCATGTAGTCTGTAAAGTTGACATCTAATACACTCTGACTTCAACATTTCCACTCATTTCAATTGTGAGAAGTGAGTGTCATAGCCGTCTAAGCCTCCATGTACCATAGCAATGTGCTCCAATCTCCTAATCCATTTTCCTGCAGGTTGCTAACACCTGCCAGCATTAATAGACACTCAGTATTAGATTCTGCGAGGCCAGGCTTGCCTCCTGAGCCAATCATTTACGCAAACCTCACTGCACTTCAAGAGTCTCATGTTTAACTTCTCCGTGTGAACGTATCTTTGTGTTTATGTGCCTCAGACCTGTAACTTAACCCACATCTGCAGTTTGATTCCAGAACACCATATCTTGGTGCTACTGCATAAGCACACGTGTGTGTAAGAAATTAGGCTATGTACTAAGTTTTTATTTACACTTCATCATCAATTAACTGTAACAATGTGAATCACTTTTATTTTTAGGATCAAGTTCTGCTATCAAGCCACAATCGGTTTGTCAGCCAAACCCAGACAAGCATTCATAATCAAGAACACACAAAATCTATTTATATTCGAGTAAAGGCAGACGACCCTTTATGTGCAAATCCCCGACTCTCTCTTTCAACACACACTACAAATGCACATACGTGTGCACGCTCCTCCCCGCCCCCTGCTCACACACTCAATCTATTTATACATCATGCCATGACCAAACCATTCTGGGAGCACAGAACAGCGAGAGGACCTTGGGTGATTCTCTCCTTCTTTAGCTGCTTGTCTGTCTGTCCCTCCCTCTATTTCTCTGCCAAACATGTTTAATGCACAAAACACAAACAGCTTTCATACAGAGTCCTCCTCTGCAGTGCATAATCATGTCTGGTGCATCTTAAAGTGCTGCTCTAATCCAGTGTAGGACATTTTTTATTGTATGTTCTGCATCTGCGCTAGCTGCTTTGTGCCTCACGTTTCTCTTATTTTAAAATGGGGATGAGCCAGTAATTTGATAACACCTTTAGGACACATAATTTCCAGTATTGACACAAGGGTGAGAGTTTACATGCATGATCTTACACTTATTTATTTATTTTTATATGGAGTGAAGTATGACTAAGAAAAATATGTAAATTAATGGTTGGTTGAATGACATATTCACACACTTATTTAAAGCTGCTCTCCGTAACTTTTTTAAGTTAAAAATAATCCAAAATAATTATATATATATAAAAAAAACATTCTGCCAGTGGTCAAAACTATCTGCTGGCCATAGCTAGATTCAAAACGGTTAGCTTGTTATAATGATTTTAATTCCAGTGGTACTGGTGGGTTTCCGCGGGAAATTCGAGCATGTCTTTGCGTCATTACGTCACACCCGTACACAAAAAGAAGGAGTTTCGGCTAGCTGCGCGTGAGGAGATGTAAGAGATGTATAGGCTTTTCTCGCAGCACTTTACATAATTAAACTTATAGCATCCAGAAAGATCCAAACATCGTATAAAACCCAAAAGACTTCGTACTTTGGATTTAAGGTGGATAGGGAAAGAGAAAAAAAACGTCTCATGCGAACACAAGGATTTAAACATCGGCGGCGCTTTTGAAAAGTGCGTGAACTCCGTGTTTGAAGGGGTTCAAAACGGAAGAAGAGACGGCTTTTTTCTCCTGAACAAGTAAGACATTTCAATAGTTCAATCGCGTAACAGTACGTTTTCTTAATTCACACAGTTATGGAGTTTCCTTTGTTGTGCCTTTCTCGTTTTGCTTTTATGGAGAATATGAATTCTGAACTACAAAGCTAACCATAAAACACATTAAATTTAACATTAGTCACGCAATGCTGATGTTGTTAAAGGATTAGTTCACTTTTGAAAAAACTTTTGCTGATAATTTACTCACCCCCATGTCATCCAAGATGTCCATGTCTTTCTTTCCTCAGTCGAAAAGAAATTTAGGTTTTTGATGAAAACATTCCAGGATTTTTCTCCATATAATGGACTTCAATGGGAACCGGATGGTTCAAGTATCAAAAGACGGTTAATAACTGTTTCAGATGCAGCTTCAAATGTCTTTAAACGATATCAGACGATGGATAAGGGTCTTATCATGCGAAACAATCGGTTATTTCAAAACTTATTCCAAAAATGTAACTTTTATAAGGACAAATGCTAGCCTTGCTATATTCTGTGAGGCGCGTTTGCAACGTCACGTATTACGTAATTACGTTCAAAAGGTCACGGGCGACGTAGCCGAAAGTACAGAGTCAGTGTTTACAAGTTGAACGCATAGGTTGAACGTGCAAACTAACTCAAACACTGTTTACAAAAAAAGGAATTAAAAGGAAAAACAACGATGTCGACGATTTTGATTCTGTACTTCCGGCTACGTCGCCCGTGACCTTTTGAACGTAATTACGTAATACGTGACGTTGCAAACGCGCCTCACAGAATTTAGCAAGGCTAGCATTTGTCCTTAGAAAAGTTACATTTTTGGAATAAGTTTTGAAATAACCGATTGTTTCGCATGATAAGACCCTTATCCATCGTCTGATATCGTTTAAAGACATTTGAAGCTGCATCTGAAACAGTTATTAACCGTCTTTTGATACTTGAACCATCCGGTTCCCATTGAAGTCCATTATATGGAGAAAAATCCTGGAATGTTTTCATCAAAAACCTAAATTTCTTTTCGACTGAGGAAATAAAGACATGGACATCTTGGATGACATGGGGGTGAGTAAATTATCAGCAAAAGTTTTTTCAAAAGTGAACTAATCCTTTAACATGAACAATTTGAGAACAAAGTAGGCTACAATTTGCGCGGTTGCTGTAAATCGCGTTGATTAAATCTAACGAAGCTTATCATGTCGAATGCTTTTCCCCCCCTAGTTAATCAGAACAAAAGTGGATGTTACTTGTTCCGATGAAAATTCTTACGTTGGTCAAACTTTCAAAAAGTGAATCTGTGATTCTGTATGACAGTATCTATCCACACAGCGCGGTGATTGACGGCAGCACTCGCCTCAAAACACTGTGTTCATCCGCGAATGATAATTCCGCGAATAACTGCAATTGCAGATTTCGAACAGAGATGGCGACAAAGAGGAAAAGTTGCGGACTGCAGCTTTAAAAAAAAAAAATCTATCAGCCTCACAGAATTACACTGCTATCTGGTAAAGCTCCTTTTTTTATTGGGTCTCTCTGACAAAACATCTAAGGGAAATGTGGGAGCTGTACAAGGCTACAGCTGGCATCCATAATAACATCACTGCAGTTTGAGTGAACAAAGACACAGGGAGAGAAGATCGGGAGTGTTGTGCTAGTGTTAGCAAACAGGGTTTCACAGCTTCACAGAGACACTAGGGGGAAACGAACACAATCTGATGATGTCACCGCACCGACTAAACATGCATGATTGGCTCCTCAGACAGGCAAAACCCCTCTATAGGCAAACATTACAATGAGCTTAAAGGAAACAGAGTCCAACAGCATGGACACAGGAAATAGATAGCAGTCCACCGAACCACACGGAAACAATCTAGGCTTAAGATATATTTCTATCTATTCATCTTGCCTTAATCTTTTCACAGGAGGTGGTGTAAAAGCAGTGCACTGCAAAATCTGCATGGGGACTCATGTCCTTGTCAGTGTGACAATGTGGAAAATGAGGTCCACATTGCGAACAAAGACAGAGAATGTGCCTCTCATGTCTTTTCCACTTGTTTCATCATGCACAGAGTGATTTTTTTTGTGTCATGCATCCTAAATAAAGATGAAGAGCCACATAATTTGATATCATTTTTCATTAAAATATTTGACAGCACATATCTATTGTCTTCACTTGAGAACAAAAAATTCACTCTACAGAAACAGAATCTGGTACACTGGCTAAAATAGCGCTGAAGGTTAATAGACTGCAGGTTAAATGATCTATTAAGTGGAGCTGGTTTAAATATATATTTAAAGATGTATATAATGGCTCTTTTAAAAAATAGATTATAGTAACAAGATATTTGTTTTATCCTAATCTAATCACAGCAATCCTGTTTTGAGGATAAACGGACCAAACAGTCAGGCTGACAGAACAAAAAAAGCACAAAAGTGTATCAATATCAGTGTATCAATATCACATGACTCCTAAAAAACAAGTACCTGGCAAACATCAGCCGCCATATGAAGTGGTAAACATACCCATAGCCTGAAAGAGGATAGTGGCCAATGAGGTACAATTTTCCACAGACACAAAGCAGTGTACATTACCAAAATAATGCAGTGTTGTTCATTGTCGGGTCAAAGGGGGTGAACTAAACTTCAAGGATAAACTTCCTACTGGGCCTGGGCATTAACAAACATACTGTGTGTTTAACAACAGCTATAGACTAAACAAAAGGCAAGTGACCTTCAGTGGTATAAGTATTAGACAACAGGCCCACATACACACAACATTATAATCAGAATTAGGTGCATTATAACCGCATTTGTGCCTAAACTAAAAATAACCAGGGTACATGTTGGTATTGGTAACATTTCAGTAATCTGTCAGACAACTGACAACACAATACAGCCTTTTTACAAGCCTAATAATTCACATAGATGCTACAACAAAAGAGCTCATTGTTATTAAGACATCACTTAGATTTTTAAATGTCAATTTATATTACAAGTCAAGGTAGCTACTTTGTGAAAAAAAAACATACTAGCAAGTTTACACAAGCAAAAGTATTTGTAATGCACACTTGTGTTTAGTAAATGCATGTGTCTATTCAATAAGCATTAGGACGAGCAACTATATTGTTACAACTAAACTAACTAAAGAATAAGTAATAATAGTAGTAGTACATAACAAATTGTTACTAGTAAATTACACCAGCAACAATTACAGCACATACTCCTGACGCTTTTTTTAAATAAACCAAATATGAATTCATGTCCCAGTTAATCTTAATGTTGAAACATTTTCCTAATTGAAAAAACAAAGGAAAAATAAATTCGATTTTCTATTCATTAACTATACGATATAATAACTGTTCTTTTTATTAAAACCAATTTTTAAGTTTAATCTAAAACAATAACTAACCGCATAACACTATTTTCCACTGTTCTTTTTAATAGTCAACTTACTTTAATCAGTCATTAAGGTTGGTAAACACTGTCACAGACATGATGTAATTTCACCAAGCTGATTGCTCACTAAAAAAAAAAAATTAATCATGTTTTCAGGCCATTTCAAGTTTGATTGACTTAAAGTGGTGAAATCTAAGTGGCCGATTTATTTACTTGCTTTTTAATTAGTCTTCCCATTAACGCCATCATTTTGTTCGTTTAGATCGATATGTGAACGCGCACGAAAACAAGAGGCAGTATTTATCGCACGAGCCAATCATATCCAACCATGACCAATAATATCCAAGTGGGTAATCCAGGCGGAAGTTGAAGCCTCGCGGGAGCCGCCATTGTAGCAGAACTTCACCTGCTGTTAGCATCCCATTGACTCCCATTCATTTTGGCGTCACTTTGACTGCGAATAACTTTTGTTTTTTTTAAGTCCAAAGACTTAATTTGCCCATTACTTATTTTTAAAGAAACACGACAATGTATAAAATTCCATTACTTTGTATCTTACGTTACGGCCTAGTAGAAGCCATTTTTGTAAAAGATAGGATAAAGATTGTGTCATAACCACGGGACTTACTGTCACACAATAGAGACATTACCGTATAGCTCGCAGGCAATCTTTTACTGTCTATGAGGCAATTGGGGGGACATAGCGGCATAAAGTCAAGGGAGAAGCCCATAAATAGACTCCATAAAAGCAACGGGACAAAATATTCCAATGTTTTTGACGAATTAGGTGATTCAGATTTGTCTTGGCACAGCTACTTGAAGATTTTCAACTGTTAGACTGTCGTCACGCTCAGTTTGCGCAGTCACTTAGGCATCATACTTCAGTCTTCTCCGTTGAAATCAATGGGGTCGCTGTGTCCATTACTTTTACTCTCTATGATAATATCGTGATGGAGGCATAACCTCTTCTCATGAGACTTTTCCCCGTTCAATCTCAATTACCCCTCACTAAACCTACTGTATATGCTTTGGGGGGTCTGTTAAAAGTCAAAGGGCTCAGCCTCCCGCTGTAACTTTGCTTTCTGGTTTCACTGTTGAACACTGTTACTTTAGAAAAACGTGATTTATCAACTTCGTAATGTCACATTTTATGATATTTGTTGCATTGTTTTATTTTTGTATTATGGGTTATTTTCTCTTCCAATTTTTCTGAGGAGGCACTGCCTCGTCGAGGAAACACCTTTGATGACTAAAAGGCGTTGTTGTGCGAATGAGCGGGATTATCAATGTAAAGGTGCTTTGATTGTTAAAAGTGCTATATAAATGAAGGTGACTTGACACAACTCCAGTTTGAAATGAATAGGGCATGCTGATATGTAAACTACAGATTCCCATAGAATTCAATGGAAAAAATGTGCAATTTGTTAACAGCAACAACACAAGGTACTTGGGAGTGACTAAAGGCAAAGGAGAACTAATAAATAATAAGTTTTAGGGACTAACTGAATAGACAATAGTCACTACTGGAATGATGACTAGTTTAATGTATGTCTAATGATTATTCAGCAGTAATCAAATGATAGGTTCTATAAAAAAAAATAGATATAACTTGGCCTGAAAGAATATTTTAAAATAAGCTTGCCAAAACCATTGAAAGCTTATACATTACGCTCTAAATAGACTGATAGTTCTCAAATTAGACTGCTTTATTAACCATTTACTAGAAACATGTAAACAAAAAAGTACATCTGCACTGGGTAAATTCACAGTCCCCCCTGAGGCGACTGGGTCATTCGAAAAGCCACAACAGTTTAAACAGCTAGTGTTGTGGAATTCGAATTCATTATAAAAGCGAATTCGAACGATTCGAATTCGATATTGTTCGTCAATGCAAATGCGTCAAATATATCATGAGCACAGCAACAACAAGATAAATAAAAAAACATTTTCAGCTGTTTGTTGCGTTGTGAACGCGCCGCGCGTCCTTATATAAATCACCCGACAGCGGATAACAAATGCAATTATGCAATGCGGAGTAAACTAAACAATCATTTGCAATTCATTGCAATAGTGTAGCTGCTTAGCTGCCCTTATATTGCCCTGCCGTGGCTAGCTAGCCCCAGCATCGACTAATTCACCGAAAGGGAGTTTAAACCATAAGCTTGGCAAACCAATAACACTTGATGTTGTTGACATGGCAATAGGTAAAAGGTAACTTAGGTGTCCAAAAAGCTAGACCCTCCAGTCGTGCTTATGCCCCAAGCTACTCTCGCTAGCCGAATTCTGACATGACGGTTTGCTAAATGTCAACCCATTTGGACATTCCTCTTTCCTACTATGCAACAAAGCAGAAGGGGACGGAAAAACACAGCTCAAACTAGATCGGGGAGATTGCATACACACTCGAGTGCAGACGGGATTGTCAAGGCCTATGGGTTGACAGTTGAGCATGTGTCACATCTGTATACCTTTGTAATGCACCCGCAGATTATTCTGTGAGAGCCCGATGTAGCTGTACTTATCCTTGGGGCTCCAAGATCGGGGTAAGGGGTTCTCTTCCTCATTCACGGCCGGGTACAGTCGCTTCAAACGCTCGCTTAGCTCATGCTCTTGATAATTAAAAGCAGGATCTCCTGTTAGCAGGCTCCCCACTCCAAGCTCTGCCATTTTTTGCTTATGTTTTTGTATTCCTTCTAGTAATCCTACCCTGTTGTGCCAATCCGCTAAAAAGGAGACAGCGCTAGACTAAGGAGAAACACACACACACAGCAGCGGGGAGAGAGAGATTTCCCCGGATAACAGCGGCTCGCTCGCTCGCTCTCGACAGTGACGTGTGGGTACTGTAGTCGAACACAAAGCCTGCGCAGTGCACGCGGCTGACATGAGGGAAGTGCCGTCAACTACATGACCCATACCTAATTCAACTGGGGCTGTAAAACGCAGGCTAGGATTTGTAGTTTTTATGTATGTGGCTACTTGATTTGTATGAAAGTAAACAATTTCGAAATGAAACAATCTCGAATCAGTGACTCGGTGGTTTGTCATTTATTAAAATGTGTGGTGATAAATTCATCCCACTACTAGACTCGGGCATATCATTCTCTCACTTTCAGCTATTTATGTAACAGACTTCATGTAATCCTTGTCCCAAACTCTTGGTCTGTGAAGCAGTAGTTTTACCTTTTTGACTTGACTTATTTTAAGTGTACTGATTGTTTTCTGTGTTAGGGTCCATAACATGGCGTGCATATTTTTTGTCCAAGTACTTTATTGTCTTTTAAAATAATTTGACAAATTAATGACATATATCACGTTACTCTTTAAAACCAATTTAGTTTGAATTCCTTTTTAGTACATGTAAATAATACATATTAGTGTGTGTTTTCCTATCTTAAAGTTACCCCCAAAACTTCAAGGTGGTGAACAAATTAACAAAAATAACTATTTAAAATGGTGTCCTAATAATACAAAGTTAAAAACTAAATATGGCATCATTTTAGGTTTTAATCCATATAAACACGTTTTATAAATATCAGTAGTTTTAAAGATGTTGAGATAATTGAACAACTTTTGTCCAACAATTTGTATATTCTCAAATGTCAGAGTGGCACAACTGCAAACTATTTTATTATGAATTGACAAGCTAATGATAATAAATATTATAATGCATCATCCAAAGGAGTCCAACTGATCCTTGTGGCAGAGTGAAAAGGTTTGTAGATCTCTCAAATACTGGTAAACATTGCTCATTTCAAGTCTGGGTAGGGTTGGTACATTTTCCCTGTCAGGTGGTACAACTATATCCATATTTGGCTGTATCGCCTGACATAAAAACACATTGATATATTATTTAATAACTGAAACGCGTTTAAACTTTGTTCATCATGGCTCAAACATATGCATTACATTCGTTTTTAGTTTTAAAGAATTATCATAATTATGATTTAAAGAATAATGTTGTTGTTTTTTCATTGAAATTACTAAGTTTATGACATGTTTACAGTTAAAAGCACGTTCGTATATTCAAAAGCAAGGTCACTTCTAACCCTACGGTCAATGATCAAGACATTTTGTTCAACAAGTTGAGTAAAAAAGAGACGCTTGTTTTAGAAAAACAAGACACTCAGTGGTGCAATTCAGTAGCCCTAGCGTTAACTGCCAAGAGGGAAAAAGACAATTGTTAAATCATAACAGAGCAATCTAACGTTTAAAATATTAAACAAAAAACGTGATTTATTTGAACATACACACGTGAATTTAATGCAACCCATATGATGTTTTAGACGACAAGGCGAGTTGGTTTTCATAAAGGCATGCCGTTGAACAGCTATTCATGGAAGGTCTTTTCAAGGGTCCTGCGGTATCATGGCAACCACCTGTCAAACAACAACAAATGCCATGCCGTTGAAGTTTCAGTTGGATGTACGCTGATGAATCTGCTGTGGAATAATATAAAGCTATTTATTCGTCCAAATGTCACTAAAAGAACTACAGCTGCCACCGTTACACTCTGAAAGGCAAGATATAAGGAGATTTTAGAATCGTTAAAGTTGCTTAGTTCACTGAACTAGAGTTGCCTACAAAACAAACAAGTCCGTAGTTAAATGGAAAAAAGCTATTAAATCAGTAACTTAAATGACCAATAACATGTTTTCACATCAATATATTTGTTTAAAATACATCTATACGTTTCAAATAAGTTGTATATTGTGGTGAGATCTGGTATTACCTCAACTCCCGAAGAGCCCCTGGTATCGAAGTGGCCAGGTGGCCTTTTGCTGTCAGGTCAGAATTTCTGAATAACTATCCTTCATAGCCCATTTAACCTATACCAGTAAATCTAGGTGTATCCCTACACTCATGTGAAACAATAACTTATTCCCAAGAACCATCAATTCAATTCATACTCACCCTCCTAGGAGAAGATTCCGTGGGGTCCTGGTGACTTCTTGATCTCGCAAGAATGATTCTAATGCTCTGACTACTTATAGAACTGTTTCATGTACACTGAAGTAAAAAATAAAACACTTCCGTCTTTTTTAAAATGAAAATGTATTTATACAAACGATCAAAATACTGGTTACACAATAATTAGTATTTGTAGCAAAATAATAAAAGGTTACAGATTATGATACTTCAGTGTATCCAAACTTAACAGGGCAGTCTTGTATAGCTTTTTCAAAGAAGAATTGAAGATGTATTTAAATACAATTTCAACATCTCTCAATAAGAAAGCAATGAAAACATCTAGAATTTGTACCATGTTTAATATTCTTCCTTAATGTTTTATTTTTTCTTGTATGCCCTCATCTCTCTCCTTCTCTTTTTTTCTTTAAGACTAATGTAAAATAATGTTATTTCTTTTCATATCTCCTCTCTTAATGTATTTGATATCATAATGTCTCCTTGTTTTGATAGTTTGTTTACTGCTTGTATGTCTTGTCTTCTGTTTATTAACATTGCATTAATAATAAAAAAAAATTACAAGAATCAAATACCTAGTACACAGTTCAAGCAATAGATGAAAAAGTAACTTGGTCTCGTTCAGAGCGTATCAAGTTAAAAGTTTACAGCAGAGCAGTTAAATCAAAAACCTTTCCAGTAAACTGGACTGAAGAGTAATTACCTTCAGGGATGCACGCAAAGATCTCGATCAAGGATGCAACAACTAGCAGCGAAAGAGCAGTCATATTTATACTGAACTGGGTTACATTGTTCCTTCTACACTCTGGGTTTTTTCCATCCTTGAGCAATCTGTTCTTTCCAATGAACTAACCTTGTGACATTAACTTGCGACACATAACCATGCGACTTCAGGTTCCGCTGCATGGGGAGGCTTCTGGTGTGGGCACAATTCTCCATGTTGTGTGCATTTTTCCGTCCTTTGCGAGCCTTGCGTTTTGTGTTCCTTTTTGAGTGTGTGTCTGTGTATAAATCTGCACGTGTTTTTGTAAGTTCATTAAAATCTATACAATTCCCTACAATATGTTAATGATTACCATTTCCCCACGTTATTTTCTATTTTAATCAAATTTTTTTATTATTTTAAATCATTCTTTTAATCATATGTTTAATGTAATATCTCAATATTTGTTTAAACATCTCCTGTCACTGCTTGACATAATCGACTAGTTGAAGCTGTCTGTCTTGTAATCTATGTTATGTCTCACTTTCCATGTAATGATGACAGCAATAGCAGAGGATCACATAGGCACAATACTGGCAGGATGCCTAGGACAACGTTTATAAAAGTAAGTAATCAACCTGGTGGTTAGTTTTAGTTTTATTAGTTTAATGTTAGATGCGATTAATCGATTTGACAGCAATATTTTAATCACAAAAAACAATATTTGATAGTATTCCAGTCATGCACTGATAGCTAGCTGACTTACATATGGATCTATACTGTTAACGGTTTACAGTATATAAAGTGTGACTTGGATTTAGTAACATATATTTGGCTTATTTGGTTTATTAATGCTAAAAATAGACATTTACTTTGTATTGTTTTGACACCACCATCACATGCCCAATAATGCTGGATCACTCTCATTTTCCCTCAGACCAAAGGAGGGGAAACCTCCAGTGACCTTTCATCCTCGCCTGCTGAAGCTACCAATCAAATTGTCCAAAAGCCTAAAGAAAAAATACTTCATGGGTATAGTACAACACATAGCCAGTGTTCATTTTTAGTAATGTAGTTGTAAATCTTTATAGTTTTAAATAAAAAAGTTTTATACAATTGTTTTGAAACTTAGTCATCTTATCTGACTTTTCCATGTCTATTCTGAATGCCAATGTCTTGTTCCTAATGTCATACATAATGTGCTGCAGATCTCTTGCCAAGCCTCGTTTCTTAGAGCAACTGGAGGGTCATCTCAAGAGAGAATTAGAAGCTTTAGACACACACAGCCCCAAAGTCCAAGAGCTCCGACTGCAGGTTTATATCCCACTTTGCATTAGTCTCTTGTGCTTTAGCACACATTATGGTTTAAACGTTTGGGGTTGGTAAGATTTTGATGTTTTTGAGGAAAAAAGACTTATTCTAACAAAAGCTGCATTTGTTTGACAACAACAGTAATATTGTGAAATATTTAAAAATCAGCATCATTACTCCAGTCTTCAGTGTCACATGATCCTTCAGAAATCATTCTAATTTGCTGATTTATTATGAAGAGTTCAGATGCAAAAGCCTCTAAGTGCCATTTGAAATTTTATTCTTTAATGATGATTTTTATCAAACTTGTATATTTAAGTTCAGTGATTTCACTTAAATGGCAATGGTAATTACCTATTAATTGTTATTTAAATGAAATTACTGAACTTAAATATAAAAGTTTGATAAAAATCATCATTAAAGAAGAAAATTTCAAATGGCATTTAGAGGCTTTTGCATCTGAACTCTTCATATATATATATACTTTATCATTTCTAATTTGGTGCTCAAAAAAAATTATTATTGGCTTACTATTAATGTTGAAAACAGCTGTGCTGCTTACATTTTTTGTGAAAATCGTGATAATTCTTTTCTTTGATGAATAACTTGATGAAAAACTCAAACACAGCATTTAGAATGCTTAGAGCTTAGAATTTAAGTCTTAACCATCACCTCTGTTTAATGCATATATTTTCTGAATACATATATATACATACGTATGTGTGTTTCTATGTTTATGTAGTATAGTATATATAAACAGTTTTTTTTTCTTCTGCTTTTCCCTCTGCATTATAAAGGTTTATCAGGAGGTCTTTGGATATTTAATTGAAGAATTTAAAACCTATAAGCCTATTTTGTCTGCCATCAAAAATGAGTATGACATCACATTAGGTATGTGCACTCTTTTTATTATTTGTGGGAGGAAATCTTTGTGCAAGCAGGATAACGCTATTTCTAGTATTGTATTAAACAAAAAGACGTAGACGATCACTCTCAGTACTTTAATCTGATGCCAATGTAAAATAGAGGAAATCTAATTGATAAATATATGGTAACATAAAATGAAATGCTAATGCACTCTAAACAATGCTGGGTTGTTTTAACCCTAATTTGGGTCAAATATGGACAAACCCAAATGTTGGGTGAAAAATGTCATTTAAAATCTGTCAATTTTTTAATTACATTTTTAACCCAACATTTGGGTTTGTCCATATTTGACACAAATTTGTGTTGCAACAACCGAGCAGTTTTTATTGATGAGGAAGAAATTAGTTGAGATGAACTTGTTAATGTCTCTCACTCACAGCGCATCTCCGTGAACAGATTAGGGATCTGCTACCACTTCGGGCAAAGCTAGTGCTTGTGTCGGAACAGTGTGAGAAGAGGATTCTGGATCTGAAAGTGCAGGAAAGAGATGAGATCCGAAATCTGAAGCAAGACCGTCAGCGACTGCAGGACGTCGTGAAGAGTATGAGAAGACAACAGAGTGCTCTGCAGATTCAGGTGGAGCTGGAATGTTTTTACAATTTATTATTTCTGGCATTTTGTAGAAATCAACATTGGATTATTCAGACAAGCTTTATAGCTCACTCTGAATCTTTGTATTCTGCTTGGTTAAATAATATAATAACTAGCATGAACTTTCAATAGGCTACTAGGAAGGAGGAAAGCTTATTTTATTTTAATTAATTATATCATCCCATGGTCTATTAGCAAACTAATCATATTATGTTGTGGTTTCTCTTAGCATATTATGTGCATCTTATTAACATTTGAACACGGTTTGAAATGAATTGAAATCTTTTGGATGTTTACAGCAGATGCTTGTCAGGGCCAAACGGTGGGTCAGTGATTTACATTTCAAGTGGTTTAGGTCATTCATATACAAATTTGGGAGATGAGGGGAAAAAACAAGCCAGTGTTATTTTTTGCAATTTGAACTAGGTTAAAAACCTGCTTTGAAATTTATATTAGTTTATTTCGTTTTATTCTTTTTCTTTTTAAATGTTGCATATCAACGTCTACATATTAAATATTATAAAATATTTATAATATTTAAAACACTGTAAATATGCTCATAATCTGTAAATCTGTAAATGCTTATCCTGACTAAACCCAACTGTGATACTTTTATTCTCATATTTTTTATATTTAAATTTTTTTTATTATCATTTGTATTATGTTTCCTGTTGTATTTGTATTTGTGCACTGGATGCCTCAGCACCAAAACAAATTCCTTGTGTGTGCAAGCACACTTGGCAATAAAGCTCTTTCAGATTCTGATTTTTATAGATTTTCTATTTAGCTTTTAACACTAAGTCATTTTTAACTTAAGTTAGTTTAAGGTTTTACTTGCTGCACTGCTGCACTGCTGCACTGCTGCTTCCACAAAGCAAATTGTTGATGATGAAACAAACTCATGTGCATCTTACCTCTTCCACAGGTTGATCATCTAAAAGAGGATCTGGCCTCCCAGTATCAGCAATACAGGGATGAACGTGATGCACGAAGGCTGCTCATTACCACAATCAGCACAATGCGCTCTCCTCAAGATATTGAGCGTGATGCTAATAATGAAGGTTGTAATCACACTAGTAATGGTGATGATGATGATGATGATGATGATGATCAGTAGTGCAGTCTGAAAAAAAATAAATCTACATGGAAAAAAAACAATTTCTGCTAGAAGTGAGTGTGTGAATTTAAGAGAATAAGGAGCAAGTGGAGGAAGCATAGCAGTTGTGATGTCAGATTAATTTAAGATGATGAATTGAATGCTAGCTGGGCTGGAGATTTCTGCAGAGGTTTGATTGGCAGGAGTGAGTTGCAGTAGTCATGATAAGAGCAGAATAGAGCTTGTACCAGTCTACCAGAACCAGAGTAGCTTCTATGGTAAGAAAATGTGTGTTTTATTGGAATATCTTGTTTTTGGAAGGAGTGGATAGAGATTGAAGGAGGAGGTTTGACTCTGCTTGTTCCTCTCAGAGGCGGAATCGGAGGATCCTATGGTGGTGAAAATGGCTTTGCAGGTGTGTAGAGAGGATCTTACCAAAGCTCAGGTGGAGCTCAACCGCCTGGAAGCAGAATACAGCGATGTGGTCCCTCGACGCGACTGGGATAACCTGAAACGTATGCATGAAGAGACTCTAACAAAGGTATGGAGAATTATTTTATTTTTTTATAAAGTATTTTTCTGTTAAATAAATGCCGTTTCTTTAACTTTCTGTTCATCAAAGAATCCTGAAAAGGTGTATCACGATTTTAACAAAATTTTTAACCAGTATGAATAAGAAATTTCTTATTTCTGAAGGATCATGTGACATTGAAGACATTGAACAATTCAGCTTTGCCATCAAAGTAATAAATTACATTTAAAAATATATTAAAATTGAAAACAGTTGTGATAATATTTTTACCATATTACTTTTTATATTGTATTTTGATCAAATAAATGCACCTTTCGTGAGCAACTCCAAACTTGTTACATCCAAAATCAACTTAAAGGAGTAGTTTGTGATGTCATCCAAGATGTCCATGTCATTCTTTCTTCAGTCGAAAAGAAATCAAGGTTTTTGATGAAAACATTCCTGCATTTTTCTCCATACAATGCACTTTACTGGTAACCAAACGGTTCAAGGTCCAAAAGACACTTTCAGTACAAACTGCAAACTGTTCAAATGCCTTTAAACGATTCCAGATGATGCATAAGGGTCTTATCAAGTGAAACAATCAGTCATTTAATAAATAAATAACAAAGTTTAAGTTTTATAAGCTCAAATGCTCGCCTTGCTCTGTTCTTTGACGCACGTTTGTGACTCTCCTGTTCGAACTCATTCATCAAAATTAACAAATCTTTTTCCGAGTCATTTGGTTCATTGAACGAAATGAACGAATTGACTCGGAAAAAGATTTGTTCATTTTGAAAAGTGAAACTACTCCTTTAAACATCTTATTAAACATCAATTCCAGAGGTAGAGTGATAATAATAATTTTACAATAATATTTAATGTGATTTTTTTCCTTGTTTCAGCTGGAAACCTTGCAAACAGACTTTGACAAGATGAAGTCTGAATATGACACACTGCTTGAGGTTCATCGCCAGGTAGTTACACAGCAAAACGGTCTTCAGAAGGAGCCGGAAGGATTCAAAGAGGTCTATAATGATAAATATGTAATCATAAACGTATCTGATTACTTAACATTCTTCTAATCTACAGTCAGCACCTGCTGTGTTACACTCTAATCAGTCAGTGCTGCAACATGGCTCTGATAACAAACACAATGTAACAACTCCCAGACCAAACTGGGAAAAATGTTCAGGTATCAGTCTCTGAATTTTCCATAAGGATTTCACCAAGTTTCTCTTCTTTATATAGCACATATGTTGAGCATTTGTTTTAGATATTGATTATCTAATGCATTTTATAGACACACTCGGAGGAATTGAACGATGTAGAGAGCTTTTTGAAGGTCAGTCCAGCCAAAAGAAGCTGGAGATCTTGCTGCAGGAGGTGAATGGACAGAATGAGTTCTTTACTGGCCTTGTAAGTGTTCCTAACATCCATCTATCTATCTATCTATCTATCTATCTATCTATCTATCTATCTATCTATCTATCTATCTATCTATCTATCTATCTATCTATCTATCTATCTATCTATCTATCTATCTATCTATCTATCTATCTATCTATCTATCTATCTATCTATCTATCTATCTATCTATCTATCTATCTATCTATCTATATATATATATATATATATATATATATATTTGAAGAGTTCAGATGCAAAAGCCTCTAAGTGCCATTTGAAATTTTCTTCTATAATGATAATTTTTTTACTTAAATGGCAATGAAGATTACCTATTAATTGTCATTTAAGTGAAATTACTGAACTTAAATGTACAAGCATGATAAAAATGATTATTCTAAAAGAAAATTTCATCTGAACTCTTGCATCTGAACTCTTCATTTGTAGAATTAATGCTAAGCGTGAATACTCTGATTTACAATATGCTTGTTGTGGACCTAACTGGATATTAAAATTGTTTTGACAGGGCACAACCAGTGACGTCCCCATTTATCTACAATATGAGGGGAAAATTAAGAATCTTAAGCTCAACAAAACAGATGTTATCAAAGTTATAAAAGATATCTGGAGGAACAAAACTACAGAGAATGAAAAGGTATGGCATACTAATATCCTGTCTTGATTTGTTTAAACATCGAATAGTTGAGGATTTATAACTGTATTTCTCCACCCATTTTTCCTCAATGAAGATTGATCACTCCAGAGATCTGCAGGTGTTTCTTCACAGCTATCTTGTGGAACAGTATAAGGATATGTCCGCAGAGTGGGCTTACAGCTTGATGGAAAGCATCCAAAACAATCTTAAAGATGATTTCATCTGCCTTTTCAGTGACATCTTGACTGGGAAGGTTTGTGCTTAATCTAAGTTACAACCATTTGCCATATTGAAAAAGTCCATTGAAAGCAGTTTTTTCAGCTGCTGTATTTAATAAGGGCCTCCAAAACAATCCAAATTTGTATTGGGGTAATTATATACTAACTGAGATTTTATGTAGAATAATTGAGTGTCATTTTGTGGCAGGTTGATGAGAGTATCTACCATGGACAGACACAGCTGCTGTCTCATTTGCTCAAGGTTTTTATTCAAAGTGACATAACACAGTGCGGATCACTAACTGTATTAGAATTTAGGTGAGTGACAACTCGTATGTCTTCAGTAGAAATATATATGATTGTCATGTGATTATTATAATATGTGCTGATTATCAGTGAGGCATTGAAGCAGGCTTTCCCCCTGAAGTCAGATCAGGACATAGATGAGCTGCTGATGACGGCTCAGACAGAGCTAAGGAGTAATGGAGTGCGCATTTCTTATCAGACACTTTATACAGAGGTCAGTTTGGATTTTCTTTGGCTAAGAACAAGAAAATATGTACACTATCATTCAAAACTTTGAGTATGCACACCAAGGTTGCATTATATGTTCAAAAATGTTCTGCTCAAGTCATTTGTTTTGATCAATTGAGTGCAGTCGCTAAATAAATGTATTATTTATTTTCATTAAAAAAAAAGTACTGTGCCCAAACTTTTGAATGGTTCTGTATATATTAATGTTAGAACAACATCATGTTTTGTGTGCATGTTGTTTCCACTCCAGGACACAGATGGAAGACATAAAGAATTCCTGAGTCTAGTTAAAAAACAAGCTACCGCTGAGAGACTCCAGTACATCAGTGAGCTGAGAGTGCAACTTGAAGGCAAAGGGTGAGAAATCATCCATCCACTGTTTACAATTAAATGCATTATAAGATAAATCGGAGTAAAGCCTGCATTGTCATAGTTGTGTCCTGTTTTGTATGTCATCAATGTAGGGAAGTGGACGCAGAGCATCTCGGGACTGCCTTCAAAACTATCGATCCTTCACTGGATTCTGAAACTCTGGACTGGTATCTCAGTTTAGCTTTTAAGACAAAGGAGTGTGAATTACAAGCTCAAGCTTTGAACACGGAGGTTGTGCTACAGCGTCTCTCTGTGGCGGATGTAAAAAGGGCAGGGCCAGCGCGATGACCATAGTTATGTCAAACACATTTCCAATTTTTCTTTTTATAGCACACCGACACTACATATATAAACCAAGCACAGCACCAGGGCATAGACATACAGATGTGTTAATAGTTTGCATATTGTTATGGAATTAGAAAATTGCATATCAGGAATGACACAATATTAAATAATTAGATAAAAAATTATATCAGTAATATGTTTCTGGCTTCTTTTTTGCTTTCTATTAAAAACAAAAGAAACGTCATGCTTGTTATATTGACATTTTACCTAGAAAAAAAATCAAGAAAGCTGTGTTTGTATTGTCTGCATGTTATTTGTCAATAAATTGTACATTTATGTTTATTTGTATGTCAAATGTATTCTTATGATTGTTAACACTTTAGTGTAACTTTAAAAATTTACTTTTCAACCCATGGTAAATGCAGAGAAGCACTGCGTTTGTGAGACCAATTTATCAGTTAAACTAATCGAAAAATAAACAGAACTGTTCAGCCACATGTAGTTTTATTTTACACAGAAGTTTTTTAATAGCTGAGAAGTTATGGTTTCTACGGGACAATACTAGAGTATTTTAAGTATAATATTCTTGGATTCACCTGCTGCTCGAAGCTCTAGTTTTAGATTTGGAAAGCAATACATCAAGAATCGGTTGACTCCTGACTGTCAAGAACCAAAATTGAAAGCAGTGTGCAAGTGCTTCGCGCATGCGCAAACCGAAGAGGCCGCTCAACTTCTGTTCACGGCGCGCTGGAAACGCCATAACTGGAACCGGGGGATTCGGTTTAGGGCTCACTGAGGTAAGATGTTGGCCATATATTACTTATAACTGTTAGCGATGTGTTTACACTGCACATAACGACTTTATATACATACTTTATGCAAAGTGGGACTGTGGCTTTTTTCCAAGAATAATCTGAAGCGCTAGCTAATAGGACACGCCTATAGGACTGGAGCGTGTACGGGCCGCGCGAGGGTCTCGCGCCCGCATGCAGCTCATATGGCTCTGAGGTATTTTTAGAACGGAACGAGAGCGCGTTTGCTCCAAGTTGACCGTCACTATTCAAACTCCGAGTCAATATTTAATAAAGTAACGTTCACTTCAACGTAAAGCACAACTTTTTCCTCATCACAGTTTAGCCGGCGAGTTCGCTGTAGACAGTTAGCACGTCGGCTAAAGCTACAATGAATCAGTCTACACCGAGGCCAATGAAAGCTATCTTAGCATGTTTACTTCAATCAAATGGTGGTTGCGGTTGGAAGGAATGATTCCAACCACAACTCGGAAGTCATTATATCGTCAGTGATTGATTTGAATTTGAGTTAGTTTGCAACCAACCTAACAGTTACCAAGCTAAACATCTTTAAAATCCTCTTTGGAATGGCAAGACGAATGTTTTTTTATATACAGACCAGTAATTAATTTAAGTTTCCTTTTATTTAGCTTCTCTAGCTTAACAAGTAATCGTTCCAGCGTGTTGGGTTTAAGTTAGTTATTGTCACCCATACATTTGTTAGATAAATTGCCATTAACAGCTCTAACTAACTAAAAACGTTACCCCAGAACTATAAAAACAACGATTGTACGTGTTTGATTGCTGGGCACACTATACATTTTGGAGGAAATTCATCTGTTCAAGTTTGAAAGACTGCAGTGAATCATGGCCCAAGCAAGCACATGATACATTAACCACCAGCCAAACTTGCTGACAAATCTGTATGAGTGTCTAACAGGGTGGAGCAGGAGCGTGTCAGATTCCATGAGTTTCTATAAAGAAGTTTATAAAGGCCTGTTCACATCAAGGAGGATCACTATAAAGTTTTAACAATTGTTATAATTTATGAGAATACCGGTAGGTAAGTCCACACCACAAGTTACAAGTATTATGATAACTCTACAGAGGAACAATATCAAAATGATTTTTCCTGGCTGATGGGATATAAACATCAGCAGCCAATCAGAATCCACCCAACATTAAAGGATTTTTTTTTTTTTACCTTTATTTTACCTGTAAAGAAGCACATTGAGATTAAGAATCTCTTTTACAAGGGCGTCCTGGCCGAAACTGACAGACACAGAACATTTGAGTGTAACAAATAACATCCAACAATACAAACACATATACACACACAAGCAACTCTAGTACAATTTCAATATCAAAAACATAACTAGCTAAAACATCTACAGCCCGATGTTTAGTTTATTTGGACCTTGAACCGTTTGGCTCCCATTAAGTCCATTATATGGAGAAAATCCTGAAATGTTTCCATCAAAAACCTTAATTTCTTTTCGACTTAGGAAAGATCTTGGATGACATTGGGGTGAGTAAATTATCAGTAAATTATTAATTATAATCAAATTATTATTTATTTTTTTTAAATGAACTACTCCTTTAATTTTGTTGTCAAACAACAAAGATACCTTTAAGACAAAGGAATCAGGATTAATAGCCTGTATTTAATTCAGTCAGGACTAAAATACTACCCAGTGTTATTTTCCATTATTCAGTTTCTGTATTTATGAATACTAGTGTTAGACTTATTCAAAAACTTTTTGTGCTACTTTTTTCAATTTAATTAAACAATTTAAATCAAGCTTCCTTGTGTTGTGGGGTACAATAATACCCCATTGTAAAAATGCAATGAGCGCAAACATTTAGGCGCGATAAATATAATAATCTTGTTTGGAAATTTTTTGTACTTGTGATCTTGTCTATTGTTGTCATTTGTCAACCCTCAGTAAGTCATATACATTGAGTCACTCATTCTGTCTCCACTAGTGCCTGTAGAAGGGTGAATCAGAATGGGAGACAAGCCGATTTGGGAACAAATAGGATCCAGCTTTGTGCAACATTACTATCAGCTGTTTGACACAGACAGGACTCAACTTGGATCAATATATGTGAGTATTGTGTTTAGTTCCTTTGCTCAGGATAGTTCTCTCTTGACTAGTCCTTTAAGGCTCTCCCACACTAAAAGATTTTTAAAAACTTATCAGATTTTCAAAATGTAAGAGACCTCAAACGTGACGATAAAAACGTATATATTTAACAGTTTTGTTCCGAGTGCCTTGACATGTGACTTAGACAGCACACCACACACTAACAGATTCAATTCACAAACAACCGGAGTCCCCACTGTGAACACTGGAAATCTCGCAGTCAGACGTGACTTTAGAGTAAGCAAACATGGCAGACGACGACAAGACAAAATGGTGATAATAGAGTTGGACTGTTTTTTAAAGGGGTGGTATAATGCCCTTTTCACAAGATGTAAAATAAATCTCTTATGTCTCCAGAAATGAGTATGTGAAGTTTTAGCTCAAAATACCCCACAGATATTTTTTTATAGCATGTTAAAATTGTCACTTTTTGAGGCAGAGCAAAAACGTTTTTGTGTCCGTTCCTTTAAATGCAAATGAGCTGTTGCTCCAGGTACAGAGGGCGGAGCTTCAAAAAAGCTTGTGTCCTTTTACCTCACACAGACATGCACTGGAAATTTCAAAAACCTTCAGCCTTTTATGTTAAACCGGAGTCGACAATGATGGAAAGACTCAAGAAGAACATGTAGAATGCAACAGGACATTTCTGAATGGTTAGTTGATGAATTTATGTAGCTTATGTGTAGTTATCTTCTAGTCATTGATTAGCATATTCTGTCATGATAATCTACAAATCGTGTTCCCGGGGGCGGGGCCTATGTAAATTTTAGGGTTGGTGATGTCACTAACCTGGGAGGCGTTTGTTGTAGTCCTTCCTTAAACTGTATACGGGACACCCAACTTTACTTCGCTATATTACTATTAAATCCTAATCTAATTATGACAAACTGTATATAGTTGGAAACTAAAGGTCTGCTGTTTTTTTTTTTTTTTTGGCTACAAATTATGTAGGAAGAGTAACCGATGGATTTTTGACAATTAGTGCACCTCAAAAAACAGGAGTTCTGACCTTTGTCACAAAAAGTTGACACACACACCTTAAATAATTGAAACTTTGGTTTTCATGCTAAAAATTCATAATAAAACATATAATCTAGTATTTTTCAATAAAAATATAATATTATCCTTTAAAAAGTCTAATATATATATTATCCTCTAAAATATATCATCCTTTTTATTATATTACATATTTTAGTAGTTAACATAAAGTAGGGATCATTTGAAAGCTTACAAACTCCGAATTCATCCTGTGAAAACAATTTGGAAATTTAACATTGCATTACCATAGAAACGGTATTATCTAAGTACCAAAATGAAAGATCTGTTTCTATTGGTCGCTCTCCCTTGGTGCAATAATTTGTCCACGCCCACTACGCAGTCCCGTCAGTCTGATTCTGGCCGAGTGAGGGGTTATAGAGTGCATTATAGGTTGCGTTAGATATAAGATATAACACGTGGGCTTAATAATGGCCTAAAGAATATACATTTTGATCATTATTTACATTAACAATTTTATAGAATTTAATATTGCATAATACAGATGCATGAGCCATTTCGGAGCGCTCAGTCTTTTTCAGCCATGTTCAAGGATGTGCTAAATATGACCATGGCTGATGACAAACACTAAAATGCCCTAACAAAATCCAAAGTTTGATTATATTTCACTCTACCAAACTTTTATAAACTCTTGAACTCTACACAGGTGACATTATACAGCTGCTTTATTGCACTTTCTGCTCATTTGCTGCTGGCTTTCTTGGCCATTCACCTTTGATCCTATTATAAATTTCTCATTTACACAGCCTTTATTCTTATAAGGCCCTAAATCAATGAGATTCATCTTGTTATTCCATTTAAAATGCCAAAAACTGGTTTGGTTTTTTTTAAGTACAGTAGTTATTTTTGCTCGAGTCTCAAACACAGTTTGTTTGATTGTATAAAAAAGACACAAAAAACTAAATTCAATCACTCTTAACACACCTCGCACCACAGGAAAATCTGATAAGAGAATGAGTAAGAACCATCAAGATAATCGGGTCTTCACCTAGCTTTGTTGGAAGGGGGGAATTAGGCAAAAAATCGGCCCGATTGTCTTGTAGTGTGTGGATGCCTTTAGCTAAGAGAGAGAGAGATATCAATTAGAAATGTTTTTACTGTCTCTCTGTCTTGCCATCACGTTAGTGTTCAAAGCGTCCCTTGGTTTATGTCTTGCAGAGTGACGCTAGATGCCCAGTAACAAACGAGTTTTGTCGTGTGTTCAACAGAAGAGTCTTTTCAGGCCAGAATTGTTGTTTGCCTAAAATGCTTATACTTGGATCTATATATTGAGCAACATAAAAAAGATGTTAAGTAATATTGATGTTGGATATTTGTTGAGGAAATTTAACAAACAACATATATTAGTATAATCTGTAGATTAAACAGTATTTGTTAATTTAAAAAATGTTCTGCTGTCGATTGGTAACCTTTTATCTCCATTTATTTATTTCAATAAATCATTGCTATTGGTCACCCTTTACATCTAACCCTATCTATCTATCTATCTATCTATCTATCTATCTATCTATCTATCTATCTATCTATCTATCTATCTATCTATCTATCTATCTATCTATCTATCTATAAAAGGCTAATGTTTTATGTATTTGAGGAGCAAAGAAGTGTGTGTTGGTCTAGCATTTGTCATTGAGTCGTAAACAATACTGTCTTAAATGACCTGTGTATAGCACATTGTTTTCAGTAATACAAGATTTTGGCCAAATGACAGAATAAACTGAGCACTTTATAACCCGTAAATTGATGAAAAGGTAATGCGATGCACTTACTGCCTCAGATGCAGCCGTTCTAATGACGGACAAAATGCAAATTTCTGAAATTCTCCAAAGTTCGCTGGTTAAAAAATTTTGGTAAAATGTTAATAATATAATCGACACATCAAAGTCTGATTATATAAAGCCATAGGAACTTTGACAATGCGGTTTAATTGTTTGAATTTTATTTATTTATTTATTTTTCATTTTCTGAAAAGTTGTGTTTTTGGAGATACAAGGTTTCCACCCGACAGCATAGAGATTATATATACGTGTGTATATAAATGTACGTATAATGGCGCTTTTCCACTGCATGGTACGGTACGGTACAGGTCGCTCCGGCTTGCTTTAAAAGGTACCACCTCTGTTGAGGTTCCAAGCGTACCGTACCGATACTAAAATGTGACGTGAACGCACTGCAGATGACTGATTGGTCAGAGTCAGACAGAATCGTTTAACATTTAACATTTATTCATTTAGCTACGCTTTTATCCAAATCGACTTACAATTGCTATATATGTCAGAGGTCGCACGCCTCTTGAGCAACTAGGGGTTAAGTGTCTTGCTCAGGGACACTTTGGTGTCTCACAGTGGATTCGAACCCGGCTCTCTCACACCAAAGGCATGTGTCTTATCCATTGTGCCACCACCACCCCTGGAGTGGATAAACTACGGTCAGACTATAATCCCACCCACTTTCAAGCGGTACTAACTGCAGTGGAAAAGCAAACCGAGCTAAAGCGAAATGAGCCGCGCCGAACAGTACTGAGCTGTACCACCAGCAGTGGAAAAGCGCCATAAGACTGCTGCACTATCTACATATTGGCTTATTTAGCTCATCTACATGTTCTTTTTCTCTTAGATTGATGCGTCATGCCTTACGTGGGAGGGTCAGCAATTCCAGGGAAAAGCAGCCATTGTCGAAAAGCTTTCCGTAAGTATTTGTGTTTTTTTTTAGAGGTGGAATTTGATTCAAAGTAGTTTAATAGGATAGGGTTCAAATCATTTATCGGCAGATATCGAGATGCCGATTTTATATATATATTGTGCATCCCTAGTAGTAAGGTATCTTTCCATTTAAACATAGATAATTCGTACATCATTTTTCGTTTTTATCTTTTTCAGAGCCTGCCCTTCACAAAAATAGCTCACAGCATAACAGCACAGGACCACCAGCCCACCCCTGATAGCTGCATAATGAGTATGGTAGTAGGCCAACTAAAAGTAAGTACATTTTCTTTAAATTTAGTTTTGGTTTCTGACAGTTATGGTATTGCAGCAACGCTTGAGGTGAACAGTTTTGGCAAATATGTATGTGTTAAAGGTCTAAAAGGGTATTCTTGCCCATTTGAAATGCATAACATCACCTTAATCCCAGTGGCATTTAAATGGAGAGCAGCCGTGGAAGGTTTCATACTCTCTTGATTTTCCCTCTCACCTAACGTGACATGGTAGTGCATAGTCAAAGATTTCATAAGTGTTTCAGAGCTGTAGTGTATGTGTTTGTCTATCAGGCAGACGATGACCAGGTGCTGGGCTTCCACCAGACCTTTCTGTTGAAAAGTATCAACACTGCCTGGGTTTGCACCAATGAAGTCTTCAGGCTTGCCCTGCACAACCTTTGAGCTTAAAGGCTCTCATGGTCACATGGCTTTTCCTCCTCCTAATAATGTCTGTAAGGACCAGTGTCCGCTTAGGTTCACGCACACCATACAAGCTCTCTACTAACTGCTTAAAGCTGTGTTCAGATCAAGCATGATCAAGTGTGTGGATCTAGTGTGGAGGGAATGTCATGACATGCTGCATTTGTTGATGCCAATTTGCCAGTTTGTTGATTTCGTTGTGCCTTTGCAGGTTCAAAACAACCTATGAATGAGTGACGTGAAAAAAAGCGAGTTAAACTTACTGAGCTCTGACTTTTATTTTGACCTCGAGATTTTTAATAAAGAGCTCTGTATTTTAGCCATCATGAGATAACACGAGTTCCTTCAGAAGAAAAACTAATTTGAACTCAGTGTGTGAATGGCACTTTTTGTTTCAGTTGCATTTATTGCATAAATATTTAGTTATTAAATATTTGACCAGTAGGGTCAAATTAGTTTTAATTTTGTATTTATTACGTTTTAAATTAGGTTTTATTTTTATATATTCATTTTTAATTTTAATTTAGGTTTTTATCGTTTTAAATAATCTAAATTGTTTTATTCTAGTTTTATTCATTTTAGTACTTCGGCTCAAAGTTTTTTCAGTTAGTTGCCCAGGCATTAACTTAAAGTTGTCGTTTTTTCTAATATTTATTTTCTGTTTATTTTCATCTTTGTTTTTAATAAAAAAATTATCCATAGTTTTAGTTGACAATAACAACACTGCACTGATGTGGACTAAAAGAGTGTTTAGTGATGCACGATGTGAAAATTTGTGGCCGATACAATAACCGTTATTAATATTGCTGTTATGGCCGATACCGATAACCGATAAAACGCATAGCGAGGATTAGGGCTGCACAAACAATTTCACCGGATGACTTGAATTGCTTAGCAATTAAAAAAAAAAATTCTATATTATATCGGCGGGCGATATATCGTGCACCACTAACATTGTTAAATGTGTACTAAAATGACATCTCCAAGTTTTAACAGAGTTTAACAGAGAACGGTGCATGGGTTATCTTGCACTGAAAGCAATTTATAACCTTGTTAACCTTCTATTGCTTGACTTACATCAATGTGTGTATTTAAGGAGATAGTTCACCCTAAAATTAAAATTAAGTTATCATTTACTCACCCTGGTGGTGTTCTAATGCTGTACGCCCTTCTTTGTTTTATTTCGGACCACAAAGGAGAATTTGGCAGTGAATAGTGACCAGCGTCAAACTTGTTAATAAAGACGCAAAAGTATCACAAAATGATCCCATGCAGCTCGTTTCATATATTCCAAGTGTTTTGGTGGTATAACCGAAATTGAATGTATCTTTTAATGAATATCCTGACCTTGGCCGTTGAACTCTGCACGGCTATGCCACGTGAGGCTCTCCGACTTGTGTACACAAGTTGTGTGAAAAATCAAGATTACTTAAAACCACGACATAAAATGCATTGGCTACATAGATACAAGCATCCATGTACTTTCTCCAGCCCGGGAACACCGGTTATCAGATGACAGTCAGAATGACTCAATAACTTCTTGTTAGGATGAACACAATGGATATATTCACCTTAGAGAAGGTACTCGGATGGATTATTTTTCATATCGTGTTTTTGGTAATCTTGATTTCTCACAACTGCAGCGCTAGAGTCTCATGAACGTGCAGTGCAGTTGAGCATGAAAGACCATGGCCAAGGTCAGGATTTTTGTAAAATATACATTAAATTTCGGTTTGCTTTTCACCAAACCCTATTGAATTCCACAATGAACGCTTATACAACACTTGTTGCATGGGATCATTCTGTAATACTTTAGCGTCTTTTTTAAAAAGCTTGATGCTGTTTGCTATTTACCGCCATTACTAGCATGAGCAAGACAATTCTTAAAAATTCAGATTTTGGGGGTTGAAAAAGAAAAAAGGGAATACGGCATTAGAACAACACCAGGGTGAGTAAATGATGACTTCATTTTAATTTTAGGGTAAACTATACCTTTAATAAAATACAATAACTTGTCTTGGGTTATTGTATTATTTATAGTGATTCATTACTGAAGATAATTTGAGCCCAGAACTAGGCTCAGTGTTTATGAGAAACTGACCCAGATTGTTTATCACCTTTCCATGCATTTGTCTTGTATACAGTCTTGTTTTTTATTTTTATTTCACCTTCTCTGACCAACACGTCCTTTTAAAAAAAATATGAATTAAATTAACTCCTTATTGGGGAAAACTCGAGAATATTTGTGACAGACTCTCAGCCTTTCTGTATCTGAATTAATTTGCCTTGAAATTTGCTAAACATATCTGAAAACATGCATGATTTTTGATTAAGTGTAACAGAATTTTAATTTTTAGCTCTGGTTTAGCTATACCCCTTCTGTTTAATGAAGCGCTGCATCTTTCGTCTAAGTCTCGGTGTTTCTGCTTCGTCTAGGCAGATGATGACCCCATCATGGGATTCCATCAGAGCTTCATCCTGAAGAACATTAACGAGGCGTGGGTTTGCACCAATGACATGTTTCGCCTGTCGCTGCACAATTTTGGTTAAATGCCCCATGGCTAGCAGGAGGGAAGTGGGGGAAGGTGGAGGATGGGGCCCGCCCTGATGACGCCTGAACCTGTCAATCAGCCCTTCATTCATCACACTAAAGAGAAACGGCACCGGATTACAGCAGTCAATCACAGAAAACATGCAGTACTGCCTCTACTCCAGAAATGACATGTTTCTTTGCTGAAAGCCCACACATCCATCAAACTGACCCTTTTCCTTCCCCAACCTGCATGATGATGGGGAGCTTAAAGATCAGAGGACGCCCTGACCAGGACAAATACGTATTAACCTAACCTCGGCTGTTTGATATTTACGTTTTAGTTGCTGATTTTTGACTTTGAAATAACAACTGTCTGTCTTTGTTTGCTTAAGTACAAAGTGTTATCAGCTTGTTTTTAGAATATGCTCCGTGAATTTAAATTTTTTTTGTTGTTGTTGTTGTTTTTGCCCCCCTTGGAAATTGGTGTCTCCATTCAGTGTGATGTCAGGTTGCTCTAGCTATCCAAAGAACACAACCCTAATTTCCCCTTCCCCTCAGACCAGTGTGCTTCCCGATTTCTGCTCACTGCTCTCTGTGACAATAATTACCAAGCCACGATACACAATAAAACCTTTGACTTTTTCTTAACAACGTCATCTTGTTCATCCCCCCTGTCTGGTTGTGCCTCTACCTTCTTTCCCCTTTTCTAAGCTTGACTGTTCATATTTTTGATACTGTTTCATATTAGATTCTCTCATGAAGGTTTTTGTTTTATTTGAGAAAAGCCAAACACAACGGAGACGGTATTTCTCTTGTTATAGGTGGCCAGTGTCTCCTGAAGCAGATGTTCATACTAAAAATTATTTTCTATGTAACCCTAACCCTATGCATGGTAGAATCATCAATGGATGCTCTTGTTGAAAAAAAGGAAAAATTATATGCGTCCTCTAATGATGCTACATCACATGGCAAGTTTAGGTATGGATAAGAATGAGTTTGAGACAAACAGAAAACCCCCAGAAATGCAGATTCATTTTCATTTAGTCTTTCAATTTTAGTTTAGAGGCTTCTTTTCCCCAGAATGGGACGTTATGTTTCATATGCTTTTTATGTTTTGTTAGTTTGAATGTAAATGCCATCGAGTTTGTAGTGCCCAAAGCTGTTATTACCTTCAATGTTTAGGGTTAAATTTTGACATTACCGTCTTAAGAAGGATCACTAAGCATGAAACATGACATCAAAAATACTAGTCTGTGGGAATAAGAGGTGATTCTCTTCATTTTCACATGTTTACACTAAAGGAGTTATGCTCATTGTTTAGGGTTAGAAAATCATATTCATAAAATATGATGGCCTTTGTGCCAAGAGATGGTACAGATATTTTAGAGAGATGTCTTCTGAGTTGTAGCTTTTTGCACTGAAATATCTAAACGGATAGAACATAACGAGTCGCCTTCTCGCATATTTTTGCTGGGCAAATACATGTATTGTTCACGTACGTCATGCTTGCTCGAACCTGCAGAAACACCCTCTCATTTGTGGTTTGAGGGGAATAGCAAAAAAAAAAAAGAATAGATTTTTTCCAACTAAAACAACAGTAATGCAATGTGAATACAGTAAGAGACTACTTCAGTTGCCTACATGTATGTGGAAATAAAGGAGATCAAAGTAAAGTGTGATATTGTTATTTCTGTAGGTGGTGAATGAGCTAGGCCTAGTTGAAACATTTTTTTTCTTGCTTTAGATGATTTTCTGACAACTACTAAACATGAAACAAGTAAAATATATTGATAATAACACGACAATAAAACAGAAATATTTATTAGTGATCTCTAAAAACAGGTATCTTTTTTAATGTAAGCGTCTGTCAAGTCAAGTTAGGTGATTCTGTCCGGAACTAAAGAAATCCTGCCAGCAGAGGCGGGGGAATGAAATACAGGGAACGCTCAACGGAAGTTGAGGGACGGTTGCAAGCTTTAATGAGGGGCGAGCTCAGATACTTAATTAAACTTGAGAATTTGACCGTTTCCAGCGAATTAATCCCCCCTTCCCTACTTTATGGCTTCCAGTTCCAATATGGACATAGAGGGCGCGACCCAGCACCTCCGGGACATCTTAAAACTGGATCGTCCCGGTAATTCGGCCGGTAAGTTGCCGGGGAAGGGAGCAGCTAGGCCGCGGTGCGATGATGCTGCGCAGCGCTTGATTTCAGCGCGAGCCACCTGACTATAGTTGCTCAAAAACGCGGGACAACACTAACTAGATTTTATATGTGGCAAAAATTATTATTTTGTGTAATATTGTGATTGACTAAAAGGGGTTAACGTTTATGTAGCAAATAAGGTCCACACTCCTGCTGGCGCAGCAGCAGCTTTGCTGAGACAGAAAGTGTTGAGTATTAATTGCGACGATATGAGAATAAATTTCATTCAAGAGTCTAAAACACTTCATATTTATCATTATGAGGTGACTTGATAACCGTGACCACAACAAACATTGTTTTTATCGAATTTGAGAGAAGGCATGTAAACATTTTTTTTAGAAACCTTGACAACTTTTTATGCATCATCGCTACGGGGTTTCTGCAGGTCTTAAAAAGTCTTAATTCATCCTTACACAAACGAAGGCCTTGAAAAAGGGCTTAAATCAAAACAGAGAGTCTTAAATTCATAAAGGCATGGAATTAAATGTTACATGTAACGTTACTAATCTAAAGCGTCTGAAATCAAGATACACTCATTGGAGAAGCAAAATGTAAAATCAAGTCTTGAAAAAAGTGACATGCTTAAACCAAAACCAAATGTCAATGAGTGATAAAACCTTCCATTTGAATTAAGTTGTTTTTTTCTGATCTCATCAGGCAGACTTGATCTTGTTTTAATCATAAAATCACATCATTTTAATCAATTTCACAGAAAGCAAGACGTAATATCTTAGGTCTTAATATCTTTGCTTCTCCAGTAAATGTATCTTGTTTTAAGAATGTTTAGATTTTTTTATTTTTTTTTTTGTACTGGAAAACAAGACAAAAACACAGATGAAGAAATTTATCTTTTCTTTTTCTGCCAGAAGGTACAGTAAAACTTGTCTAAATTCCAGTGGTTGGGAGAGATACATTTATTTATTTAGCTGACGCTTTTATCCAAATTGACTTACAATCGCTATATATGTCAGAGGTCGTACGCCTCTGGAGCGACTAGGGGTTGAGTCTTGCTAAGGGACACATTGGTGTCTCAAAGTGAATTCGAACCTGGGTCTCTCACACCAAAGGCATGCGTCTTATCCATTTCGTCACCACCACCCCATATATACAGTAAATAACACTATTTATAATAGTGTAATATAAATAGTGTAAAACACTATTTATAATATATGGTGCCCCCTTAAAAAAAATCAAGACTCACATGAGTGACATCCTGTACTTGCACAGTGGGCAGATCTCAGAGCAGCTTCAAGCTAGTTGGTTGTAACCTAGTTTGTATTGGAGTTTGGTTATAAAAATAATTTAGTAATGGATACCTGTTGAAAGTCGTATCTTCAAGCTTTGAAGTGTTGCTAATACAAATCATTGTTTCTTCTGCCTTTGACACTTAGAGAACATATTGATGTAATTTATTCCTTTCTATAAGTTATAAATAGCTAACATAACTTATGTAATATAATTCAAGTAATTATTCTAGCGATATGTAGGCCTAATGCTAGATAAGGTTTGCTAGTACATTTGTAACAGGGTTCAGTTGTTATGGGAAAAGGGAGGCGGGAACCGGCGAACATTCAACAAGTTTAATAATAAATAAACAAATACAAAATGAAAGTATAAGCCAGCAGCCCCTCACGGACAGAACATAAAATCAGGCCTGTTCCTCTTTCCACTGTCGTCGCTCCTCCTTTGTTTTTGCTCCTCCTGTAGAGATACGAGACCGATGCGTCTCACAGGTGTCCTTCATTATCACTCACACCGCCGGCCTCGTGCCGCTCTCATGTCCTTGTCCCTCGGCCTCGTCCTGCTCGCCACAATATTATTTCAGCAACATGACAAAAGCCAGTGAATTAGCAGGTTTCAATTGTTGCTTTGCACAGTGCGTGACATTTTATCTACATGTAACGTGGCTAGAGTTTTGACACCCGAGTCAATGGGCTCTGTCTAATTCTTTCTTTTTCGCTTGGTTATCGTCATCATTTCGTCTTTGTTTTATGAGCAGGAGCCACTCAAGAATATGCAGTTTAGGTTGTTTCTCCGCCATTAGCACAACTGCAGTACACCGGCAAACTTGAGTTTGGTTTGAATGACGGTGTGTTGTGCAAGAGGGGTGTGATCAGCACGTACATGAGCGTGATTGACACTGCTGTTAGGACATAATGACAGTTTTAACAAATATGTAAAAAAATTATATTTATTTACAAAAGTTACCTACTGCAGCTTTAACACGTGTGTGTGTGTGTGTATATGTATGTATGTGTATCCATATATAGACATATATATATATACATTTATATATGTGTGTGTGTGTGTGTGTGTATATATATAATATATATATATGTGTGTGTGTGTGTGTGTGTATGGAGTTTTATATATACACATACATACATATATACTGTTAAGCATAGATAATCATTTATATTGAGATGTTTTGGAAGTCAGAGGATGTACAGGTGCATTTAAGACTTGATTTATAAATCAAATATTTCCACAGATTCCTCATTGGTAGAGAGCCAGAGAAATCTATCTTTCAATGGAGAGTCGAATGGAGTTTTTGGAGCGGATATTATCAACGCAGGAGGACATGCAGAAATGGTGGAGCCGACTTCTCACAACTCAGACAAACTCAATGGACAGGACACACAGACTATGTATGTATTTGCAGTCATTAACATTGTATAATATTTATAACATAATTGTATAAAATTATTCTCATCCCTGAATAAACCATTATTGTTTTGATGTCATTATCTATATGATCTGTATTTTCATTATGTACTTAAAATATTTACACTACTGAAAGAAGTTTCATTTGTTTGATTAAAAATACATGGGAAAACTATGTGAAATATTGTTTCAATTTAAAATAACTGTTTTCTATTTTAATATTTTTTAATGTAATTCTTTCTTGTGATGGCAAGCTGATTACTCATCATTACTCCAGTCTTCTGAGTCACACGATCCTTCAAAAATCATTCTAATATACTGATTTGCTGCTCAATAAACATTTTTTTATCAATAGCTATGTTTGAATTCTAGTGTATGTTAAAAAAAAGAAGGTATTTCATAAGTCTGTTTTTTGTACCAGCTGCCTTTCAGGAGATGATGAGTCCACCTGTGTCTCCATCAGAGCAAACAATGTGGAAATTGTGTCCAGCCGTGACTCTAGTATTGACAGTAAGGCTCGTGGTAGCAACAAGGTGTGTAAATTAATTAATTAATTGTGCAAAACTGTGTTTGTTATTAGCAGTTCAGGGTTTCGCGGTCATGGAAAACCTGAAAATATAAGGATATAGTCATTTGAAATTAATAAAATCTTTAAAGTCATGGAAATTTCTTGTCAATAAATCTTCCAGCTAGAAAATATTTACTTAGCTTAGTAAAAACTCTATAATTTGATTTTTAAAAACCAACTATTGGGAAACTTGTAACGATTAATAGATCAAAATATGTAGAACCCCTGGAAATTGTTTTACACTCTGAATCTTTTCCTCATGACTGTCTTACAGGTTAAAATACAGCCAGTGGCCAAATATGACTGGGAGCACAAGTACTACTATGGCAATTTAATAGCCGTGTCCAACTCATACGTGGCTTATGCCATCAGAGGTCAGTTTGCAGACATTTTTCTGTTGCTGTCTTTGTACATGGCTCATTTAGCACACTCCTTTGAATAAAATGTTGACGGGATTCAAATGAATGGTTTGTAATTGTTTATCGCTCACAGGTGCAAACAATCATTCGATGATCCGTGTGCTGCAACTGGGCTCGACGGAGCGTTCGCTGCTGAAGGGCTTCACCGGTGCAGTCACAGACCTTGCCTTCGCCCACTTAGACTCCACCCTCTTGGCCTGCGTGGATGAAGCTGGAAACATGTTCATTTGGCAGCTCACTAGTCACAACGGCAAAATACAGTATCCTCTGTAGATGGACATTTACTAGACTTTTTTTTTTATGTTTGTTAAAAAAAGATTCACAAATACAGGAGGTTAATGAGATACCCAAAGTATTTTTTGTTTTAAAAATTAACATGATCAGTGTGACGAATATACCTTAAATAATATTAAAAATTTCAATTTATCACAAATTTCTCCTAAAAATCCTAAATCTGTCTCCTTTTCAGGTTGAACTAAAAAAGTCTGGATTTACATGTATTTGTAGTAAAAGTTTCACTTGAGTCCACTTTTGATATTCTACTGACTAAGTAACTTGCTAACGTGTTACAATAAGGTCTCATTTGTTAACGTATTAACAATGAGCAGGACATTTACAGTGTTTATTAATCTTTTGTAAATGTTAGTGATAAAAAAACCCGTGTGGATTAACTAATGTTAACACACAACTTTTTATTTTAATAATGTATTAGTAAATGTGGAAAAAACATGAACTAAGATTAATAAATGCTGTAGAAATCCTTACTGTAAAGTGTTACCAGTAACTTTACTAAGTATAAGTAATTTTACATAATACTAACTATAGTAACTTTACAGCAACTACATGTCAACTAACTCTCATTAGTGTATTAGACTGGTTAGGGTTCGGGTAAATGGAATAAGTTAACATGTAGTTGCAAAAGTTATTTATAATTAGTAGAATCTGTAGTGGGACCATCAAAATAAAGTGTTAGCAGATATTAAGCATACAGTCTACTAATACTCTGAGAGTTAGGTGACGGTTGCAAAGTTACTTATAGTTTGTAGATTATTTAAAGTGGACCACCGAAATAGTGTTACCTAGTGAAATGCTAATAAGCAGGTGATATTTCTCTTTAACATCGATGTCTCTTAGAGATGAAGTGATCGTTCACATCCACAGGCCTGAGGACACTCCACTTAATTCCAACCGCAGGCTCATCTGGTGTCCCTTTATCCCAGAAGACAATGATGAGAACCCGGAGGATGCGTGTCAGACATTGGCACTGCTTCATGAAGACAGAGTAAGTTTTTTTTGTGTGTGGAATTTGATAGTTTTATCACTGTCTTTCTGAAATGTCCCCATATTATTAGATTTTAAATGTTTTTAACACTATTACTCTCTTAACTGGATTTTTGCTTGTACTTGTAGGCTGAGGTTTGGGACCTTGACATCCTCCGATCCAATAACAGCTCATGGCCTGTGGATGCCACTGAACTGAAAGAGGGGTTTATCACTATTAGAGGACACACAGCAGTAAGTCCTGCCATCCTTTAGACTGCAGTGCTGTATTAACTAATTAAGAAATGCGATCCATTTAATGTAATCAATGGCACATAAATTAGTTATGTACTTATGTAGTGTGATGTTTATAATTAAACATATTACTTTTTCTATGCAGCGCATTAGTGAGGGAGCGCTGTCACCTGATGGCACTGTCTTGGCCACAGCAAGTCATGATGGATATGTCAAATTTTGGCAAATCTACATTGAAGGCCAGGACCAACCCAGGTACATGCTGGAGATGTTGTGAAATTGAACACACTGCAAACATTTTAGATTTGTAAGCTTGTTTTAATTTAAGAAATTAATACTCATTCAGCTAGGATGCATTCATTTGATCAAAAATGACAGTAAAGGCATTTATAGTGTTAAAAAAAGATTTATATTTCAAAAAAGTGTTGGTCAATTTTTTACAAAAATATTAAGCAGTACAATTGGTTTCAACATTGATGATAGAATCAAAATATAACAAAAATTCTGATAAAATATCTGAAATGTTTTTTTTTTTTGAGCACCAAATCAGCATCATCTGTCTTTTTATGCGCCTACGTACCTTTTATAGGTGTTTGCATGAATGGCAGCCACATAATGGACGACCCCTTTCCTGCCTGCTCTTTTGTGACAACCACAAGAAGCAAGACCCTGAGTGAGTTTAAAGTTCATTTAGTCTTCAGTGATCGCAATTACATTTTTGTCAGCATCTCAAGTCATCAGGGAATCTGACTCTGGGCTTTAACTGTCTTTGCCGTTGTCTTTACTCTTTGAAATTGTGTGTCTTAGACATGTGCTGTGTATCTTTGAATATAAAACCATTTTTGTTTTTCTGAAGAGTTCCGTTTTGGCGATTCCTGATCACTGGAGCTGATCAGAACCAGGAGCTGAAGATGTGGTGCACAGTGTCATGGACCTGCTTACAAACCATCAGGTCTGTTCTTAAGCCAAAAGCTCTAATTGAACTATGGAGCTTGCATGATCAATAGAGGTGTTTACATTTTTATTCGTTAGATATGCCCACAGTTATGTTCAAGCTTCAAAGGTTAGTTCACCCCAAAATGAAAAGATTTTCATCGCTCACCCTCATGTCGTTTTAAACCCGTAAGTCAATGGTTCATTTAGAAATCCAATTGAAGCTATTTAATGAAATCTAAGAGTTTTTTTGTCCCTCCATTAACTGTCCACTCAACTACCACTTTGTTGCTTTGTTCATAAAGAGATTGTAAAACTAATACTAATAAATTAATCATGTGTGTCCTGAAAATTTGGACTAAACCACTCAATTCACAAGGATTAGATTTACGATCTCTTATAAAAAATGTTGAAGTGACAAAGTGGTAGTTGTAGACTGTCAATGGAAGTACTGCAATCTCAGATGAAAGAATTCTCATTTTGGGATAAACCTACCCTTAACGTGATACTCCACTTTTTTTTGGAAATAGGCTCATTTTACAACTTCCCCAGAGTTAAACAGTTGAGTTTTACCGTTTTCAGATGTATTCAGCTGATTTTCTGATATTTAGAAGAATATCAGTAAACAGACAGGTTCTGGTCTCATTGACTTCCATAGTATATTTTTTTTCTTACTTTGGAAGTCAATGAGACCAGAAACGGTCTGGTTACTGATATTCTTCTAAATATCAAAAAAAAATTGGCTGAATGGATTCGAAAATGGTAAACCTCAACTGTTTAACTCTGGGGAAGTTGTAAAATGAGCCTATTTCCAAAAAAAAAGTGGAGTATCCCTTTAAAGCATTAAACTTTTGCCTATACCTTAACTCCATGGATGTGACCTAAATATGAATTTTAGAAGAACTGTTCATTTGTGTTTCAGGTTTTCTCCAGATCCATTTAACAGCAGTGTGCTACCCAGCCTGAAGGCCAGTTTGGACTTGTCTGCAGAGTTTCTTATCCTTAGTGATGTTCAGAGGAAGGTTAGACTCATTATTATTTCATATTTATTGCCCACATGTTTTGTTTACTCACTCTCATGGTGTTTCAAATATGTATGATTTTCTGTCTTCAACAATTAGTTATTCTGCAGAGTGTCCATGCTGCTCATTTAGATTCAAATTCCATTTTAAGTCGTTATTCACTGAAACCTAGCTCATATGGCGGCCTTGGTGAATTTACGGTGGCCGAAAAAGCTGAATGTACTGCCACTGAAGAAAATTAAAATTAAAAAAAGAGAACACCAACAAATTCAGTTTGACAACTCGTGCTGCAAATAGTGCTCTTAATGAAAGAGACAATAGTGCTCTTAATGAAACTAAATACAAAAAAGTGCTGCAAATAACACAGACCACGACTGAAATGTTTCACCGGGATTGCACACCGAATCGCGACCAGGTGGTGCGTTTCCTAAAAACTTTTAGCCAACTATGGTTGCAAGTTCCATTATTGGTAATGACAAAACTTCAGACTGTAGTTGGCTTTGGGAAACACACCCCAGGTTAATTCCCTGTGACATGATATATTGACTTTTCGCGGACGCCCTGTGCCACCTCCGTAAAGATGTCGATTGCCCATGCATAAATCTGCCACGGCACTGAAAAACTCTCCCTCTGGTGTAGCTCTTAAATGTTACTCATTCATATGTTTAGTCTTTTGGAAACATTGACGTCAAACCTGATGCAAAACGTCTTCAAGCACCAATTGTGGATGGGAGATGATCAGGAATCTAATAATTGTCTCACACCAGAAGAAACTAAAATTAGATCTGTCTGCAGGTTTTTGGAATTTCAGTTATTTTAGGACAGGTAGAAAGACAAAAAGGAAGTATAAAAGCACATTTAAAGTAAACCATGGTCAACTATCTAACTCTGTTTAATGGGACTCTTGAGCTTAGGTCAGTGTTGCTATTACAACAAGCAAACAATGACATTATGTAAGTAAATAACTGGTTGTTTATTGGCAGCTGATTCTGGGTTGTGCGTTTGATATGTAGGTGTTGTACGTCATGGAGCTGTTACAGAACCAGGAAAAAGGCCGTGCCAACTTCACTGCAGTTTCAGAGTTTCTGCTTACATACCCTGTCCTCAGCTTCGGCATACAGGATGTTGCCCGTGCACGATTGCGACACACTGAGGTCCTTCCCCCTGATGAGGAAAGTGAAAGCATGACAACAGGTCCGTTCCTCCCTTGTTTTAATGCTAGCTTTGCGTGTGCAAATGTTTGGTTTGCTGTAAGGTGAGTGAAGATGTGTTCAGATGACGCTTTCAATGCTGTTCCCTTTTGATATCTTCTCACAGAAGGAAGCCAGGGACCCTCAGAGTCCAAATCAGGAATCCAGATTAAACTCTACTGTGTGCATACAAAGTGAGTTATTTACATACAAAAAACATCTCTCGATGGAGGCATAAGAGTTGTATTCAGATATTCATATTTCATAACACTTATGCCTACAGATCACTACAGGATGTGCAGATCTGGTTTCAGCCCAATCAGGGGGCCTCATCCTCCCTTTTCATGCCTCAGTCTGGATCACAAGATGGCTTTGGTGAGTCTGGAAAGTATACTATTATTTTTTACATATGTTTCCGAGACCGTCACTACTGAATCTACAGTGCTATGGCAAAGAAATGAAGTATTTTACCCAAATTATTGTCTGAATTAAGGTGATGAAAAAAATCATTGTGTTGCGTGACTTGTTTATATATCTTATGTATTTAAATATGCATTTTTTATTTTAAAATTTAAATGTTATGCATTTTCACAATATGGGATTTTTTTGCATTTCGCTAGGTTTTTCTGACCCGCTGGCTGATCTGAATGTGGAAGCAATGAGCTCTGATAAGGAGTCTGGGGACAGTGGATCACAGAACGACCTGAGTAAAATTCTGCCGCTTCCATGTCCAGCTGACTTCATGAGTCCAGCCCCATCAGCCTTGCCCAAACTCATGACCCCGGACGCCTTTTTGACGCCCAGTGCTTCTGTAAGCCTTTAATATTATGAGTTCATCATTAGGTCGCATCAGTGATGGTAATTAATTATCCTTGCTGTCTTGTTTTTTCAGATGCCCGCCTCTCCTGGCAGCAGTGCAAGCAGCCTGACCATAGTCACGGCCATGAGCAGCTCAGACAGCGGTGCAAGGTGGGAGATTCAGCTCATTTTTGTCAAAAGTTTTCTTTTTCTTTTAACCCTAAAACCGTGTTCTGGACAAATGTGGGCAAAATAGTTTTGATTTATTTTTTAAAAAAATACTTCCTTGATCTGAGTGGTACAAGACTTGGCTACTTTTCCTAAGTTTGCCTCCTGAACACACACAATTTTTTTTTTGACCCAATTCTACAATGTTAGGTGGGTGAAAAAAAACCCCTCCTTAATCTTGTATTTGGGTCAAAAATGGGCACCCATAGAAATTAATTAATTAATGGGAAAACTTATTTAGAGCATTCTAAAATCAGCTAAAATAAGACACCAGGTGACCCCAAAGTCACTTCATCTTTAGGTTTTTGCTCTAAGAACTTATTGGAATGATATTTTAATGTAGTTTTTTTTTTTTTTTTTTAAATAAAACATAATAAGCATAATTTACATAGAAAATATCGTATTTTTGAAGTAAATAAATTAAAAAATACCTCCAAAATAAAAAAAACACCAAAAATGGATGGACATAACTTTGTCAAAGACAGTGATATAACATTTATAATAAATAAAAATTAGGATCACACCTGAGTCCTCTGTGCCCACAATTTGTACACAATTACAGGATTAAGGGCTATAAAGTGAATACGGATTAAGGGCTACGAAACATTTTTACCCTCTTGATTTTCATAAGTGTTTTTTTAATTTTTTTTAAGACTTTTGGATTTCACTGTATGAATTACACTCGGTGTACAAAAGTACACGCCAGAGTGTAAAATATGGGCCCCGTCACGCACTCATAGGCATTGTTCAATTATCTTTCTTCCAGGGGTGGAGATGATCTGAACCAGAGCCCTAAAATGTCTGTCGACTGTGGCAACACCAGCTTGACTCTGAGTGCCAGCGCTGGCAGTTCAAGATCCAACTCCATCCTTATCTCAGGCCTTGGGGAAAACATCCAGGTATTAATGGACATGGTAAATTGCATTTAGTGATATATTGTCTATTAGTGACAGTTGATGCGACTTTGTAAATGTAAACTAAGACTTTTTTTTTTAAAGAAATTAATAATGTTGTTTAGCAAGGATGCTAAAAGTGACAAGACTAGGGCTGCATGATTAATCAAAATTAAACATAGGCATTTTATGTATGTATTTATTTATTTGTATTAGAGATGGGGCCGATCCGATCTTAATAGTTTTGTGAGAAACGAATACATTTAAGGATTTTTTGATCATCAACCAAAATAACAGTATTTATCAGAAATGGAAATCTTTACTGTCTTTACTTTGTTGTTTTTTTAATGTCAATGCCATCGTTTTGTCTCAAGATGCACATCAGTAATGTTTTATAGTAAATGTCCTAATTAAACTAAAGCTTAATCTAAGCCCTGTTTGTGAAACCAGACCATAAATTTCCTAATTTGATCCTAAACTTGAATGGAGGAGTAAATGCTTATGTCATTAGTGTAGATCTAGCATGGGCAATATCCATATCGACTGTCCATCTGAACAAATCAGATCAGGTTTCAGCATTCACAAAATGACAGCTTAGACCTTCAGTCCTTTAGATTTGATTTAAATGAAAAATGTAACAATTCTTCTGTTTATCTGGCATCCCTCCATCCACTCTTCCATTTAAAATCCCCATCCGGTTAGGGTTTCTCTCCCCCACTGGTGCCTTCTCCATCCCTACTGCTTGAGGCCTCTCTGCTCTGCAAAGCTGCTCCTTACTCTCACAGACTTCCCCTCCCTTATTTCCCATCTCCTCCTCCACAGGTTTCCTCTCCAAACCCTCCTCTCTCCCTGGATCTCCAGGCCATAGATCCCATGATTGTCCCTCAGGCCTCTCCGACCAGAGCCCGCTCTCCGGATGTCATTTCATCTGCTTCTACGGCAATGTCCCAGGACATCCCCGAGATCGCCTCGGAAACCCTGCAGAGAGGACTGGCCGGTGCCGCCGCTGACTCGGCCTCCGTCCTGCATTCTGACAGCATGGCTTCAGCCGCATCGGTCCTCCACCTGCTGTCACAAAGAGCCCGGAGCGGTGCTGAGCACAGTTTGTTGCCTCTCGAATTGGGTGCAGCATCTGTGGATGGAGAACAAAGACTCAATAGCACACCCTCACTACTAGAGACGGCTCTGTCACAGGAGAACGCTGTAGCAGCTGGAGGTTCTTGTTCTGACAGCAGCGTGAACCATGCGTGGCCAGCAGCACCCGATATCACACGAGAGACTCGCAACAGCCTGAGAGACAATGGTTTGGGAGACTGGTGAGTTTCTGTCCTATTATTCTATATACCATAATATAATGTAAAAAAATATCATTTGTATTAGTGCTGGGCGGTATGACCTTTCCTGGATGCCAGCCCCAACTCAGCCCCAGCCCACAACATTTTTTGGTCGGGAAGTTCGGTCTGGACTCGATCCATTGAGGAGTAATTATGATCAGTCAAAAAATGATCGGGCCAATCAAATTGCCAGGGCGGGCTTTATACGATGATGGACAGATGATCTTCAGGGACGTAATCATCACGTTATCAAAGCGCGCTTAACTGGTTTCCCTCAAAGATGACTGCAGCTGGAGATGTATAGACTCTGCTGTCGCGTCTGTTGTAAAATGAATCGAATCGGGCCGGCAGTGGCTCAGTGGTTCATGTGGGTTGTCTACGAACCGAAAGGTTGGTGGTTCAATCCTCGGTTCCACCTGACCAAGTGTCGAGGTGTCCATGAGCAAGACACCTAACCCCAGCTGCTCCCGACGAGCTGGATGGCGCCTTGCATGGCTGACACCGCCGTCGGTGTGTGAATGTGTGTGTGAATGGGTGAATGTGAGGCAAAATGTAAAGCGCTTTGGTGGCCATTAGGTCTATGAAGGCGCTATATAAATGCAGTCCATTTACCATTTTACCATTTACCATTTTAATTGACAAACAGAAAACTGCAATCAAGGCATTTGTCGATCGGAAAGATATTTTTGGCTTCCTTCCTACATGATTCGGGAAAAGTGTAACTTATCAGCTCCGATGGTCGCTAAGAAGATGGGACGTAAAGAAAAGCCTGTGGTCGTTGTGGTTTCTCCTTTGGTCGCACTCATGGAGGACCAAGTAAAAGAACTAGCAACACTCGTTATTTTACTTCTAAAATAAGTAAGTTCTGTTGACAACTGTGAAATGCAAAGTAGTTGCCTTACTGCATTGCTCTGATTGGTTGTAGGTCTACCGACTATCCAATTGAGTGCAGAGTTGTTTTTTTTCCTGGTTCGGTTAAGATACGCCTTATAATCGAAGCCCAATGTCAGAAAATGAGCAGTATCAAACTCGTATTCTGACTAGAATGAGTGGGTTTTAACCACATTTTCTACTGACTGAGAGAGGAAATACTGCAGTAGATTGACTTAGAATGCCCTATTGTACTGTCATGAGTGAATATTATAGACAAATTCCACATTTATGGGATTAGTACAGGTGTGCAAGTCTTTTGCCAGCAGGTGGCGCTTTAGGAGCAGCAGAAATAGCGGTTTCCCTGGTAACGGCTGTACACAAAGCAGCAGTGCTCATAAACTCTGCTTTTTTTTAGGAAAGATAGATTCAGTTGAAATAACTTTGAAGATTTTCTAAAGACTTCAGACACATTCATATAAAAACACCTGCGCTGTGGTATATAAAAAATTCATGACAAAAATAAACACTGCTAGTCGGTATGAACCGGTATACCACCCAGCACTAATTTGCATATATATTTTTCATCTGTTTTGTGATTTGATGTTAATTTAATATTAACATTTTAGTATTGATTTATGTTTTGAAAAATTGAGAAATCCGTAATATTTGATGGTACAAAGCTAAAGCATTTGATAACTCTGTTTTGACTGTTTATTTCCAGCTCTAGGGAGGAAATAAAGGACAGGCACATTTCTTCCCCCTACCACAGGCGCACCTATCACCTGACTCAGAACGACAGTCAAGATGCAAGTGCAGAGCAGAGGTAAACTTTTTACATTTGAGCATCACCTATACAGATGTCAGCATCCTCTGCAGCTCAGATCCCATTACCATAGCCATTTTTAATACGGATTTGTTCAGTTTTGCTGTCTGTTCATTTTAACTGTCATACAAGCACTTTAGGAAGCTATAAAATGTGATTCTCAGTTTAAGGTAATGGGAGTATTATGAGGTCTGTGGCCACATAATATTAACATTAACACCAGCTGTGAAATAAATGTCTCACCAGTTGGCTGGTAACTTAATTAGGAACAGAAACATTACATGGATTCAATCCTATTTGTCAGAATATTATTCTGACCTTCGCTGACATCAGAGATGTGAGCAATTCAAATCAAGGACATGCAAACTGTCTGCTAAAGAAAACCTGTCACGACTCTCAATTTTGTATTTTTTTTCCCTCTAGGAATGGTATTACAAAAACGTCCTGTTTAGTGTTCTAAATGAGTTCTGCTCTGAAATGGGATTCTGAGTTTGGATGTTTCTGTAATACGAATCCTATAATGTGGGATGTATAGGATATTCTTCAAATTAAGCCACCAAAACGGTTTCTGTGCTTGCTTAGTCATTTTTTGTTATTGACATTTTAAAGGTACACTGTATTTTTCTTTTTTTCTTTTTTTCAAATAATTAGCCAATATATAAATCCTTCCAAAAATGTTTTTTGTCATACCTATTATAAGTGTTCATTTCAGACCTGATGGGATGTTTTTTTAATGGAAAAATGTTCAGCATTCTACTCTCTAGTCTAGTGCATGTTTCGACACATCGGGAAATAGAGAAAAGGTGCTCCGGCTACTTTGACGCATGTATGGTGTGGGAGTGGTGTAGGTTAGTTGTCACAATGAGTGAGAAAGGTTGACATTGTGAACGCAAATCACAAACCTCGGGGGAAACGCCCATTTAAAAAAAAAATGCAAACAGAGGAGAGTCTGCTGGCAAAAACATGGGGATTTTTTTGACAATCGCACAACCTATTCGATACTCTATAATTAAATCAACTAAACGAATATTCGAAAATCGTGACTCACCACTACTGCTTTATTAATTTACCTGGTGTAAAACCCAGACACCTCATAAATCACATAAATGTGTCTTTTTGTTGACGACTCTCCTACTACAGGATTTAACACAGAGTAACGGCTCACTAGCAGTTACAAAAGACGCTAACAGTCTGTCATAGGCAATTCTAGTTGCATTTTTCATCAATTGATTGCTTAAATTATCCTTCGACTATGTTCTGGCCCTACTATTTTTTTGGTCCAATGCCAAACTTACTTGCCGACCCCTGGTGTAAAGCATCATCTATTGTGAAGTGTCATCTCATCATGGTGGTTGTAGCGCTGTGCTGGAACTTATTTTCAAGCTAGTACCATCTCTTAATGGTTAAAGCTACAGTAATGTCTTCAGCTACTCAGCTCCTTATATCTCTTAAGCCTACTAGTGAATGTTTTATGAGCCGTAGAATAAACATAATCATCTGCAGTCACGCAGAGCCTAAGCACAACCAAAACATTGTTCTAATATTAAATGCATGCAGTTTTGTTTTTTTTAACCTCTAGTGTCCCAAAAGTTAAAATAGTGGAACTTTTAATCAGCTTCTTGTCCAGTTAGGCAAGTAAAATCCACCTGCCAAAAAAAAAAAATCTTTTGAACAGTAGTGTGTATATTCTGCATATCTGCATATCTATACGTCTGCATATCTGAGCATGTCCAAACAAGTCTTAGCATGACTCAACAAACTGTAGTGATAAGATAATAATGTGAATATGCCAATTATGGCGCCTGTAGTTCAATCTTCTATACCCTGAGAACAATTTTGCTGATCTCTTGTCTTTTTCTATTATTTTTTTTATTGACAGTGATCATGATGATGAGGTTGCCAGTCTGGCCTCCTCGTCGGGGAACTGTGGCCCTCGCTCCTCTCACAGACTTCCCGTAAAGGACTGGAAAACATCACCACGCAGCTCCCCCAAGCTCAAGAGGAAGAGCAAGAAAGATGAAGGGTGAGTGAGCTGCCCTCCTTACTATGTAAATCTTCCTGATATTAATGTTTGTATTGTTTAATGTGGGATTGAGTGGTGAGCCCCTTCAGCCATATAATCTGATTGTGTGACTGATTAATCATCTTTGTTTTCTCCCTTCCCAGAGAGTCCTCACAGTCTAGACAGCTTGAGAACCAGGTAAGTCCGTTGATCCCCTGCACCACAATCCGAATGCATTTCGTAGCATTTGTATTGTGTAAACCCAATCAAAATGCACTAAGGCTTGTGATTCATCATATAAATAAAACATTAATGCAGTGCTAAACCATGAGTAATATGAATGTTCTGCTGTGACTTCTAAGACTTGCAGCTGTGCTGATGCTTGAGTGTCACGTGCGAGTAGTTAATTTGCTGTTGTGTTCTCAGATGAGCACAGAGGTTCAAGATGAGCTCCTGCTGATGTTGCGGAGCCAGCAGAGGGAGTTAGCCGAGCTGAGACAGAACCAGCTGGACATCCTGCAGAGAGTTACCAGCCACATGGATGCCATACAGAGCTCCATCATGGCTCATATCGAGCACTCCATGTTGGCTCAGCAGGAGCAAGAACGTATCCTTCCACTAGGGGGAGACTCGGAGCTAGTTTAGGATTAATGATATGAAATAAAGAGAATTATAAACGCATGGTATTTCATCAACAATGCTACACTGGCTGAGTAATATTGATATTGTAGCCTATATTAATATTGCTCCATTTTCGTGATAAATAAACCAGAAAGTTAAAAGTACCACTCTACAGAATTTTAACTTAGAAATGTAGCTTCTTCATGTGTGGTGCCATTCATAAAACATTTAACTTCTCTTGTGTGACATGTTTCAAAGCAACTTAAATATAATCTAAGATGAAAATGAAGTAAAATTTAAGCCCACTATCACAAGAAAATGCATGATCTTTTTTTCATATGCATATGCACACACTAAAGAAAAATCCCTTTCGATTTGTCAGGCCAATGCTATTTGTTGTTAACTTTAACTTTAGCTGTTGACAGAGAGAAGAATGGAGCGAATTCTGGCTGAGGGACAAAGCCGGAACCAACAGCTCCACGACCAGCTTGCTCAGCAGCTTGTCCAGACTCTGAACAACAGTCTGTGCAACCGGCTAGACAAAGTTTTGCGTGAAGAATTGAAAAAGATCGTCCCACAGAGTGAGTGCCGATGTGCTAAACTTAAAGGGAGTAGTTTACTTTAAAAAAAACAAAAAAACTTTTGCTGATAATTTACTCACCCCCTTGACATCCAAGATGTCCATGTCTTTATTTCTTCAGTCGAAAAGAAATTAAGGTTTTTGATGAAAACATTCAAGCATTTTCTTCATATAATAGACTTCAATGGGAACCAAACGGTTCAAGGTTCAAAAGACACCAGACGATGAATGAGGGTTTTATCTAGCGAAATGATCGGTCATTTAAAAAATAAATAAAAAAAGTTTAAGTTTTGTAAGCTCAAATGCTCACCTTGCTCTGTTCTGTGATGAGTGTTCGTGACCCTCCTGTTCGAACTCGTTCATCAAAATGAACAAATCTTTTTTCGAGTCATGACTCAAAAGGGTCCTAAATAAGACCCTTATTCATCGTTTGGTGTCGTTTAAAGCCCTTTGAAGCTGCACTGAAACTCTCATTTGGACCTTGAACCGTTTGGTTCCCATTGAAGTCCATTATATGGAGAAAATCCTGGAATGTTTTCATCAAAAACTTTAATTTCTCTTCAACTGGAGAAAGAGAGATGTGGACATCTTGGATGACATGGGGCTGAGTCAATTATCTAAAAAAGTACTTGTAATTTTTTTTGTCAACGTTCAATACAGCAAAGAACATTCTGCTCTTGTTGTTGTTGTTTTTTGTCCTTTTTACTGGGCTGGAAAGAAGACTTTTATTGATTATTGATGTTTATGTAGAGCTTTTGTTGACCTTTTTTTTATGCAGCCATATCGAAGAGTCTAGAACCTGTGACTGGCCAGATGAACAGCACCATCGCTGCCAAGTTAACCGCAGTGGAAGGAACACTGAAGGAAAATGTCACCAAAGTTGTTAAGTCCAAGGTCAGTGGCTTAACGAATGAAAAGAGATCCATCCAAACTTGCCATTTGTTAGGATATTATTTTCCAAAGACATTTCTGTCTGCAGAGAATGTTTCTCTGAAACTACAAACTGAGCAGTTCAAAAGAAATGTACCAACTTCTATGCACCAGTGTAGAACTGAATAATTCATCACGGAAGACGAAACAGGCACAAACTGGGGAAAACTCGAACTCTTCGAACTTTTTGTCCTATTCTTCCATTCACAGAACACTACAGATGCCATCGGTCGTGCTGCTGCTGAGGCCATGCAGGGCCCCATTCAGGCAGCATACAAAGAGACCTTCCAGAGCATTGTGCTTCCTGTGTTTGAGAGAGGCTGCCAGTCCATGTTTCAGCAGATCAATGACAGCTTCAAACAGGGAACCCACGAATGTAAGAATCATCACAAAAGGCTTTGCTACCTTTCTGACATTTTATTTCTGCTTTTTTACAGTAATAAAAAAAAATCACCATAGTGCATATTAATGAATCTAGCAAGTTGTTGCATGCTCTTTAGATCTGTTTTACACATCTTGCGTCTGTACTGTAGCACCAGCCCTTTTAAAGGGATACTCCACTTTTTTTTGGAAATAGGCTCATTTTACAACTCCCTCAGAGTTAAATAGTTGAGTTTTACCATTTTTGAATCCTTTCAGCCGATTTTCTGATATTTAGAAGAACATCTGTCACCACACAGTTTCTGGTCTCATTGACTTCCATAGTAGGAAAAAAATATACTATGGAAGTCAATAAGAACAGAAACTGTCTGGTTACTGATATTCTTCTAATTATCAGAAAATCGGCTGAATAGATTCAAAAACGGTAAAACTCGACTGTTTACCTCTGGGGGAGTTGTAAAATGAGCCTATTTCCAAAAAAAAGTGGAGTATCCCTTTAATGTATTACTAAATGTATAATGACTTTACTTTCTCCTACAGACATCCAACAGCTTGAGACGCATATCAAGAACAGGAAACAGCGGGACCAGGATGCACGGGATCCTGTGATTGGCCAGCTGCAACAGATGATTGACACACTCCAGAATTCTCAAGACCAGCTGGCCTCCACTGTGACGGCCAGCGTGTGCTCTGACGTTCAGCATCAGCTCCACATGATCGTGGGAAAGTAAGGCTTTCTGTCACATGCATGCAGCACAGAGCCTTTTTAATATAGTTAGAAATCACAAATCAATATAAGGTATTCTCATTCCCCCTGTATGCCTTCCCTTATGGATAACTTTGTTGCACGATTAGAGTAGATTCGGTTGTTAATGCAGAGAAAGGGTTTTTTTGGGGGCAGCTCTGCATTATGGACATTGCAAAATTGATCGGTATGTGTGGCACTCTTCCTAATCCTGGATTTAATTCGCCAATAAAGCTGGTTTTCCTCTCACATATAGGCAATGAAGACTATGTAGTATTAAATTCAAGTTGGAGGGATTAAATTCATGTGGCGTTTCAAACAAAAATACGAAGATAATTTGTCACTAATTAGTTTGATACGTTGAGGTTTACACTGCAGTCTCATATTTACAATACAACATTTCTGTCGTAAAAAACAATACTTGTAAAAACGTAATTAGGTCTTTAATCTTTTATTGTATTTTGACATTTTTCACCAATTGATACGGAAGCTGGCATGGTGTTAAATTATATATATGTATGTATGTTTATGTGTGTGTGTGTGTGTTTTTTATTATTATATATTTATTTATATATATAATATTATATTATTATAACTATATATAGGCAAATATGACTACATTTATATCATTTAATCTGTCTTTTGAATAAAGTCTTTTTAATATCTAATAGATGTTTGATTCTGCAAACAGTGTTGTCTGCTTAGCGTTTACTTTTTAGTCATGTAATTTATTTATCAGTAAAAAAAAACTTTTTTAGGATTACATAATAAAGAAGTTGCTTTGTAAAGTGTTTTTTTCCATATTGGTTTTGTTTCAGATTATTTCTAATTTAGTAAATAATATACTGCATGCAATGAAGTAGAGCTTGAATGATTCTAGAAAAAGTAAGAATCACGATTTAAAAAATAAAATAAAAAATAGAGATCATGATTTTCCCATGATTCTGAATAGACAACTAAACAAAATGGTGTAATTTACTGGAGGTTCTGACAAAATGTTAATTGCTGGTCTATTTAATCAATTGTTTTTTTTAAATTCGGTTTGAATGAATAATTCAATGACTCGTGCATAAAGCCTCACTTGTTTCATTAATGGATGAGTCTGTTTTTGAACCAATGAATGTTTCAAAGACATACCGATTGGTTATGTATTTTTTTATATTGTTGTCGTAGTCTAATGGTGTCTCTCCTCTCTGCAGCCTGCAGGACTCAATCCTGACGCAGGTGCAGCGCATAGTGAAGGGAGAGGTGAGTCTGGCCATGAAGGAGCAGCAGGCAGCCGTCACCTCCAGCATCATGCAGGCCATGCGCTCGGCTGCAGGAACTCCTGTCCCCTCCACACATCTGGACTACCAGGCCCAGCAGGCCAGCATACTGCAGTTACTACAGCAGGGCCAGCTCAACGAGGCCTTCCAACAGGTTAGTTACCAATCGCTAGACATATACATATGCCTGATATTTCACTCATGATATCATGCTTCAGTGATCATGTTTTATGGTAATTAGTGGTGCAATTAGATAAACTGCTATGTCATGTACGTAGCCCTTTTAACACACTTTTACATGCGTTGAGCCAGTTCTCAACCAAGCTATTTTCTTTCTCCCTCAATAACTATTATTTTTGTAGAAAAAAAACATCAAGTACACAGATTTAGAATACATTTAAATTATTCAATGTATGATTAAATTATTTAAGAATACATTTAAAATTTAATGTATGTTTTCTGTTAAACAATGTTCCAGTGGTAAGGTCTACAAGGTTGAGAACCACTGCATGAAGCCATATGCCGCTGCAAAATGTGCCAAACTAACTATTTGCATTTTGTGAAATGTAAGCGTTTAAAGTCCACATGAAATCAATTTTGGAGTTTTTTTGGCTTTTAGTATGAATATGTTAGTCTTACTGTTATCTGTAAGCTAGTGCTCCAAAAACAATGACAATTCCCATTTACAAGATATAAGCATTCAAAACTTAGTCAATTATAGGTCAATGATTTTGATGACATCACTCTGCACTTCAGCTTCTCATCAGATTTTGTCCAAACAAATACTCTCTAGAATCTAAAGTGCACCACCCCATACATATAAATGCTGAAACTGTGCCTAAAATCAGTCACTTATTCACACATTTACTATTTTCTACATGGTAAATATAATATATTGGTGTGATTATTCACTAAGTAATTTACTGTTTCATCAATCAAAACTTTTGAAGTTTTATGATTTAGTTGATTTGTACACGTTACATTTATTTACCAAGTCAAATATAATAAAACTCCTAAATGCTTGCAATTATTATTTTCCCAGCGAGAAAGTAAATATAATCTTAGAGGATTATGTATATTTAACCAACCACAAGTACATTCCACATTAAGAGAACACTGTTTATCAAGTAAAGGAGTTAAATTGTGGAATAGTTGTTGTAATGAGTTAAAACAAGCCACATCTATTTTTCAGTTTAAAAATTTTTTAAAGAGAATAACATTGGGAAAAAATATACAATAGAATAAAAATGAATTAGACAGGCTTGCTTCTGGTGTGGACAATGGTCCACTAATGTGTTAATGTTAATTTTGTGAACAGATGTTGTCATTAATGAGTTGCATTTGATTCTAAAGTTAAGGACAGGCATTATAAGCTTTAGCTTCCGCCTGCACCTGGTCATATATAGTATTTATGTTTCGAATGATTTGATTGATTGATTGAATGATCTGTAAATGACCAAACCGAATAAAATGAAAAATTATAAACTACATGCTATTGGCTATTTTAAAAATGGGGAGGAGCTGTTCGATTTTGTTCCGTCCTGTATTTCTGTTTCAGTGGAAATTACATTTTCATACATTACATTTTTACATAAATCAACATCTTGAATAATGCTGCGTGTTTCAAGCCACTTCAATCGGTCTTTAAGGGAAACCTCTTTACAAACACTTCTCTATGGAGGAAATCAGTAGCATTTTTTGTTACCCTCTGTTCAAGTTAAATAATGCAAATCCCTAATAGCCTAATTAAGCTTTTGGGAGGTGACGTCTCAACATACGTGCTGACAGTCAGACTGCAATAACTGTTCAGTAGTCTCTTGATTTGTATTCATAACTTGTTAATTTATTACATAATTAGCATTTTTGGTCAATTTAGTGGTTGTAGAGAATCACTATAATTAGTCTTGTTGGGTGAAATTGAACCTTTAGTTTAATACTTATTTCCACAGGTGACACAACATGGGATTTGCCCTTTTACTATGGTCTCTCTATATATGTGATATGTCTTGTAATATTCCTCTCCAGCTTGCTGTGATTTTTCTTGCAGGCTTTATCCGCAGCAGACCTGAATCTGGTGCTGTACGTGTGTGAGACCATTGACTCTCAGCAAGTGTTCGGCCAGCAGCCCTGTCCACTCCATCAGGCCGTCCTCCTGTCCCTCATCCAGCAGCTCTCCACCAACCTGAGCACACGCACAGAACTCAAGATCAGGTTTGTTCCCTTCACCTCTATCAGTCAGTGCAGTCATGCTCTATACTCATCTCAAAATGTCCTTTATATAGCAGTTATTCCTTCAGCATCAATTTGGTATGCCAAAGCATGCAGAGCTCTGTGCTTTTAATGATTAAACTGTTAAGTACTTATTTATAGTCCTATGCGGTTTCATATCACAGGACATTAACGCTTTAAGACTCGAGACATCGTCCTCTTCTCTTTAATTCTTCTGTGAATGACCTTGTGTTGAAGGGGACATTGTCTTCTGTGGCAGTGCTGCATTGGGCTGCAGTTATTAAAGTGCTGTACAGTCTGGGCTGCATTCGAGTTCTCTGCAGGGAGAAAGGGACTAACTCTTGTGAATCTCAGAGTAATGCTCTGCCTGTGTGCTGCCAAGTCCCTTTACTGCTATAAACTGCGATCTGCCAGTCCTATCTCTGAATTGCACTCTAAAATACTTGTTTCATACTGTCCATATGTGCATAGACATTGCCATCTGTAAGTCTGTCCGTTTTCTGCTTGGACATGAGGATGTTATTTTAAGCAGTAAGGCACATGCTTTAGGTTTTATATATATATATATATATATATATTAGGGCTGGGGAAATGGATTGATTGTTTTTTAAAATGTGGTCGATTCAAAATCGATTCTCAGCGACCACGAATCGATTTTTTTTCCATATTCAGGGCTTGCGGTGCTGCGTCTTCTCTCTCTGCACAAAGCAAGCATCAAGCGCTGCAGGTGTTGACACACACTCATGTTTAGAAGTCGGGACATGAGGAATATTCACTTGCACAGTCGGGCCAGCATTGCATCATAACTAACGTTTATCATTTTCATATCCGTTTAAGTCTTACCAGTTTAAACATTCAAGCAATTTTAAACTATCCCGTGCTCACGCGCTCTCAGAGATGTCTTTCACTGCACGCACATACAGTACAAATCCACCTCACAAACAGCTCGCCAGTAACAAAAGATATTTTTTTGTGGATTAAATCACTTTACCAGTTAAAAACACACAAAATTATGTCAACTCTGGCCTTGACATTCGGTTATGTCTTAAATGTATAGCATAAAGCGCGTGTGACAGAGTAGCCTATAATGAAACAGTAATGGATCCGCGCACTAGTTCTTAAAGTGAACGCAGCCATATGTGTCTGTCATTAATTTTGTTGTCAAAACAACATAATATAGCATTAATTGAAACGAATCCCAATTAATAGCCTTTGTGTTTAATTCAGTCAGGACTAAAAGACTATCGAGTTTTATTTAACATTGGATTACTTTATTCAGTTTTTGTAGTATTTCTGCCCTATACCAAAAACTTTTCTTTTTATGTCTGTTTATTTGTGTCTTTATTCTATTGTATTTGTATTTATTTGTGCTACTTTTTTTCCAATTTATTTCAAATATTGAAATCAAGCTTCCATGTCCAAAAAATACCCCATTCTAAAAACAAACATTTAGGTGAGATCAATGTAATAAAAAAAATGTCTAAAAAAAGATAACTGATATTTATTCATCTATCTTAAACTTAAAATAACCAAATCCTGTTTGATCAAGGTTGTGACTGTTCTGACTTGTCCAATTTTCAGCATTAATTTAGCATCTTGCATCAAAATCCTGTCTATTCATTGTATGCATTAAGTGTATAGTGTACCTAAAATAAGTTTTATATACAGGTTTGTCGCTCTTAATTTCTTAATTTAGGACATAAGTTTACAAGTGGTTAATTTATGCACTGTTCCTTTTATAAATATGGATTTGTATTACATCTATATTAATTATAGTCGAATCGAAATCGAATCGAATTTGAACATCTGAATCGATACCCAGCACTAATATTTATAGTGCCCGAGTCTACCCTTTTGTTTATGACAGGAACTATTAGATGCCTTCATATGAAAATCAAACTTGAATATGATTCATATTCATAAAAGGAAAGTCTCATAATTTAATACATATTCAAATTATGAATAAAACAAATGTGTTAATTTGAAATGTTTCTTAACTGCCAAATTAGCATATTTTTATTATTTCTGAAGGTTCATGGGACACTAAACGGCTATAAGGCTATTCAAAAACGTTAAATTAAATGACAAAAATTATTCCAAACTTTTGACAGGTAATGTGTATAATTTAATGGCTCATGAACATTCACCAAGTAATTTGTTGAAAGATCCTGACCAGACAACACTATCATGACCCAATTATTAATCACACACCACACCTTAATTCCATATTGGACATATGATACAGTACATAAGACGCATTTGTTTTGGATTTAGCTACAGCTTGCCGAGTGCAACAGAATGGGACGAGCAGGGGTCTTGAAGCACATTTTAAAGAAATAATCGAATTCGCATTATTTTTTTTAATCTTTTGACCTGAACGCTTTGTAATGTGGCACTCATGGCATGTGATACTGAGAAACAAGTCTGGAATTAGCACAACAGCTGCTTCACATTATGTAACACTTGAGTATTAAACAACAAAATGCAGTGAACAGTAAAACGAATATTGAAGTGGATGTTTTTTTTTTCCCTTCAATTTGGTTTTCCAGGCCTGGGTATTTTTTGCTACGAACAGTAGCAGAATCTCAATTGGTTTGCTTGTTTTTAGCATCACATGTTCTGTCATACCACCAAGCCCTGCGCGTTATGCTCCGCAGTGATCAGCTCTTGCCTTCGCAAATAAAGGTTAGCAGAATACAAGATGTAAACAGTAATTTCTTTGCACAGAGAATGTAATATCTCTCCGGGCCAATAGATTATAGTTGAGATAACAGGACTGTGGGCTTAAATGAATTGGAACAGGGCCTACACAAGTGAAAAATAGAGCAAACTGTCATGAGGCATGAAAGCTGAGCCATCTGGACAGGACCACACCGCAAAGTCCTGGGGATATTAAGGTCATTGTATTACATTTCATTTTTTTTAATCGGAAGCTTAAACTTAATGATCGCTTGTAAGGTAATTAAGATGACCTCTGTGCAACATACCGCTCAAGTCTCTGGTGGTATCATACAGCAATGTCTATTCATTTTAAAAGACAGATGGAGAGATTTCCCACATAGTTTTCCAGACAGGTGGCATTTTGCTAATCCTTGATGGACTTTATAAAAACAAGCAGCCTGGAGAGAAGACCAAAAAAGCTTTACCCTAGAATAGCTTAAAGAAATAATAACAAACATGTTCTGTTAGTACAGCTGTCAAAAAAACACCAGATTTGTGTTTGAGGACTGGAATGAATGACTAGTGCTAGTCAAGCAAGGATGTATTAAATTGATGAATTTTTATATTTCAAATAAATGTTTTTCTTCATAAAAGGCATCTTGAGCAAATGTTTCTTCAGCACCAAATCAGAATATTAAAATGATTTCTGAAGGACGCTGAAGACCGGACTAATGGCTGCTGGAAATTCAACTATGAGAAGCTCAGACCTCTTGCACTTTTTGAATTTAATATTAATACATTGTTAGAGGTCTGGCCCAGTGCAAAGTGCTTCCAATATTAATGAGATTTGGCTTCAAAGCAAACTGGTGATCGTAACAGGAGAGATTAAAGGAATTTAGCCTTCCTGCAAAAACACTTTGATGAAATAAATGATGTAAACGGCGGCTCCAGTTGAATCAAAGCCTGAAATAAGAAAATATTGGCTTCTTCATGAGTCATGACGCTGATGATTGCATGATGTCAGGAGGTGTTTTTCAGTTTCAGTGAGCTCTTAAAATGCCTCTAGAAATCAATTTTTTTTTTTTTCGGGGTTCCCATTTATTTCAAAGGCACTTGTTCGGAGGTATGTACTTTGAAATGTGCGATTTTTGCTCATGGAAGTTCATATCCAGGTTGTTTTGTGTGAAACACTCGAAGTTAAACGCCATTTGACTCGTTTCTCTGATGCCACAGCGAAAATAAAAAACACTGACTGCACCACAAACACTTCTCTAGTGGAGTTAGAAAAGCCGTAGAAAGTGGAAATGGCACGTTCTTAAAGGGATACTCCACCGTTTTTTCATATTAAACTGTTATTCCCTTAAAGACGAGTTGATGCAAACCTCTGTCATCTCAATCGCTCTGGCGCGCGAGACACTTTGATCGCACTTAACTACCCCAGTTCATTCAATATGGGCCAGGCAGAGAAGCGACCAAACACCTCCACGTTTTCCCTATTTAAAGCTACACTGTGTAACTCTTTTAGTTTATTCTTAGCTAAAAACACTTAGTTCTTTCAAAAATATATGTGCTCATTAATGTATATTTACTTCGTTCAAGTAATAAATTATTCTCGTGAGTGTATAATATGCCTTTGAAAATACATACGGGTGAGGGGTTCTAATGTCGGTCGCCATGTTGCCCCTCCATCTTGAAAGTACATTAGCCAAAGAGGGACATACCCGTTAATTCAAGCTTTAGGTTTGAGTTAACACTCATGGACGAGGTCGAACTGGAAGCCATGTTAATCTTGGACTACATTGGCCACCGTAGGAGTTAAAACAAAATCGGAATTGAGAGGAACAGAAACTAATATTCACTGGATGGTCATATACCTTTTCACCACTAGATGGGGGTAAAAATCACACAGTGTAGCTTTAAGGGAATAACATCCCTTTAAGTTCCCTGGCAAAACTGCAATAATATAAAATGTTACATGCAAAAAAATTGCTATCATGAATGGCCATCTTTGTAGAAAGATTCTTATCTCCTTTCTCTCATTCATGTGTAGCTATCTAGAAGATGCCGTGATGAACCTGGACCACGGAGATCCAGTCACCCGAGACCACATGTCTGCAGTGCTGTCCCAGGTACGACAGAAGCTCCTGCACTTCCTGCAGCAGGACACCCAGAGCCCTCTGAGCAAGCGTGCACGGCGCCTCATGATGATGCTGCAGGGCCTGGTCAATCACTAGAGCCCCTTCAGATGGTCACAAGCCCTCAGTCAGCGTCCCGTCACGACCTTGTACCACCCTGCTGTTCGGTTGCTCATCTTAGTTCTGCCGCTTATTGGCTCTCTCCAAAGCACTATTAGGAGTTGTAGTCCAGACTTGGACATAAAGATATATTGGTGGGTTTGGACTACATCTCCCCATCCTGGCCTTCCTCCTCTTTTTGCCTGCACATGTGAAAAATCATCAGTTTGTATGCGGCACTATCATCAATGCAGAACAGGACATGGGATACTTCAGTTCATTCTTTGAGACCACGACGACATGGTGGTTTCTTTTTTTTTTTTTTTTGGCTTTCATCCTCGACAAGGAATCAGGAACAAGACTGTGGAGAGCATGAGAACGAAAGTAACCTGCTGAACGGATGGTTTTCAGGCTGTTTATTTTGGTGAAGCGCCATTAAATGCTGCAGATATGGAGACATGATCACCGCCTCATGAACATCAGCCCTGTCGGTTATTGATGGTTGTATTTAGGCTGAAAATAATGCTGCTTTCTCATGTCGAGTGCAGCATCAGACATGTTCCTGGAATTTTTTTGGTAATTCTATCGGGATACAAAAAGATCAAAGCGAGATTTCTGTTCTCACACAGTTTGATACCATGTTTCCCAATCAACAGAGCCCTGTAAAATATGTTTGAGGGCTTATATTACCAAGAAATGCTAACCACACACGTCCCATCGCATGCAGTACAACTGCAAGTCTCTAGAGGGCATGCATCTATATATAATTCTTTTCTAATTTTATATGGTGTTTCTTTTTTTTTTTTCAGTTCTTCTGTGAAATTACACTACAGCGAATGCAGCAAGGCTTTTTTTCTGTTTCGTATGTATCGTAGCCCCCAAATATTTGAAAGTGTTGGAGAAAGGGGCTGGAATGCCTACTTTCTGCTCTGTTCTAGTCAGTTGCTCGTATTTGATTTGGACTGAGATTGCCGACACTTGTTATGGAGGGACTATTTGGCCATTCCCTCTGATAGAGGAAGAACAAAAAAGAAAGTGCCTTATCAGCCTTTTGCGTATCAGATACTGGTAATCGTTTCTTCGAACCCTATGATGGGCGCCACATTGGTGTGTGTGGCCTATCTTCAAGCAAATTTTCTTTCTCACTTTAACACAGAATTGGACAGGGTTTTTCCTGAAACGTTTCCTTTAAAGTGCTGTAAACTGTGATCTGAGTTTGTTTTGTTTTTTTATCCCCCCTTCCATTATTTCCTCACACGTTTCATCCTAATGCAACAAGGAAGTGCCGGCCCGTTGATTGTGTTTAACACATTATTCGTTCCCTGTCATTTTTATTTTTGAGCTGTGCATATTATATCCGCAGTCTCTGTGGCTCATTAGGACATTTTTACAGGGTGTAGGCAATGTGTCCTTTTGCTTTATTCTCTTATGTAAAAAAAAAAAGCTCTTTAACAGACATGAGCCTGCTGTGCAATTGAGGATAAATCTGAGGCTCTATTTAGGAAATATTAAACTCGGCATGCTTGCATGCTACTGGTGAGAGCCATGTATACACAAGTTAACCTGTTTTTACGAATTTAACAGCCTATTTTGTTCTGTGAACCTGTATTAATCCCTTTTCATTGTCATTTCACTTTCTTAAATAGTATAGTTTCCAGCAAAGATAACCTGCGATCGGATAGACAGTTTTATGTTATGTCGGGTTGAAATGTCAGTTTTAAGGTTTTGTTGCATTGCGAGAGTAATTGGTTTCGATGCCGTTTTAGACACGTCTGATGATGTTTGGGTTAATACATAGCCTTCAGTGTTTGAGGCTTACACAAACTTTTTTTTTTTTGCTTCTCAAGAGATTTGCATTGCAGGTTGTGTACGACAATTTAACTGTAATTTTTTTT